>NC_072462.1:16750253-17093586 GCF_027596085.1 Anoplopoma fimbria | reverse complement strand
GGAGCCTGATGTTCGCACCAGGAAGATTGTGAAGGTTGTGACTCAGACAATGGTCAACGGCAAAGTGGTGGACGAATCCAGCGAGGTGGAGCAGATCGAGGAGACCAAGAAGTAAAAAGAGGGAGCAGAAAATGACACAGAGCTGGGCTGTGGAACAACATTTATCCTTGCAACTGAGATAATGTTTAGAATAGAGGATTTTTTTTGGGGGGGGGATTGCTTGACTATTAATGTTTTGCGTTTTTAGAGAAGTGCTTTCCCACAGTTGACTTATAAGTGATGCTTTGATTTATTGTTTGTTTGCAACAAACATACACACTGCTGTAGCTATGCATGCTTATATCAATTTAGAATAGAGATGTCTGTGTTTTTGTGTGAAAGCAACTAACTAACCATCTTCATACTGTCTTACTAATAAAATGCTGTGTACTTAAACAAGATATTTATTACTTAGTGTGGAAAGGTTTACTTTATGAAATGTAATGCATACCTTTACTCCTTTTACAAGAATGTCGTTAAATTGTCTTTACTGTTTTTGAGTTTTTACTCTGTCTAAATAAAGTTTCTTTAATCCATATCGTGTACTCCTCTTTTCTTACTTAGAATAAACATTGCTTTTATACTGAAATCAGCAATCGCCAATATTCAGTATCTTTATTGGACTCTTGGCCTACTGTGATGTTGCTGTGACCAGCTGTTGATCAAGCTGCATAAATAAATATTTTGACTTTACCTCAAGCAAATGTTTTTAACTTTTTAAGAGTCTAAACCTTGTACTTAAGCACAGCAGTGCTTTTAATCTGCTGACATCCCAATGCTAACATGCTGATGTCCAGCAGGTATGAGGTTTACCATGTTCACCATTTTAGTTTTGTGTGTTAGCTTGCTAATATTGACTAATTAGGAATAATCACAAAGTAGTAATTAGTAATCACAAATGTAATAATACTAACTTTAGCTTTTCAAAAAGACATGGGCATATTGAACTTTGCCTCAGATAGATTGAACCCATACAAATAAACACTTAGAAGATACTTTATACATACTCTTCATTAACCCATTTAATTACAGCAGGATTCCAGATCAGTCCAGATCTCTTCTCCAAAAAATTTTGTTAATGAAATATATGCAGTCTGTTTACATGACCAGAGCTGTTTATTTTTTCACTCACCTAAAAATAGTTGTTTATTTCAAAGGGTTACTAATGACACATGATATGAATATTTTCATGTCCAGGAAAAATCCGCAATTAAATGGGTTAATATAAAATTTGTTGATGAATTAGTTGCCATTTTGACAGCAGTCCTACCCTATTTATGATGTACATTTTGAATCCTGCCGTGCTGCAGTAATGGACATATGTTGTGCAAAAGTGCAGGGAAAATAATGCCTTAATCCTTTCTGTCGAGCAGAATTCTTTTTGTTAAGCAGAATCAGTTTGTACGTGTACTTTGTTTTGTCATGTTTTTTTACTTGATCATCACATAACCTGATGATCAGTGTATCATTTAGATTTCCTGTAATGAATCTTGTAAACTTTCAATGCTAAAAGTAAAAAAGCTGCAGTAGGGCCTTTTAACAAAGTAGCTACAGTGATAAAAAAAAAAGAAAAAAAGAGAGGAGATGATAACAAAACAAAACTGAGAAAAAAAGGAGAGGCACATTTGCTTTATAATTATGGCTGTGGGTAGCGTAACATGCGATGTTTCCCACAGTTATTATGAGGGTGGACACATCTGTTGCAATTGAGGTTAGGTGTGAAGTAATGTCTCTATCAGCCAGAAAACATACTGCAGCTCTTTCATCAAAGACAAACTCTTGTATTATTAAGGTAAATACTGGGGAAATGACTATGCTGAGACCGAGTTGTAAAATAAAAGCATACAGTGTCAGGCAATGTTTGTGTTGGATCATGCAACTGATAAAAATGATCCAGAATTTACGACATTGTTGTAGTCTTCATTTTTGGCTTTTACTCTGCTCCATTTGAGAGACTCTGATACATCTGATGATCCCTCGATAAGCAAGGCCTACCTGCTCACACACTTTGTCATGATATAACAACCCAACTGTGACTTCCATCAAACCTATAATTTAGGGTCATGATCTTAGGAGCAGGGTCACTGAGGTCACCGCACTCCAAAAACCCTGATGAGCAGAAGGCCCCCCCAAAAAATAATTTACTGACAAACTGAAGTTTTGCTTTCAAAACGCAGTGGTTTTATAGCTCTACAATAGAAAGTAAAACCGATGTTTTAGAATAAATTTAATTTTGAGTATTTATTTTAAAACATCCTACATAGAAAATGGTGCTGGTGTCTGAATAAAGGAACTAAATAAACTAAATAAACTTGAAACACACATTAACTCAAGCCTCAGGATATCCATGACCTCCTTGTTGTCCGTCCGTCCGTCCGCCCCCCCACACACACACACACACACACACCAGACATTGTGATAAGCGCCCTGCATGTTCTTTTCAGAGCAGCTAGACTGATTTGTCAAAAACCCCTCTGGCAGATTCCTGGTCAGCAACTCATAGAAGCATTACGAGACTGACAGAAAGTTAGGTGAGTCAGAAGAAGCAGAAATAGTGCTACAGGTAGTCGTAAAGTAAGTCATAAGAAACTGAGAAATGTCTCACTAGTCTGTCCTGTGATCATAACAACAGTAATTTAACATGTATCAGCAGCATTTATTATTTTAATGCCTTGCACATTCACCCTTCTAGCCAAATGACGCATTATATGTAATGTAAAGGTGTCATTTTAGAAAGTGAACCTTTGACATTTGTTCAGCAGGACAAAATGCATTAAGGATCTTTTAAATTACGTTGTTTATCACAGTGAAAGATACAGACACGCATTCCTGAAACAAGGTAAACTGCACTGGAAACCGATTTAATGATCTCACTCACTTAGCATCCAAATACCTTTTCTTGTTTGTAATACAAAATAAGTTGTACAGACTGGGACTGAATACAAGGTCATTTGCACATAATCACATATAGATTTAGAGACCTTGGTACATATTGAGACAACAATAAGAGCTGGCAACAATACAACATGTATTCTTGGTGCAGGTACCTTTGTTTCCTAAACAATAGGTTTTTTCTGCAGAAGTCTTGCAGTCACATAGGTCCATTTGGTAAGTCAAGTAAATATTGAATAAGAATGTAAATGTGTTGAAGAATACAATTATCTTCCATTTAAAACCACACAATGAGACATATATTCAGGCCCAGTTGACATGACCTCTCTAAGTTACAAATTAAATGGAAAATCTTCTAACTGAACACTTTTTCCATTTTTTTTTTTTTTTTTTACCGAGACACCTCCCAAAAAAGTACTAATTAGTAAACTAAAAGGACCTGTAAAAGGTAGCATAATCCATTTTTCTTGATGAAAAGATTTATTTACAGTCTGTTTCATCAGATGTCTTTTCTAATATGCTGCTGTTATGTTGTGTTGATTTTTGCAGTGCTTTCCCTGCAGCAGATTCACAGAGCCTGATCCACAAGCAGAAGCTTGTTCATGTTTTCTTGTATCTTCTTAACTGCGGCAGGTAGAGTACACAAGCAGAGATAATGACGGCATGGTAAGTAGGAGACAGACAGATCATTGGATTAAGCGGTCTGGTTAAGTTTCAGAAACAAACACACCCCCGAGTTCAGATGCTGCATTCAGTCACCATTTACAGTAAAAGATCTTTACACAACACTAAGTTTCAAATCAAACTGTAGTCATATATTAATTCATGCTTTCTGGTATTGTTCCATTATTGGTCATGTGAACAAGAACAGGCTGACATTTTAAAGCTACCACTAAATTCCCCACAGTCAGATCAGATCTCGTCCCCACCCTGAGCCCACAATCACAAACACAATAGCACCAATCATCTTTAAGTGCCTTAACCCCCCCTCGTCCATTCACCTGTTTAGTCTGAGGCATAGCTCCAGCATGAGGCCCTGCACTGTCAAAAACACCACAAAATGAATAATGTAAAATAGAAACTTTTACTGAGTATAAAAAAATCAATAGGACCTCATTGTTTATTGCTACTAAGCTGATCAGCTGTCACTGAATTAAAGCAAGTTCATCAAATAAGAAAGTTTAACAATGTTAATTGATCAAAGGGGAAAATGACCAACTATAAGAAGAAACTATGACAAAAAATATATAATGCTCATTTACTATTGTGATAACTTTAAGTGGACTTAAATTATTAACAATGGGTTTTCAAGCTCATTGTTCAGTGTTTAATGTAGCTTGACTGCCTTCTAGTGGTCAGACCTAAAAGTAGCAATTAATACACAATTTATTCAGTTAAGGCAGCCATTGCATACATTCACAATGTGCAGTTTTATATAAGGTAGAGGGTTTAAACGAAAAGTAATTTTTATCTAGTTGAACGCAGCAACATGATACAGTCTGCATGGACAATAAATACACTTGAAAGTCACTCGAGTGATATACAAAAGATACTGAAAAACAGTAGAATGAGTAGATTTTAGTCTAACTTTGCTGCAGAGAAGAACATTGAATGACCATTACCCCTGACTCATTCATCCTCCAGACATTGGGTATCTGAGTCGGACCCTTATCTGACTCACTCAAAGGAATCCACTTATATTCTTACCTCAAGCTTGTATTCTAATATGAAAGAAGAGTGGGCATAGCAGCAAGTTTCAGTCTGCAGTAAAGGTTAGACCACATCTTTTCTATGTATTGTCCTCCATCTAAAGCGAAGTCTACCTAGTGTTAGTTTCCTTTATTGTTTGTGTATAAAACATTGCCTATTAAATCGTCTTATTTCCAGTAAGGCGCAACAGTAGATCCCATCATAGCTAAGCTAGTTTACAGGCACACTGACTCTACAGCAGCTGTCCTGTACCGCCAACCAGTGTCAACACTCACAGAGATTATACACGATCCCCTGTCATGCATTGACATTTTACAACTGAGATGCCTCTACAAATATAACTGAGCAAACCCAGTGAATTATTCTACTTTTTAGATACATTGTAAAATTAATTTGCAAAAAAAACTTGACAAATTGACAATTCAATCAAGCTAGCATGCTTTTATTTTATATATGGAATACAAAGTGAGGTTAAAAAAGTTGACATTGTTCTACAATGCCATCTACATGGGGTTGACAGCCTTTAATCCTCTCTGTGAATTTACATCTCAACAATAAATGCTGCAAAAAGCGAAGTATTTCAAAATGTTTCCAGTTCATTTTTGGAAGGAATTTTATGAAATAAGTAAATTTAAGTCAGAACAAAGTTCAATGATACATGTCCAATGAAATATTACTTCATGTCACAGTCATGTACATAGTAAGAAAAAGGTTGTCATTGTGTCCTCTTTGGCTTTAGAGTTCTGTGTCCAGATGGGCTACACTGTTTTCACTTACTGTCTTGGACAAAGTGAGACAGGACATATGGTGTATTATATTGGTTTACTGTAATACTGAACTATTATTGGCTTCAGCAGATTGCTTTCCAGCTTGTTGCATAACATCAACAGGATTACAAACCAGTTATAGAAACAAACAGTCTCCATCTGTCTCTCTGCCCCTCTCGGTCTTTCACTGTCGGCCATCTTGCTTCTCCCTTCATTTCCCTATAGTTGACAACATTATACCTATTTAGTTAAGATAAGATAAGATAAGATAATCCTTTATTAGTCCCGCAGCGGGGAAATTTGCAGGCTTACAGCAGCGTAGAGTAAAGTGCACACAAGAGACATAGTAGAAGAAAGACAAGATAAAAGTAAAAAATGAAAATAAAAAAAACCAAGTATTATAAATAAGCAATAAAAAACAGTAGAAAATCAACAATAACTGAAATATTATATTTACAGACAGAAAAAACTATTTTAACTATTATTTAACTTAAGTTATGTAAGCTCCTGATATAATCGTTGACCCCTGGATTTTGCTAAGTAGCCAAACAGGTGAGTTAGTATGTAAGAGGACTAAGGTCCCTGAACATCAGACCACCAGTAAGCTTATTACTGCTCAGTGCGTATTGTGTTGGGTTCGGCTGCATTCTCTTGAGCTCAGGAGGGATCACAGCCACTTACAAGTGCAATATGTTTTCCAGCCTGAACAGCTGACAATTGTTTCTCTGTCTCTTTGCTTCCAACAGTAATGCTTTATTCTTTAACCTTAAGGGATTTATACACAGTCAAATAAACATGTTTGGAAAAGTGAACTTATTTACAGCACAAAAAGGACAAAATTCCAGTGATATTGTTTAGAAAAATATTTTTATTTTGTCTTTCAAAGCAGCAGTCACATTTTCCTTGGACAAACAATGGATGAACACAGAGTGACAGAGGAGGAAATGGATTTAAAAAGCAGATGTTACTCTTGGAATCCTGGTTGAACACATGCAAGTTTTTCCACTGTCTTTGCTTAATTATACTCTCATGTTTTTCCTCCTCTCAATCTTTTATTATTTTTCTGTATCTGTCTACTCACATTATCACTCTCACATACAGGCCTTCTGACACATACACTCCTTCATTCTCCCTCTTCTTGCTTTCAAGCCTTCTGGACTGCAATTAGCTGGCTTCACACTCTTCTGCTCTGCTCTCTCTTTCTCTTTAGCAGGCTCCAGACTGCAGCACAGGCTGAAACTCTCCAACCATGCAGATGTCCTCCTGTTTCTGACGCACGATGCGCTGGATGGCTGGAGGCAGGCCGCGGGGGTTCCTGGAAAAGACCAGGGAGTAGCCGTCCTCGCAGCTTCCATCCTCCTTCAGGGTGCGGCAAGCGTAGGTGATGGCGTAGTTGTCGTAGTCTGTGTCGATCACCCAGTAGTTGTCACCTGGTTAGAAATAACAGGTTAGCGAGTGTGAAGAGGAGTGAGGGGGTATGAGAGGGGTGTGAGGGTGCGTATATGTGCACAGCTGACCTCCACTGGACAGGTAGCTGGCCAGTCCCTGGTAGTTCATGAACATCTTGCCGGGGGAGGTGGGGTCGGGGACAGAGTACTGGGCGGCCATGTCAGCACACACAACCCAGAAGCTGCAACACGAAGATAGAAACACAAATGTCAGTATAAAAGTGAACAATGTTGGCCTACAACAAATCAAGTCTTTGGCTTATATATTTGTCCTTTTCTTGCAGTTACAGGACATTTTAGCGGCGTAAACCTCAGAAATTCTACATACTGTATTATATGCACATGCATACAGTATACTTTAGAATTTCTCAAAATAAAGCCTTGATTTCTTTAAGTATGCTCTGCCATAATTGCTTAAATAGGCAGATTTTTATTTGCGAAAAAATTAACCTATTTAACCTTCACTTCTTCCTAATCCTCCATAATCCAGGGAAAACCCAGTTTGTAGCTAATGCTGTACAGAATGTGCTTTCAGAAAATCACACCTGTTCCTAACTGCTGACCCTGAAAACAGAATCAAGAAGGTCTTTGTGATCAATTGGCCCTGATCAGAAAGGGTTTAAAGATACCTGAGGTCAGATGTTTTTTCTTTTGAATTATGTAATCTTATCTGCAGATTATGAGAGAAATAAGGTCGGGTGAAAAGTCTCTCATTCAAGTCACTCGCTGGCCCTCTGACTCACCCAAACAGGGTGACACGTCCCTTGGAGGAGGCGATCATGGAGCCGTCATCATCGATGGTGTACTCAGCTGAGATGTTGTCCTGCAGGAACAGGCCCTCTGGATCTTTCTTCTGCAGTGCGTACCACTTCCCTGCATACTGCGATGAAAAAGAAGGAGGAGGACGGTCAGAAAGGATTTCACTTGCTTTTTTTTTCAACATGCACGCTGTTGATGTGTTTCAATTGACTCACCCTCTTGGGGTCAAAGTCCCCTTTGGTTGTGAAGCTATCAACGACACAGGAGGCAGACAGGCACTGCTCTACGCAGGATAGGAGGACCAGCAGCACGGCCAGTTTACAGGATCCCATTCTAAAAGCAAATACACATTAGTGTGTAAGGACCAGAGACAGACGGGGATTATTCTCATAAAGTTGCTGAAATATCATTAATGATACAAAATGGGGTTTCAGGACAAAATAATCCAACATCCCTGATCTTTTGTATACTAATTTACAATAATGCACCAATAATATAGTGTCCCATTTGAGATAGAATGGAGAAAATAGTAACATTATGCTGGAAAAATAAAACGTATTCTGGCAAAAAACTTCAAATGTAACACATTCAAAGGTGATTTTTAAGTCTCAAGCGTCAATAGTCACAGCTGATAGAACAAAAAGTTTACATTAAGTGCACAGTACACTTTCAGAAAACACAATCATAGATAACGTTTTCTGATCACTTTAAATACAATTTGAAAAAAATTGGTAGAAGGTAAAATGAATAAAATGGCATTGTCTTACCTTTTTGAGTCAAAGAAGCAACACCAATTAAAAATCTACTGTTTGTGGTTATCCAGCAGATTGGGTCTTGTTGGTCTGGTGTGTGTTAGGCAGTCTTTATATACACACTCCACAGACAAGCTTATGGCTGATTTTCATTGCTTGGAACTAAATAAGGTGCTTAAATCTAGAGGTAATCCCATTGGGGTGAAAATACTTACCGTAATCTGGCTTCTATGCTTAAACCTGCCCAAGACTTACTATAAAAACAATGAGACCTTTATGTAACCGAGGCAAAATAATCAGGCACATATCTGAGCAGGTGCAGGAGAACGTACACATAAACAGAATTTGAATAATCACATGGCACAGCACAGGTAATAAAACAAGTGTTTGGGATTTTTCTCAACTAGCTAACATTTTAAGAGTCAATAGTTGAAATAAATTGCTGCTACACAAAATGGATTTTTTTACCTTTAATTCCTACTAAATCGCAACAGAAACTTATTTAAGAGTAGTTCTCTGATACCTGGCTAATAAAAAACATATTCACATGGTTCATACAATATAAATGTATTTTCTGAATGCAAATATCTTTTTTGCAAGTTTTGTGCTAACTAAAATGGTTAGACTCCACAATACCAACATTGTTTGATTTTGCAGGTTATAGTGGTGTCATTTTTGCAGACAACAACAAATAGTTGAAGTAAATGTCTATTATTTTTACATTTCTTGGCTATTAAGTCAATAATGACCTTAAACTGTAGCCTGAGAGACCCAAATATTCCCATTCAATTTCCTCTTAAGGAGCTTTAAATTCACACAAAACTATTTTTCCACTCACTTTTGATGAGGTTAAACCATACGTACAATGACTGAGATATTAATTTCGTAACTCTTCAGATACGTTGGCGAGTCCACCAATACAAGGACTGAGGAGTCCTCTTTGGACAAACATAGTCAGAAGTCAGGCTGAAGAATGTAAATATTGCACTAGATTTTAAGTTAATTTGGCTAAACCTTAAAGTTTTACTTTTTTTCTTACATTTTAAAGAAGCAATCTTGCTTAGAGTTATAAGTTCACTACATACAAACATTTAAACCATAACAGGACTACTTACTTTACTCAAAGTGCCAAAAAAACCACATTTTCTAGAAGGGAGTTAAATAAACAAAACACCTAGATGACTGGTTAAAACCTTCCCAAGGTTCCTTATTTAAATGTAATATATAAATATTATCATTAATAATTTAAAAGCAGATATATTGCATTCTTACATATACACATACTGACAAAGCTATGCTACATAGGGTTTAGGTATCTGGTAAACAGCACAGTTTAAGGCTGAGAACATTATCTCACACCACTTGAGAGAGAAACGTGGACTACCTGATTATTTTCTCTTCTTGTGGTTGAGTAATCAGTGTATAATCCTTGAAGAAGTAGCCTGTAAGCCTGTCCAAACTTTCCAAATAATGGGATGATCCGCTTAATAATACCAACACTCATAACACAGTTAGATAAGGGCTTATATACACCATGTTTGGGAAGTAATTTACCACAGAAAAGATCACACTGGCAACAAGTATTACATTTAATGACAAAAGGTGAAGTGAAAAATCAATATGACTAATTTTGAATGCATGCGGTTTTGCACTTCCAAACACACTCACACACAAAAACACATGCTCTCTCACACTCTGAGCTGTGAATTTATGAACTCTCATTTCCCGGATTAACCCCATTCACATGAGATTACTGCTGGCATAACACTGTATATCATGAAATAACCTAACACAAATGTTTAGCTTTGTTCTTCTATTACTCTCTACTTAATTAAATGTATTTAATCTGTTGCTTTTATACACAAAATAAAAGAATAAGGTAATAACTACAGAATCACATCACACTGATAGTAAACAGTCTCCTCTGGCGAGGATACAGACAGACAAGCCAATCAAGGCAGACAATCTATTTTTTCCTCCGACTGTTGCTCGGTACTTTAATCCTACTTGTATGACCTGAAATAGACTCAATAGACTCTGTGGATACCTCCATTCTTGAAGTTGTAAATAAATACATGATTGACAATGAGTACATCTGTTGATCCTGTGAAACCATTTATAAAATGAACTTATTATCTGAGGTCACCGATAAGCCAAACCGTGGCTTATTCAACAGAGCATGCTCCAAGCTTCAGGTCATTATCAACGTCTGGGTTTGGCTGATAACCCGTGACAAGGCTAACGCAATGATCACACCCTCTGCTGGCCATCGTGACTACTGTATTTATATATATTTAAGTACATTCAATTAATTAACAATTAAGTTCATGTTTAGGGACTGTGCAGACACACACTGGCTAAAACCGTAAACTCGTACTGTATATCCCATTCACAAAACATGGAGACACTGTATGGTATTTGGGGTTGTGGTTGTTGGAAAAAATAGCGTTGATAGTTTTTAGGTTTAGAAAGATCTGACAAAAAAAAATTGTATTTCCATTTTTTTGCAACAACCAGCAACAAGGACATTCCTTCTGTTTTGAATCGTTGAAAATATCCATAACATTGTATGATATCTTGTTTGACTGTCATGTCAAACATTGTTTCTTTGGAAAGGTGCCCTGGCAGTCTTTTGGGGGTTAAGACGCTGACCATGAACCACAAGGCCTCTGTCCTCCTGTCCTCTGTTGAATTGCCATTCCTTTCCATTTACTGTAAGCTATATTAAAGGCATAAAATGGTAAACTACAAGAGAAATATGGGGAATGTCAGTCAAAACATATGAATTGATCTATTGTTTATCATGTATTCCCTTTGGCAGGACAAGGAGTGTGTGAGTGCTTGAAGAGTACTAGTGCCATAATATGGGTCTGCTGCCATCTTGTGGTGAGTGTCAGCATTGCAACAAGGATGTATTTTTGTGGGGTGTAGTCGTAGAATAGTATTGATGTACAACACTGAATCCATATAAACTGACAAAAGATTAATAATTTAATATAATTCTGGATTAATTTTTCACGTAAAAATGCCAGGGTTGCTGCTGCCATCATCATTATTCTACAATTTAAGGTCAGTGGCTTGTTAGAATGCTTTTTAAATTGTGTTTTTTGGCATCAGAGCCTTGCGCTCACATCAATTGTGCGTTCCAATACCCATACTACCATACTTATTAGTTTACCAGAACAACTTTTAGTATGTCCCAATACATAGTATTTCCCACAATCCTGTGCACAGTGGATATATGAACCAGAGGGTAAAGATTCAAGATGCAATGTTAAGTAGTATGTCCTAATTCAATGCATATACATGCACACATAGTAAGGGCAGCCACAGTATGTACTAAGGTAAAAAGATAATTCTGGATTCATTTTTCAACAACAGCACGCATGCACACAGCCGTTGTGTCAGCTGTTTTTGATTGGCTTTTCTTCATTTGGCAGAAATTAGTTATTGGGCAACTAACTCACAATAAATAACTTAGATAATATTTTACAGAAGACATTTGAAAGTCAACCTTTTAAAGAAAAACACAATATATTGTTATAAAGCAGAACTCTGGTAAAATGAATCACAGGTAAATTGGGTGTGGTTCTCCAGGAAGAGAAAAAAAATGGCTATCTTAACTGCTAATGGTATTTGCTAGCTTGACAGAGAAGGTGCTTTCTTTTGGTGGAAACTGCTCAAGATTTAAGAACAGACTCTCAGGACCTTGAGCACCTTTTCAAACAGGATTGCCAAACATGAAAGCAGCAGGACGACTTGATAGACTTCTTCATGGCAAACATGGCAACCCAAACTAACACACAAACGGAGAACTGAACGTCGTCACAGCAGTAATGTAGTGACCTGCGACCTGTCTAAAGGCTCCAAAGTAGATAACAGTTCAGGCACTGTTACTGTTACATATTTAGGCCTCCCCATTAAGATGCATTACAATAACAATTGCAAAACTCGATAAAATTGAGCTTTCTTTTATTTTTTCTTAGTTTCTATACCTGACTTATTTCTGAACCCCAATCAAGTAGAGAAAACTTGTTCCTGCACAGAACAGCATTCACATAGATAGGCAAAGACAACAGATAGGCTACACATGAAATACACACTGTTACCAAAGTGACCAACCTAAATCACTATGCCCTTACTCACTCACTCATCTATGTCGTACACGCACACACGTTGTGGACGTGTGGTAGGCCAGATCTATTATAGTGGAAGCAGATTATCTATTTGACCTTTTGTTTAAGGTGTTTATGAAGCCTTATTATAGAGTGGTCCTCCCTGCTCTGAATGAAAGGATTAACTCTCTTACAGAGCACAAAATGTCTCTCAAAATGTCTCTCTTTCTGTGTGTTGTTGACTGTTTTTCTCTCACTAATATTAGATTAATGTCGAACTTCAAGCTGCTTTTCTCCCTCAGCCCTCTCAGGATATCACTGACCATCAGTCTCTTGAATAATGAAAGTCATGGCTGTGGAAACTGAGGGAAAGTCCCTGCAGGTACACTCACACGGAGAAAGATGGAGAGTTTTGGTTGCTGAGATAATCAGCTAGTGTCCTAACTAAATAGGGCTTATACCAGAGGAGGCCATGTTTAATAAGGACTTAAAGAGCTTGTACAGGTAGACCTGCATGTGTGTGAGAGACAGATGGAAACAGTATACTGCAGTAGAACACTCGTAAACTGAAAAAATATTATGAAAGATATAGGGTAAACTCAAAATACTCATGAATGTATAAGTGTTTCTCATACTTCAATATTTCAAACATTCATTAAATAGGACATGTAAGGGAAATACAGGGTATACTACATTTTGATCCCTCTCTCTTTAAGAGTGCAAGAAGCCTGCCTACAATATTTTTTTTCGTGTTCAACTATTTTTTGAATTTGTCACATAGAAATGATTGTACCCAAGATACCATAGACAAGGATTCTGGCACATACAAACGACATTTAACACAAACTACATACACATCACCCTTCAAAACACTAGATAATGTGTGATTAGGTCTTCTCACATACTATCAAAGTGACACTTTAAATCTGTGAGAGAGAGAGCAATGCATATTCCAAGCCTCTTTAATGGATGCCCATTCTTTATGAATTACAGAAAATGATCTTTCCAGGTTTTTTAATTTAATTCCAACTTCATTCATTTTTGTGGTAAATGTTTGCTGATTAGTTCATTGTTAGCTTTGTTAGTCTTTGTGCACATTTATTTAAGATTAAGAAAGCTATATACATTTAAACCTACATATAATTGATTCAATTTGAAATGCGTGTAAAATAATTGCTAATTGGATGTAACCCTTAAATTAAAAAAATAATGACTGCAGAATAGACAAAAGAGGGATACTATGTTCATTTTATGGCTTTTGTTTGAAATCTCTGTGTTTTTCATGTAGAACATTTTACTTCAGATTCATTTGATCAATCTGTGCTGTTACAAACGTACAAAATGCACTGAAGCACACTGGGCGCTGTAAAATTTGGCTCACATATCTGTTACTACATGATCAGCTGACGAGTTTAGCAGAGGCAGATCCCTGCTAACCTTCAGCACTGTCTGCTGATGACAGACGGATTGTTTGGATTCAGCCCTCTGCCTTCTCCTCAGGGCTCTCCCTCACTCAGTCCGCTCATCCCACTAACAGGGGGGATTATTTTTTCCCTGCATTTGAATGTGTCCACTTCTGTTTCCCCCCTTTGTGTTTAATACCTGGGTAAGATTTGTTTTTCATAAGGGGATCAACCGGTAGCTATGTGCTTTGTTTTGTCTTATCCTTTTTTTCTTTTATTTCTATTCAGAGAAGTTGGAAGTAGCTCATTCAGGGAAGCGTTGGACCGAGTGGGAGCTCCATCACTGAGCTGAAGAGGGAGACCAGAAAAACATTTTGGAGAAGAGGAGGAAGAAGGAACCATGGGTGTGCAAAAGGAAGACGTGGAAAAGTTCCTCAAGGGGAATCCTGCATTTGCTAAACAGTACTTTGACAAGAAGATGAGTCCTGCCTCCATATCGAAGGCGTCAGGACTCCAAGAAAAACAGATTGACTTCAGCCAGTTCAAGGACCTCACTCAGGTACATTTCATTATTGTTTATTAAGGGGCAAAAATAGCAGGTAGAGACAATTGACGAAAAATTGCCATTGTTGAGAAACCAGAGTTACCCCGCATAAACCTATCCATATATAATATAACCTCTGCAAACTTCTGCACTTATTATGAAGGTCCTAATCCTCTCTACTGAAAACTAATTCTAAATAAAATTGGTACATTTCTCGCTCTGTTTAAAGCTTGAAGAAAGCCAAATCATGTATGGCCTGATCAAAGACATGCAGGAGAACATCAACGTGGAAAAGGTGGTCTTCAAGATCCTGAAGAGAATCAGTGCGCTCATCCACGCCGACCGGTGCAGCCTGTTCATGTACCGTCAGAGGAACGGCATCGGAGAGCTCGCCACAAGGCTCTTCAATGTCAACACGGAGGCAGAACTGGATGACTGTGTTGTGCCACCGGACTCTGAGATCGTCTATCCGCTGGATTTGGGAATAATTGGCCACGTGGCCCTGACCAAGAAGACTGTTAATGTGAAAGATGTTGCAGAGGTGAGTGGGGAGTGGGAAGAAATGCATGTATCTTAATCTGGATGGAGTGCAGATGTTTAGCATATCTGCACCGTGTCTGTCACAGAGTCATTCATGATACCACCACCAGATGGCGCCACAATCTTCAATTTTCTTTAATCCTACATATCATAGTTTTAACTAGTAATTAAATGTTTATCTTAACAATTAATAATTGATCTCATAGCAAGCAGGTCTGCTTCTGAACACAGCTTGCCAGAGTGAGTATTTAACTCAATAATTAATTAAATGTGACTCAGCCGAGCCGCCCATTATAGAATGCAGCTTTAATTTAATAAATCACTGGTGTAAAAAGCCCTGAACTGGACAGCCAAGATCAATCATAGTTTGTGTAGCTTCAGCACCATTCCTCTGTTTATGAAGTAAACATTACACAATGTTTGGGTGTATTATTATTATATTATCAAACTAAACAGATGGGTTTTTTTTTTGTTGCCAATAGTCAATACTTATATCCTTACTGAATCTGTATGTTTTCATGAATTACATTTAACCAATGATGGTTGCAGACAAGTAAAGGAAGAGTTAGTGACACGTATCTATGAGAGTGTAAATCCCCTTGTCAGACATAATCCATTTATTTCCAGATCCCATCAGCCCCTGCTCTGGCTGTGGATTAGACACCTCTAGCATTTAGTCAGCAAGAATCTAAAACAGATCCAAACAAGCTCACTTTACACTGCCTCCATACGGACTAAAATACATAATGAATGTGTATTTTGCCCATTTTAATTAAGTGCTATAGCACTTTGTAGTTTAGTTAATGAAAGCACCTTGATAATCAAGCAGTGGGAAACAGCTGGTTGATCCTATGAATGTGGGACATTCTGCTTTTCCAAATCATGTTTTAGAAAATACATCTTTCAGTTCTGTATAGGGATTTTAGGTACTTTTACTAAAAGATCAATGTCAAGTGATTTGTCACTCAGCTTGGTTTACAATTATGGTCTTGGTTTTGGTCCAAATTACTTAAAAGGCCATTCACTACCAACAGTACCTACCATATGGTAGTTAAAGAAAAAGCATTTATTCAACTTGGTGAAATTACTAATTTAAAGGCAATTAATGCAATTTATCTGATGATATAGTAAGAACATAATTGACCTCTAATGAATCTACTCGTGGCTCTAAACTACAATATACTAAATTAAAATACGACTTTTACATCAATTAGAGAACATCAACTGCATATTTTATGTGCTATCAAAATAATTTTGTACCAAATTTCTCCTTCAAAGCATTTTTTGGGATGTTCCCAGTAATATTAATGAAAGCAAGAAATGAAAGCCCTGCAAGTATACTGAACATTTACTCAAAACCTGTTTTCTGTCTTCTAGAACCAGCATTTCAGCTCATTCGTCGACGACCTCACAGACTATAAGACCCGGAACATCCTGGCTACGCCCATCCTCAACGGCAAAGACTTGGTGGCTGTGATCATGGCTCTGAACAAGACCACAGGACCACATTTCACTGCTGAGGATGAAGATGTGAGTCCCAACCAAACGAGCCACCACACAGCTAAAACACACATAAACCCAGAGCAGAGCAGTGTGACGTACAGAGGCCTTAACAAATCATAGTTTCTTCAACATAAACTATTCAACAGAGTTGAATTTGTTTGTGCTGAGTATCTCAAACTGTGATTCTAACTCTTAAAGACAACGACCACCAGTGTATCTCTACAGTTGGGAGGGAATCCTCTCCAGGCTGACTGGTAGATCGTTAAGGCCTTTACGAGTGGGACCAGGTAGTGTTCAGTATATGTTAGGTCATTAATCCTAATTAGGAGTAAACTAAGCTTCAAAATTGTAATAAGCTTAAGGTGGTCAAGTCCGCTATAGACTTTGTTATAAAGAAGGTTAATGACTTCATGTTACATTAAATCAGTGTATGAAATCATAAGTAAAATAAAAATAAAGTTTAGCACAATGTAATATCTCATGACAGCAGCAGAAATCAAGATATTCCCTTCAGTTTTTCCATAGCGTATACATGATGTATTTTTACAGTGTAGTTTTATTTGCCAGGGTTGTTATCTGCCTTAATAGCATCATTACCAGTCCTTTTATTAAATGTGAAAAATGCACTTTGTATTTTTATTAATTTTAGATTCTTACCTTGAAATAGTCTAATAGGAATAAAGAAACCAAAGGAGGAAAAAAAGGAAAAAAGGAAGAGTGGATCTTTTGAAGGATGACTGTAAATAACAACACATGTCATGTGTCATTTATAATTCTGATGCAAGCTTTGAGTCATGCAGCTGTTTTGCACACTGTGATGTTAATACTTTACATATGTTACTATATAAAGACAGTCAATTAGTTTGCTATGTATCAAAGCACAAATCAACAGAGATTATTTTTACTTGCACATTATTTACTAGCATAAACCTTGATAGATCCAAGCTGAAGGGACATTTTTGGGCTCCTGTTTTTTAAAAAGCACACCTTATCATCTACTTAAATGTGTAATCTTTAAACATCAGCACATCTTGTATTGAGTCAGAATGTATCCTTTTATGTTATCTAATCAGACATCGTATAATATCATGCTTTCCTTCCTCTTGTTTGTCTGTTTAGCTTTTTTTAAAGTATCTGAAAATTGCCACGTTGAACTTGAAGATCTACCACCTGAGTTACCTCCATAGCTGTGAGACCCGTAAAGGACAGGTGAAGGGTGTTAACCTGCACATATTTTAATAGAAATCAGAAGTTTGGCTTTTTTCTTCTACTCAAATACGGAATTTCTGCATGTGCACTGCATGAACTGACTACTGTTTGTGTGCAATGTTTCTCTAGCTGCTGCTGTGGTCGGCCAACAAGGTATTTGAAGAGCTGACAGACATTGAGCGACAGTTTCACAAAGCCTTGTACACAGTCCGAGCCTACCTCAACTGTGACCGCTACTCTGTCGGTTTACTAGACATGACAAAGGAGAAGGTACGGTGTCTTTCTCCGTCTTTGCCTCTTATATCCAATGTTTTGAGTTCATGTTTTACCATGAAGTGTTGACTACATTTCTTGTGTTCATCTTCCCTCTAGGAGTTCTTCGATATTTGGCCAGTGTTGATGGGAGAGCAGGCACCTTACTCTGGCCCTGTCACTCCTGATGGCAGGGTACATTCTATTTATATATTTTATCTATCATTATTATCAACACTCTTCTTGGCAATACATATGTCGCACTTTGTCTTTTTCTTGTTGTAGCTGTTTTAAACCTAATCTGTGTTCAATTTTTCCTCCAGGAGGTAATTTTCTACAAAGTAATTGACTACATACTACACGGAAAAGAAGACATCAAAGTAATACCGTAAGAAAATGTTTTTGCTTTAGCCTGAATATTGATTCAAAATGTGTTCATGGATTCATATGACAACAAAATACCAACAAATCAGCCTTAGTTATTTAAAGTCATCTACAGAACTATAAACATTTTGGAGAACAGGGCTTGAAGTCAAATTATATTTAGGTGTTAAAAACATTACAGATTAGTTTGGACACAATCTGTGCTCATACCTGCTAACTTGTCAACTTGCTTGTCTGTCACACAGCAATCCAACTCCGGACCACTGGGCCTTGTGTAGTGGCCTGCCTACTTACGTTGCTGAGAGCGGTTTTGTGAGTTTATTTTTATTACATTACTTTATGTTACAACATGTTGAATCATTTAGAAACCAAATTAATGTACTTTTGCACATTTCCCACCTCATTCAATCTGTTTTATTTCTGCTCCTCAGATTTGTAACATTATGAATACAGCTGCTGATGAAATGTTCAAGTTTCAGGTAAGAGAATTAAGAGGGTTAAGCTCAGCTGAACGGTTAAAGAGATGACTTGAAAAAAAATGTCCAGGGAAACTCGGAGGTGCTCAAGTTGTATCACACACTGTTGCTTGTTTCAGACTGAGCCCCTCGACAGCAGTGGTTGGACCATTAAAAATGTTCTCTCGCTGCCGATCGTCAACAAAAAAGAAGAGATAGTTGGCGTGGCCACTTTTTACAACAGAAAAGACGGAAAGCCTTTTGATGATCAGGATGAGCAGCTCATGGAGGTATATTAATGCTGAATTCTGCACCTAATTAAATGCTTTTTTTATTAGATTGTTGTATGCATTGAATATTTCTGCATCATATAGTCTCTCACTATTGATAAAATACTCAATGATTCAGTTTTTTAAAATCAGAAACTGTGAGACAGCTCATCTTGGTATGACGTGGTTAAGAAAACTAAAAGCCGACTGTTGCGATACCTCTTTCTCAGGCTTTGACCCAGTTCCTGGGCTGGTCTGTTTTGAACACGGACACTTACGACAAGATGAACAAGCTGGAGAATCGGAAAGAAATTGCTCAGGACATGGTGCTCTACCATATCAAATGTCGGGATGATGAGATCCAGAATGTCCTGGTCAGTACTTTTTATCCACCTGTAAACTTGTTAGAAGCATTGAAAAAGTTTCAGCTTTTATCAAAAAATGTGCACTAGTACATAGCATTCTATGAGTTTTAATCACAGCACTTGTTTGAAAGAAATTTGTTCTAGCCTAGGCCCACTACAAGGCAATAGGAACGGTCCAGCATCAATGTTACACCCTTTCTTTTCAGTACGACTGTCTCTCTGCTTTTGCTATTTAGTAAATTCATACTTACAACCACAATGTGTTTTTGTCATTTCTCCCAGAACACCAGAGAGGTCTATGGTCGTGAACCCAGAGATTGTGAGGAGGAGGAGCTCCTAGATATCCTGGTAACACTGACATTTGTCCACTAAATGGCACCTACTATTTAGGATGCAGGAAGTCTTATCTTACTCTGCTTTTGTTTTGTTCATTCCCCTCTTAGAAAAAAGACTTACCTCAACTTATTAAGAAGTTTGAGATCTACGAGTTCCACTTTTCGGATTTTAACTGCACAGAGATGGAACTAGTGAAGTGTGGGATCCAGATGTACTACGAGGTCGGGGTGGTCAAGAAGTTCCAGGTCCCTCAAGAGGTGATCTAGAAACTCATGCAACATTATTATAATGTATTATAAAACACCAAGCTGATGTGATTAATCAGTCCTCTCCTCTCAGGTGCTGGTTCGGTTCATTTACTCACTCAGTAAAGGCTACAGAAAAATCACCTACCACAACTGGCGCCATGGCTTCAACGTGGGACAGACCATGTTTACACTCTTAACGGTTATTTTTAAATATAATTTTCTACTCTATTTACAATAGATGCGTTTTCAATTTCCATGGGTAGTTTATGTTCCATATCAATGCCTTAAGCTTTAAAATCTATCCACAAAATGTTGTTTATTTTCTTTGTTATGACCACTTTGTGTGTGTCTCTGTGTGCTCAGACGGGACTGCTGAAGCGGTACTACACTGACTTGGAGGTAATGGCCATGATAACTGCAGGCTTCCTCCATGATCTTGATCACAGAGGGACCAACAACTTGTACCAGGTCAAGTAAGTGCTGTTGGAAACTTTTTAATTTCTTAGCAGAAAAAAAAATAATCCTACATACTCTATCCAAAACTGTATCCATAGCTGGACAATAAATCAGTTCAACTTTAATTAAAACACATGTCATATAAAAATAGTAAATAATACAATAAAAGGGCACAAACAGAGATATAATTATTGCAGTTCACAAGTCCACAGTGATTAAAAGAAAGAAACATGTGTTCCAATGTTTCCAAAAACAGGAGGAATACATTGTGTCACTTTGTATTGATTACATTTCTTTTAATTAATCAATTGACATTTAAATTGTACATAAAATTCCAAAACACAGCATAAAAGGTGAGAACATTACTAGTCACAAACATAGTTGCTATAAAAGCTTTAAGGAGTCGGGACAACTAAGTCCTCAGCGTAAATCACTGGTTAATAAGACTATGGCCAACCATACATTCTTACATTCTAACACTCTTAGCTTTTTAAAAGATCATGCATATACAGATTGAAAAGAACAGGTTACCTCACTGATTTAGATTTTTTCAGCATCATACCTACCCAATTTAAAGGCCATCGGTAATCTGTTACATGACAACCCTGTTTAATTCTGTTAATATTCAAAGGATTTTTTTCCCCCAACAGATCTGGCAACCCTCTGGCCAAGCTGCATGGCTCCTCCATCTTGGAACGACACCATCTAGAGATGGGGAAGTTCCTGTTGGCTGACGAGGTGAGAAAGGAGAGGTGAAGTAGACTTGTTGTATGTTACTAAAATCTCTTCCTTGTCACTAACTATGACTGATGCCCATCTCTCTCCTCTAATCTCATCTGCAGTCAATGAATATCTACCAGAACCTTCACAGGCGACAGATAGACCATGTGATTCATCTAACTGACATCGCCATCATCGCCACTGACCTGGCTCTTTATTTCAAGTCAGAATAATCTCTCATTGAATCACTCTACATGTTAATTCCCTCATTTGGTACTTTCTCTCATCTTTACTCTGTAAAAATCCATGATGGTAAAATAGCTCCTCTCCTCTTACCTTGATAGGAAAAGAACCATGTTCCAGAAGATCGTAGATCTTTCACACACATACGAGGATGAAAAGAAGTGGGTTGACTTCATGTCTCTAGAAACAACCAGAAAAGAAATCGTCATGTGAGTACAACGAGCATGTACAATGGTCTTTGTTTGTTTTACATTTTTTGATCTTCTAAATCTTTTTTATTTATTTCAGGGCTATGATGATGACCGCATGTGACTTGTCAGCCATCGCCAAGCCTTGGGCTGTACAGAGCAGGGTGAGAAGCAAATGTATAAATAAGTGTCTCACTGAATGTGTGTGCTCTGCTTTTCTACTGACTGTGTATTTCTCTGTGTGTATTTTTCAGGTTGCCCTGTCTGTAGCAGCAGAGTTTTGGGAGCAGGGTGACCTGGAGAGGACGGTACTGGAGCAGCAACCAATTGTGAGTTAACAAACTGTTTATTTTCGAACATATGCAGTTATTTACAGATGTTGGTATCTGTAAATAACTACACATGTAGTCTATCTGTGGTGTGGAATTATTACTTTCATCATCTCTTAATTTGCCTGTTTTTTTACTTGATTTATTGTTTGGTGTCAGAAAATATTCAAAAATAATATTCGCAATGTTGACTTTCCTCTTACCAACTTTCCAAAACACAAAAACATTCAACAGAAAATTATATAAACAGAGCAAATTCTGACTGGAGAAGCTGGAACCAGACCATTTGGGGCATATTTTCTTACATTTCTGTTGGTTAACTTATCAATTAAAAAAAATAAGATATATGGAACTTTGGAAATTTGTTGCTTTATTTTTTGTTGTATTTTTATTTGTTGTTCTGTTAGTGGTAGCTTCAGACTATCCAGTGGCCTATTGCTTAGCTGATATATTCAGCGGACTCCGATTCAGATAAACCCATTTGGCTTGTTGTAATGTGTTTAACCAACCTATAGCTACACATATATCAAGTGTATATTGAGCACTGATTTAAGTAAATAGCATTTCAGGCACTCAGCTCATTGAGCTCCGTAACACAAGACTTTTAAAAACATTAACTCACTAAGAGATATTTAAGCTTCTCAGGAAAAAATGGTTGATGTCAAACAGATTTATTAAATACAAACTATTCCCAGTCACTTAACCAGCAACTGTAATTGAATTCCTGGATGTTAATATGATATTTTTTTAGTGACTCAAGCACTTTCTGTCCCTCCCACCAGCCCATGATGGACAGGACCAAGTCAGCAGAACTACCAAAGATGCAGTGTGGTTTCATTGACTTTGTCTGCACATTTGTCTATAAGGTAACTTTAAATATTGCGATTACGTGTTTCTTTTCTCATTTATTTAGTATATATTTGGAGGTTTCCTTTTCTATTTTTTGTGTAATTTTGTACATAAACCTTATTGTAGGTCTGCCAAAATAAGGCCCCACACACACACATTAACTGCTCTGTTTTCATCTTTGCAAACGTATTTTTAATGTAATTACATTTTTTACTCTTTTCTTCTCAGGAGTTTTCGCGCTTCCACCCACAAATCCAGCCCATGCTGGATGGCATCCTCAATAACAGGAAGGAGTGGAACGCTAAAAAAGAAGAGTACGAGGCTAAACTCAAAGTCATAGAGGATGAGAAGGCTGCTAAAGAGGCAACTGTTGCCAGTAAAGGTGCAGAAATACTTTGGAATAATCACACAACTGTGAAATGTATAAGAACTGCTGCCATGACGTTTGTCCAATTTTAGTAATTTGTGTGTCACCTGTATTGACTCTTTCTTTAATATGTCTTTGTCAATCAGTTCCTGCAAACAGTGGTGGAGGCTCTAAGACCTGTTCGGTGTGCTAAAAGGTAAAAAAACTGCGGTGCAAACAGACGGTTCATGAGAGACTGACTTCACAATTACCTGAGCATCACAGCAGCCAGCCAGTCAGGCTCACCTCCAAGAAACAAATGCAATAAAGTCAGCAGGAGGGATACGAGAGTGAATGGACAATGCTGTAGTATTTCTTCAAAAAAAACTTCTTCCGATCAGAAAAGGAAAAACCTGAACGAGGTGAGAATCCTCACCAAGAAGAGACATTTTTATCTCTAAGGGAAAGTAACCAGGTGAGCCAAAAAATGAATTCAGAGCAAATCAGGACACCATGTCATGACTACTTTAGCCATGACGACTTCTACTTTAATTAAATATGAATCAAGAGTAAAGCAGAATTTTGAATCCCAGGTTTTCACTCATCGTCGTACAGAACAGCTTTGTTTATATTCTGAGGATTCATGTTAGGTCAAATGGTGCAAAGATGCTGTGAGAGCTTGTTTGTTTGTTGTGGGACAACGTTTTATATTTATTTTTATGGTTTCTTTAATTTAGTTATGGAGCACACCAAAAATGAGATGATGAAATTTGTACATAGATCTGTGTTGTAACTGAAACCCATGTACAGTGTTATATGAAAGAGTGAACACATTATCCAAGTAATTCTTTACTGCAAAGCTCAAGTCTCTGTAGATTCTATATTATGTTTGGAGCTCTGTAATCAAACATACTGTTTATTGTACATTAATGTTATATTAATGTAGGGGTTCAGAATGTAAATTCAGTTGATGGGTTAATAGAAATATAATTTAATTACTGTACATATATTCCAATATTTAAAAAAGAATAATTGTATGTTCACTCCTTCCAGTCACTTACCATTTACAAATGAGAGTTTGTTTACCTGATAGCAGAGAGCCAAAGGTAGATGACAAGCTCGAGACTGCTGCTTTAGGAAAGAGATGAGTATAAATGTTGCTTTACTCTCCACAAAAAAGCCTTTAGTTGCTTAATCATGATGCCTTCATACTGTACATACATCTGAGAGAGAAGCTTAGAATGTTATATTTTATGATTATACAATGACAAATGTCTTTTTAAATAAGCACATTAAATCTGGAAATGAATTGGTTCCAAAACAGATTAAATTTACTATGACCTGAATAGTATTAAGTATAACTAACAATGATGGGTTTGATGAGAGAGGAAGGGGAACACGCATGGAGAACCCACCCAAAAAAATATCAGGTCAATGATCTGAATCCAGGACTGTTGTGAGGCAACCTTGCAAACCATTAGTCCATCATGCAACTTCAAAACCAATTTCTGAAGACAGAGCTGATTGAGACAAAATAACTTCTTGTAATGACTTGTACATACTTCCTTCCTCACTGTAAATACATAAAAAAAATGTTTTTTAGTTAAAATAGAGAGGCTTATTTTTTTAAATAGTGAACCTTTGTGATGTGTAAGCATTGGTAAATGAGGCGTCAAGTAATTTCTCATTCCATAAGTGAGTGAATTATGTTTTTTATAATGCTTGCCTCAATTAACTTATAACAATTATTGTTGTATGAGATATAACCATGTAATATTAGGGCAATAAATGTACCTTAAAATGCTGCAACATGTTTAAGTAGACTTACTTTACTTTTTGGTCAGTATTTTAAAGCTTTCTACTTCAAATGCTCCATGTGAACAATGATGACCCAAATAAAGCAAATGTATTTTTTATGACTGAGTGAATTCATTTCCTAGGATTCTGAAACTTGTTCAAAACTAAAATGACTGATTTGATACCTACAGTTTGGCCAGGGTTAAGTAACTCAATATTTACTGACTTAACATAGCCTCCAATTGAGGAAATTTACTTTTGTAGTCATATGACTAGTTTAATATTAAAGAAAATTAAGTCTAATTTTATTTTATTTGTCACATGTAGCAACATGAAATGTACAAAAACCTCATGTGCCGTTACTTGGCCATCACAATTATAATATCAAGTACTATATAATGCTATAAGGTTGGGGAGAGTTCATAATGAAGGTTACAATATTACACAACACACAAGAGTATTTAGGGAACAGTTCTGTCCACACTGCACTTTCTACTACTGGTCCCTGACCCCAATCCTGGGATTGCTGCTAAACTAGGTCAGGATTACAACCATGCTCTTCCCCCAGGCTCATCTCCTACTGAAGGACAGGTACACACTCAAACTCACACACACACATACATACTGGAGTCTGTGTGTGTGTGTGTGTGTGTGTGTGTGTGTGTGTGTGTGTGTGTGTGTGTGTGTGTGTCTGCTACTTTGCATTACATATAATTAACGAACTAAACCTGAAGACTGACTTGAAAAGGTTAATTGTTTAAACAATTAAAAATATTGTTTAAAAATATTTTAGTGTGAAGACAGACTCTTAAACAAAACAAAAAAACAAGAACACTTTGATTGTTACATGAAATATATGGTTTATTGAGTTTAGAACATAGCACGGCAGGTTCGGAGATCGTTCATTTGAGGATGGTGTCAGTATTATCTGCAGAGAGGAGAAGGAACAGGAGGGGGAAATATGTGAATAAGACATTTTGTGGAGATAACGTTGAAATGAAACAAATGCTGCGTTTGTGTGACGAACAGGTGCTGTGTTACCTTCAGACAGTCTCTTGTAGATGCGCTCCTGCTCCTCCCTGGCCGCCTTCTCTGCTTCCTCTACCTTCCTCTCCTCCTCAGCAATGGGCTTTAGGTAATCTGAGAATGACCGCACAACCAGTCATTATTTCAAAACAAACCCTAATCATTTATTATAGCTTTTTGCGGTGTTCAAAATATCCTAATGACAAAATAAGTAGAGAATAAGTAGATTTAGAGTATACATATATATTCATAACATATATGCTTTATAGATCAGAGCAGGTCTACATTTCACTCAATCCAGGCAGATGTACAACAAATCACATTAATAAACATCCTTAATCCCATGAAGAAAAATAAAATCTTGCAGAACATTTTAAGGCTAGTTTAAAATATGAGATCTTCTCTGAAACTGATCTCCTCCCTAAAAGTAGGTCTAGTCTAGCTGGACTTTCTTCTTTTAAATGTTGGTTTGTTTAGTGATATAAGGACTGTTTAAGGCCTCTAAATGTATTTCTTTAAATGTGTACTTTAATTTTGCACATGTGTTGGGATTTGCTGTTAATTATTGGACTAAATGGGGACTTTATAAACATTAATATTCTTTCACTTTGCTTAACTGTTGCCCTTGAAGTTTAGACATTGACAATAACACTGCCGGCGCATGCGCAGACATGGACTTACCAAACCTCTGTTTGCCATAGAAGACGCCGAACAGCAGAGCAGACCACCTGGCCGTCTGAAATAAAAGGGATTTACAGGTGTTACAGTCAAACAGCCATGCCTAACCAGCCTGCTGAGTGTAATTACTTAAGTTATTTTATTAAACATGTTTAAGGTTCCCACTGCAGTCCACCTCATTGATATGACAGGAGCGAAGTTCACTCTTTCTCTGACCCTTCTGCTGTTAAAATGGACTACTGACTACGTTAACCACACTGGAATGACCGCAGCTCTACAGCTAGCAATGCTAATCACGAACTACACATCAGACAGATGTGTGAGACGCTCCAAATGTTAACCTCCAGCTGTCCTGAGACATGCACAAGCCTGTGAATGTCATCGCTAGCATTAGCAACATGCTACTCTAAAGGCCAGTGCGCCTATAGATGCACGTATAGAGGAACAATGGGGGTTTAAATGAGTGTATTCCCTGAACACTGACAAAATCACAATAATGACATTGCATCTTCAGGGCAGATAACGTGTGTTATTATTACCTTGATGAGCGGCGACACTGCGACTGGAGGAACCATGATGAAGCGAGGAAGTGGACAACTTCCGGACAGACCCGGAAGTGTTTTGTTTTTTTTCCTTGTATTCTTGACCTGAGAGGGAAGTTTAAAACCTCCGTGGCTATTTGAAATGTAACATTTCCAGTGTTGTTTTTCTATAATAATACTTAAACATGAACATTAATCATATTTATTTGAGGTTAAAAAATATATTTGAGTTTACAAAACAATATCTAGTTTATATGACACAATATTATAAATGACTTAAAGAGAGAGACTAGGTAACATTAAGCCTCACACAAAAAAAAAACCTTCCTGTTTATACCTGACAGCAGAATGCACCTTATCAGTTATTACATGAGGCACTTTCATTTAGTTGTATCAAAGCCATGCAGGTGCCCTGCCAGAGAGTTTGACTCCCTGGGAAACAGCTTAAACACAATAACTAAATACACATGTATACTTCTGAATCATTAAGCATTTTCTTCACTAATTGGAACCCTGAATTAATTCATGTGATGTTTATGTCACTCATTTGGTCGTAATTGTGTGCTGCCAGTCAAGGGGACATGACTTAATTTAGTATCTGTTTCCCCCCTCAGAGGTGACACCAGCTCACCTGAGTCGATTTGGTAAATACGTGAATATATAAGTAAAGCAGCAGTCAGTTATTATTCTCATTATCAATTATCTGTTGATAATTTCCCCTTTTTTTCTTATCTCTAACCTCCACAGAAAAACGTGTACTTTAAATCCAAATCCCAGCATTAAGTGTACTATTGTTGTAGTTTCTGATGGCTGCCACTAGATGTCACTTCTTCCCTTCTTTCACATAAACTGCACAGAGAAATCATGAGTGAGAAGTCGGGATTTCTTTGTTGCTTGGAAAAAACGGTTTCAATTGTCTTAATTTAGCCTTACACACATCAAACACCTGCACACACATCACCCACGTTTACAAGCATCTCACCACAGTGTATGGTGCATGCTATTGTTAGATTTATTCAACAGCAATAGCAGACATTCTCTTACTTTAACAAAAGGACAAACAAAATTGTGAAGAGAGATATCTTAATTGTATTTATGTTTTTCATAATTGTATGTACAGTATTAAAGAGGAACATTGGCACTGTATAGCACAGATAGCAATGGATTATACACACAGCATCGTATCATGGGCATTAACTAAAGACAATATAGCAAGTCATGTTTACAACAAATAACTATTATTATAAAAAGGCAAAACAAAGTAGAAGGTTACATGTACATACAGTGCTGTGGAGTTTCTAAAGGCAGACAGAGATAAGCAAATACTGTTCTAACAAACGTTTTCCACTTTCATGAAATGCCGCAAGTCAAATTGTTTAGTTTTGTTGTTTTTGAGGAAACGAAAAATAAAATCACATAATTCAAAGGAATTAATGCTAACCTGTTTCCAGATCTCTGATTCATCGCCAACTTTTCCAAATTATTCAACCTTTTTAATGATATTTATAAATGATGATTATCAGGCTAACCAAAAGCAGCTCCCAATGTATTATCAATAAACATAATAAATAAAACGAACAATTAATGAAAAAAAACAAACCCAGTGCAGGACGTTTCTAATCGTTGTCATAGATGCAATCTGAAAAGAAAATGTGATATTTATTCAAAATATTTTTTTTTTTATATTATGAATGGTGATTGAGATATTCACAAATTATATATTTATATGAAATGATGAAAGATTAGCAATGAAACATACCATCTCCAATGTCATCGTAGATATCTCCATCGCTGTGAACAGAAACGAAACGATCAGTACAGACAGAATATTGTCAAGTGTCTCTTCCTCGTGTGAATGTTTGTGGTACTCACTTCATATCAATGTGGCTGGTCGATACGTAGCCAACTGTAAAATACACACGGACAGATTTTAGACTGGGAAGGTTCGATTTTGTGGTGCAAAGAATGAAAAAAAGCAAAAGTGGAATCTTGAACACATGTTTTGATTTATGTTTTTGCAATAACCAGCAGCAGATACTCACACTTGCCATCCTCGTTTCGACAGATCAGTTTGTTATCCACGGCCTTAACAATCACGTCAAGTTTCTCTCCTGCTTTGACTGCAAGCTCTTTCACATTCCACTTCTTATTGGAAAGTGTGGGGAGATGGTGACCTGGTACAGCACCTGTATCTCCCCTTCATACTGAAAGAGAATTACATCACAATATCGTGACAAAAAATACATTTTATTTTACATTCTGAATGATAGCACGTCAGCTTTTAATGTATGGCAAGTGAAAGTCTTTAAAAGTTTCAATTAACTAGGATTATAACATTCTAATGGATTTTGATTAAAAGTATTCATGCATTTAAATTAGGAAGCATTATAGAGCAGTTTCCAGTTTTTCAGCAGGGGAGATCTTGTTAACACTAATATAAATATGGTTAAAGTCATGAATGAGCGACAAACTTTAAACTTTTTCCGGAAGTCCTTCTCCTCTCTCTCAAACTTTTTCTGCTTCTTCGGGTCCATCTCTTCAGCCTTGCTTTTGCCTCTCAGATGTGGAATGCTGGACAACAAAAGCAAGAATGTTTCTTTGGTTACTTCATATTTTTTGTCAACCAAAATATGTCCTCTTTTGAAAAATACACTTGACATCATGAATCTAAATGGTTGAGAAGGTTATTTGTTTTTAAAACTGATGAAATTGTACCTGCTGATGGGAGGAAGGGGAGGCAAATTTTGAGAGTCAACATCATCGTATATCTCCTCATCGATTGCTCCTTCTAGATGATATGTGATAAAGCGTGGAAGAAGAAGTCAGTGATTTTTTACTTTAAGACACTCAGACAGTAACATACATTCAGAGGGGGTAAAATTTTAATCTGACTATATATATATATATAAAACATTGATTGTCGATTGTGAAGAAGGTGTTGGGCAATTTGCATTTTGGCTAAGGGGGCTTAAAAGCTGATATAAAAGGAAGTTGTATGCATTTAGACAAGTACGAACAATACTTGTTAGAGATAAAAGGCAAAGTGTAGAAGCAATGCTGTTTAAATTGTTAACCGTTATGAGTGACCGGTCATAACAAACCGAATAAATTAAGTAAAATAAAATACATATTTATGAGCAACATTGTGTTTTGTAGAGAAGAAGAAAATCCAAGGAAGGACACATGTGGTATCTTTTTTCATTAAATATCTATTCAAAATATTGTAGTATTATCACAGCAAGCGATACCTGTATTTCCATCTGCAGTAAACTGGCTGGGTGGAGGCACTCTGGCACAAGAGAAAAAAAATCATTAAAATGTTACATTATTTACATCATTAACTAAAAGAAGGTTAATATGATTCAAAGCACCCCCAAATGAATAATCATATTCATGATTTACAACACAATGTTTTAATCACTAGGCCTGTACTTGAAGTTGTTAGCAGATTGTGACTTGATTTTCTGAACTGTCAACAGTCGTTCATCAGTTAGAGGCATGCAAATGACTTGAGAAGTTTAGTAAAATCATAGATAATCTGGTTGTTATCACAGACACAACAGCAAATTAACTTCCTTCGGAGTTATTCAGTAAGAAGTGAAGTGGTTGATCCGATCTGGGAAAAAAATCAACATTTAAAAGCGACTTCATCTGAGAGGGAACTGTTTAGCCTTTGAAAGGGGAATGGCGGCTGAAAGATTAGGGATTAATCACAGTTGACAGTAGGTCTTTGATCAGTCTTACTACTGAGTGTATTTTACACTTTAGGGTTGCTGGGACGTCTGCTCCGCTCAAACATCCGCAGGAAGCTACGAGGCTTCGTAGAAGAAGACCTGGAGTCCAGGGGACTAGAGAGCCAACCAAGCATGAAAAGACCTGCATTTCTTTCCCTGTTTACAATCTTTCCTGTGTATCCATCTAAAGCATATTATACTGAAATGCTCAATCACCATTCACCAATTTCTTGTGAATAGACAAATCAATTCTCACCTGATTTCCAGGTTTGAATCAAGAATATCATCATATATTTCTCCGTCGTCTCCTGGTAGCGGCGGCAGGACAACTACAGGACGACAGCAAATACATTACATGATTGGTGACATGTTTTTACTCAGTTAAACAACCTCAACATTAACTGTAACTGGATATAATGGAATTAATTATATTGTTGCAAGGTTTTAAGCATACCTCCTGGTCCTTTCATCCCACTGTAGAGAGAGAATTATTTCAAGAAATTAGTAAACTTTCATTTCTCACTATAGATTTGAGAACATGTGGTAAACATGAAGAGTTAAACTCTAAAAGCAAAGGGAAGTTTTCTTATTGGCAGTTTAAAATGAGAAAAAAAACACTTCTAAAGGCAGAGGCTCCTCTCATTTCACTTGTCTCCATTCTAACAAAAGGGGAACTTTGTCTGTGCAACTAACGGATGTAGAGCTAGACTATATAATTCAGTACCTTTTATCAGTAGAGACCACGTCGATGTCATCGTATACCTCGGGTTCGTACGCCTGCTGAGCTTGACGATTCTTCAGGGTGTTAAAGTCGATTTCTACTGTAGTGGTCTTTACGTAACCAACTGTAGGAAACAAAGAGCAGAGTGAAATATTGGTTAGATTAATTTTACCAAATTAGGGTATGATTAATTGCATGTGTGAAGCTCAAATATTGACTTTTCAATGTTAATGAGAATTCGTAGAAAAGAAAAAGATAATAAGGTCAAGAGATGTAATTGAGAGTCTTATCCTGTATTTACAGATTGGACTGGAAGGATGTTGTGGCAAAGATAAGTGAAGAAAATGAGACAAGTGAGGGATAAACATGCAAACTTACTGGATCCATCCTGCGTCCGTCCCAACCACCGTCCCTCTGGGTTGCCCTGGACACGTATGATGTCAAGAGAGTCTCCCAGCTTCAGAGCAAGGTCGTTCTTACTGCTTCGGCAATCCACACGAGCCTTCCCTTGGTGGATGACCTCCAGAGGGCCAACCAACTAACACACACAGCCATTCACAAACATAAAGACAAACGCGCAGACAAGAAAAAAGCAACAAAAATAATAGGCTGTTACATTTATTTATGAGATGCTCTTAACAAGGCTGCACAGTGGTGTAGTGGTTAGCACTGTCGCCTCACAGCAAGAGGGGCCTGGGTTCAATTCCCGGGCTGGACAACCTTCTGTGTGGAGTTTGCATGTTCTCCCCGTGTCAGCGTGGGTTCTCTCCGGGTTCTCCGGCTTCCTCCCACAGTCCAAAGACATGCAGCTTAGGTGCATTGAAGACTCTAAATTGCCCGTAGGTGTGGATGTGAGTGTGAATGGTTGTCTGTCTCTATATGTCAGCCCTGCGACAGACTGGAGACCTGTCCAGGGTGAACCCTGCCTTCGCCCATTGACAGCTGAGATAGGCTCCAGCACCCCTGCGACCCTTAACTGGATAAGCAGGTTACGGAAAATGGATGGATGGATGCTCTTAACAGAATAAGATATTTGTCACTTTTTTTATGCTGAGCTAAGCCAACCCCCTGCTGAGTCCAGCTACATATCCAGTTTCAGTGTTGTTTACTCACCTTGAATTTCTTCCTGGCATCTTGTTCCTTCTTCTCACGCTCCTTCTGCTCTTTCTTCTCAGCCTCCAGTCGTTTTTTCTCCTCCTTCTCGTCTTTCTCCTTCTTCTTTTCTTCTTGTTGTTCAACCACTTCCCTTTTGAGATCGAGAAAAAGTTGACAATGGACGGTAATTGTAGAGTCCAGCTACGGATACATATAAACACATACTAAATCTGATTTACAGATCGGACAGAATTAGTGAGGCGTGGGATGAATAGTTAAAGATTTAATGAGGACACTGTCTCTCTCTCTCTCTCTCACCATCGTTCATCAAGAGGCTCATACATATCTCCGTCATCATCATCATCATCATCTTCCTCCTGGGCCTAGAGAACGCATGAGTAAAAATCAGCAATAGAAATGAATTACTCTCGTACATCATAACGTGTGTATGTCACACTTCTGCAGACTCTGATAGACATATGTAATGCACAATTTCTATATTTGCTCTAATATTCATATTTTCTTGCTTTTCTTATTCCTTGTCTTTGTAATTAGACACACATAAATTAACGCCATGCTGCAGTTATTTCACATTCTTCACAACATATTTCATTCTCTGATTTACAACTCCCTCATTTGTTCTGAGTTGAAACTAACATTCTTATATATCGTATTTGTTTAAATTACTCTAATTTACAGTACTTATCTCGCCTATTTACTTACTGTATGTTTTCACTACATGCTGCTACATAATGCACCACTAGGTTTATTAGTGACGTGTCCTAAAGAGGTTGAAATCAGAAATCACTTTACAGATTTAAATTGAATTGTTCGGTTCAGTTCAAAGATTCGTAGTCTCTGACTTTGCAGTCCGATCACTTTTTTCTCCAAGCTCAAATGCACTTCAGTTTGTACGTCAGTAAGTGAATGCATCACCGCTCATACAACCCGAAGTTCAGCATGGATTCTGAATGTCTTCAGTTCAGCAGTATGTGTGTGTGTGTGTATCTGTGTGTGTGTGTGTGTGTGTGTGTGTGTGTGTGTATGTATGTTTGCATCTGCATGTGTAACTGTATGCATATCTGTATTAATGTGTTAGAAAATCAGCATGTCTCACCTTTGCCCTCTGACTTGGGTGACCTAAAGAGAGAAAAAATTAATTCCTATTTCAAGAGAATTTGATCCTTGTGCAATAGCTACGATCATCATGATCTGACTCATACTTCAGAGTGGACTATTTTTACTGTGTTAAGTAACATTTATGTGTTACGTGTCACTCAATGAGAACTAAACTTGACTGTCTAGTATTGATAGAAACAACAAAAAAAACTCATATAGATACAGTATATCCCTTTCAAATAAATAAAAAGAACCATCCCAAAGTAGGTAAAAAGTTGGTAACAGTAATTAAACACTGACAAGAAATGCTGACTAACATAGTTATTTTTATGTGTGTCTTAGATATGGCATGAGGTTCAGCAGTCTGTTTCTGGTCTTCCTGTGGTGCTATAAACATAAATTCCCTGCCACATGGGATCATGACACATCACGTTTGTTCAGATGGTGACCGTTACTGAACCTGTAGATGGTGGTAGAGGTGGAGGAGAGCTGCTAAAACCATCAATGTCATCATAGCACTCATCTTGCAGGATCCTGAAAAACATAGTCAGGATTTACCTTTTGTTAACTGGATAAGCTTTACCTAGAAAACATACAATATATATATATATATATATATTTTGTAAGTGTGTTTGTGTGTGCATTAATCAGGCTTACGTGGCTCCAGGGTATCGTGGGGGCAGACTAGGAACTGCAGCCTGAGGGGGTTGAGACGGGGTCACATGGTTGCTATTGTTACTGGGGTGAGAGGCCAGAGGAGTTGGGATGATGGGTTTCTTAAAGGCGCCAGGACCTGTAACGAAAACACATGCCATCAAAATAGAAAACTTACTGCTAGTGTGTAGATGAATAGATGGATTTAACAATCCTCAGAGAGTTAATTAGCCGAGTTGCCATTGCAAAATGAAACCCCAAGTCAGACAGGTCCCAACAAACAATATGTTACTGTGTGAAAATACACCGCAGGTAAAAGTCTCAAAAGTGGAAGTACTAAACATTGAGGAAATTGTCCCATGACAGTGTTATTTTATCTTATGTTATTGGAGATGATTAGTGATGCATTATTGTGCAAGCAGTGTTTTACTAGTGGAGCTGTAGATGAGTTTATCTATTTTATATGCTGTTAAATCATTTCATTTTATAAGTCTGCAAAGTAACTAGTGGAGTAAAAACTTTAATATGTTCCACTGAAATGCAAGTGAGTAGTATAAAGTAGCAAAAAATGGAAATGTTAAGGTTGCAAATAATTTGAAATTGTACTTAAGTAAAGTATTTGAGTAAATTATATTAAATATCATCAACTATAGGTACTAACTTTACAGAGAAAAACGGCATGAAAAGTGTTATTTTTGGTCTTATGTCGTCCAGTATTTGCCCATTTAATGACACATTTCCCCCACCAGCCGTCCTTCGCCCCTGACTGGAAATCAATTCAGGTCAGGTGTGTTTAAAAACAGAGCCTCTCCCTTTTTGCTGGAACTTACTTCCTCATGCGGTGAAACAAACTTAGCTGTCATAGCAGAGAGCGAGGGGGGGAAGAGAAAGGAGAAACTGGACAGGGAACTTGTCTAGGGGAAATAGAGGAACCAAGTGTGTTTCTGTGACTGAAGCTCTGAACAGCCGTACTGCAGCTTCTGTGAGACTTGCAGCAATTTTGTACAAAATAGACAAAATGCAAATTCAGCTGATGTATGAACATAACTTAAAATGCTAAGAATATTTTACTTTTAAAGCTATCATGCACAAGCATAGTAAACTCAACAACAGCAGGCCACACATTGCTCACATCAGTAACACGCTATTTTAATTTGTGAAGCAAGTTGTTTTCACACTTCTGAAATGTGTTCTCCAAGTCTGTCAGAAATAACGCTGCTTGTGACAGAGAGGAAATTATGTTGAGAAAACAACAGTAATTTAATCCTCCTGACAGCAGGGCCTTTAGCTCAAAGAGAGTGCCCGTAATGTGATTTTGAAACAAATTATGTTGAATTTGTTTGCTATATTTGTTGCTTTTCAGATTGGGAACAGAGGGAAAAAGAAAAAAAACATGCCAAATGAAAAACAAATGCTGTGAACGCAGCCAGATCAAGTTGAAGTATTGCCTGAGGGTTCACATATGTCTACCTGCTGCAGTATTACTCTTCTAAAACTCTTCTTTGTTTAAGTCAAGTCACTATGCTGCCATCCTGGTTACATACAAACATAGGAAGGAGATTTATACTGAAAAAGTAATAAAATGTATACGTTAGACTATATTTTGACTATAAACTGTCAAGTCAAATATTAGTAAAATATAGTCTACAAATATTGACTAAATATCAGAATATCAGCCTTAAAGATGGTACGAATCAGAATCAACCTTTTCAGGTTGTTAAAACCCCCAAATTCTCAGAAACACAACTGATGTCCTTTTTTTGCATATAGACACCAGCACTGCAAGAGGATTTAGTGTATCTAACTTCAGTCCATTCCAGTCGTAAATTGTCCTCTCTTCTCAGAAATAAGTGGTCTTTTTTTAGGTTTAAATGTGTTCAATTTCGCGGCCCAGACTGTACCAATTCATGAAGTAATGGTTTGGATTTTAACTTTATACTTTAGTGACTATTCTCTAGAATCAATCTAACAATACCAATAAAGTAACCCCCAAACATCTATCTGTTACAGAGCTCTTTATAGCCTGCTAAAGTAAAAGCAGGAACTATTAACTAAAAGAAGAACGCTTGCCATAGTTTATCAGTGTCACTAAAAATGTGATCACACATCTTTAATCCTAAAGATGTGTGATCACAGTGTTTTTAGCCCTTATTATTTTCATGGTGCCTCAGACTACACTTTAAAAGTCCCCATTGCAAAAGATGACTTTGTAATGTATTGCACCACAGTGACAATTGGTTTCATTTTTGTAAATACTGAAACATATTCACTCACTGGATCGGTGGTTATCTCCTCATTATAATTTTTTCATCTATGGTGTCATTATTAAATCAAAAAGTGGTTAATTCTTGTTAATTAAGCCTTACTTACCATTATCAGAGGCCACGGCACCTCTTTTAAAGCCCTCCAGGTTTACTCTGGGGGGTCGGTTGGGCTTGGCAGGAGGAGGGCCCAAAGCTAAGCTGTTGGGGAGGGGGTTACGCTTTGGGCCTGAAGCTCCATCACTGATATTGCTGCTAGTCTGAGGAGAAAGGTTTCGAGGTTTTTTGATGCTGGGTTTTTTATTGGCTGGAGGTTTTGGAGGAAGGACAGAGCTAGCAGGACTGAGGGTCAGTTTGTTGGCTCCATCTGCTTTCCCATCGCTATCTGACTCCTTGTTGAAGTTATTCTGAGCAGTCTTGAAGTTGGACGGGGGCTTAAAAGCAACGTTTGGCGGAGGCGAGGGTTTGTTTGCAGTGTTTGTGCCGGGTCCTGCCATCTCTTCATTTTGCTGCCGCAATTTTACAATGCTGCTTCTGGGCTTGGGGTTGAATCCTTGAGACGGCTTGGGAAAGGCAGGTTTAGCGTCGGACAGAGTGGAGCTCAGAGGATGCTTGTTGAGCGGTGGCTTCTGTAGAGGGCCTTTAGCCTCAGGAGTCTGTGAAAAAGGTGGCTTCAAGGGTTTATTAACAACGAAAGGTTTCGTGTTAGTGTCGTCCTGGATGTTCTCAAACCTGCTAGCCAGGGCTTTAGCTTTGTTTGGTTCATGTGCCTGTAAGTCGCTTTTAGATTTCAGAAAATTGGGTTTAGGAGGGACATGTATCGCACTGCCTGAGAGGCTCTCCAAGACAGGTTTCTTTGTCTGTATGGCCTGGCCGGAGGAGAGGGTGGGCTGCAGGGGTTGTTTGATGCGTCCAGCCGATGTGGAACAAGGATCATCAATGCTCTCCCCACCTGATTGGAAGCGAGCCATCATGGCCTTCACGTCCGCTTTCTTTTCCTGTAAAGAATGGAAGAGGACCAGAGAAAGCGTTAAATATCAGACTACAAAACCAGAAATGAAATTAAGATTAGTAGGTTTCATGCATGCCAGAATATAAAATTTCTTCTGCAAACAAAGTTCCTAAATAGAAATTGCAAAAGAGGAATAAAATAAAACTGACATGAAAGTTCACAAAGGAACAGAAAGTTGCTCAACTTAAAATACCTTATTTCCTATCAGATCATTTCCTTCTCTGATTTTACATCCTTAAGAAAAAGACACTGTACCACAAATTACTCTTAGTGGCCATTTGTATGTGAATGTGTGTGTTTTTTTTTGTGTGCATTTGTTTGTCATCTCTCTGTAAAATGTTTGAACCACGCAGGGCTGGTGTTAACCAAATTTGGCCTTAATTATTCAGTTATCTTGTTGTTCTCTTTGGTGGTAACAGGAAAGTAATACTCCAACACTGCATTAATCAAGAGCTCCCCATGATGCAAAGTTCTGTTTTCTAGCCTAAAGAGTTTCCTTCATTTATCCAATCAAAAGCTCTTCTCAATGATATGTAAACTACTGCAATTATTTGGATAATGTAGCCTAAGAGGATAAGAACCACAATGTGTACCTCACATCATATTAAAATGTATAAATGAAAAGCAATTTAAAAAGAAAACATTCTCATAAGCAGACAGATAAAACTTAAACAATTCAAAGCAAATTCTAATATGTTAATTATACAGTACTATAAACTAGATAAACTGGCCATTGCATTAACAGGCATATAAAGAGCATTATTACTTTTTCAGACCACAGTTCATGTTGACTTAGAACATTCTCCAATGTAGGTGGGGATGTAGGGGGAGGGATATTTACAATATGACTTTTTTGAGGTTCAATGAACTTTAGCAACTTAATGGATTATCGTGTGCTGCAGGTTAAATGTTTATTACACCGAGAAGAAGTCTATAGAAAGAGGTCTATAGTGTTGATTTGGCTATGGCATGAAGGGATGAGCCATTCAAACATCTGCAATCTGAAAGTCTGTCCTAGGAGCACCCAGAGGTGTGCAGAATGACTGAACGTTCCCAAAATAGCAGGTATTGGTCAATTTCAGTCATGCAGCTGCTTTACAAAGTGCCACAATGAACGGACCAAGTAGCAGCCACACCTTTTAAAAATGAGGCAGGTTTAACTGGAGTCAGCACCATACAAGGAAGTGGAGATAAGAGCATGCTATTCCTACAGCGGAGCAGTGAAAGTGAGGGAAACTGTGCAATGGAAAGAATAAATGCACTGAACGAAGCAAAATGGGAAGTTAAACCACAGTGAATGTCAGATCCCAAAAAAATATTTAACACAGCGCCCAACTAGAATGTTGGAAAAAACATTGACACTGACACCAAACCATGTAGTTGCCAGTAATAAAAAGGAGAAGAAGCTACAATGTGTTATAGTAACTAGAACGATCTCGTGATCTTTAAATCATTATAAATAAGTTGAATATCAAGATTTGAGATTTGTGTTTTCCACCTGCCCCTTCTGATGATGTTTATACACTGATCATTTTTTGGGGATTATAATATGTTTTGAAGGATATTTGTATGGCATAGAAGCTGTAGGAAAAGATGATATTGGTTAAATACTGCAAAAGGTGATTAAACGCTAATCTTTTCATAATCTTTAAGTACTTTGACATGCCAAAAAATAACCATAGAAAAATGTTAATCGTACTTTTGTCCCATAACCAGATATTGTTGGGTAAACAATGCATTTTGCAGCTTTGCAGATAATGTTCTTCTCCGCTGTCCAATCGCCGATCCATCCATCATCCAAAATATGGCTTAAAACACTGCATCTGGGCTATTTATTTAGTCATAGCTTTATCATATATTATAGCATACTAGGCGTATGAATGGACAATGGAGTAGTGAATGATGTAGGATGAATGGTTTTAGAAGTTTTCATGCCTCTGTGGAAAATTGTCACTGTTTTATGTTTGTAAATTCATTCCCTAGCAGCACAGCTAGCCACAGATGCTCTCTTTCTGTTGAAGGCCACTGCCAACCTAGACTAATACTAACTACTTTTCGAGCCAACTTCTGTATTTCGCGCTCAAAAAAGGCTTTGGGTGGAATGCCACTTTAAGGGTGCCAGTAACATCTTCTAGTGGTGGCATAATGAAGGGTGTCAACACTAAGCCTGACATGATGTGGCTGCATACGAAATCCTGGGAAAGTTCCCTCCATTTCTCAACCACAGAAACTCAAAATTACCCAATATGTTCTGTACCAGATAGTTGCATTACCGCTTCTCTAAATGTTTGTGCAGTTGCAGCTTTGGAAAATTGAAAAAGATTTAGCCAACCCAACACAACCGAACCACAAACATCAAACAAAATGACCGTAAAATAAATCTTCTATAAAACAATTTCAACTATAGTGTAGCAAAGGTAGGATTTATTGCAGGGCTGTTGTTTTAGACTGCATTAGTTACAGATATATGTGACTAATAAGCTGGCAACTGACTGTACATTCTCGGTAAGCATAGGTTTAGATTGATTTACCCTGTATTCAATCCATAGTTTTAGTGCAGGGTCACTTTTATTGTGTGTAAAGTTATGTGGAGAAGCGTGAACCAAAGCTTTGCTAAGTTGGCCACAAAGGCTACAGCCACTGGATTGCTAGATGTTAAGCTAGTTTACCTTTAATTGCAAATATAAATACAAATGCTGTTGTCCGAACAGTTAATAATCACAAGTACATTTAAAGTCAGATGACCTGCTGATAAAAGAATGATGTCTTATGTCAAAGCAAAGAGGAACCTCAATTTCTATTTCCAGTGTGATGAAAAGTGGTGGCCACAGTATTTCTTGCTCAATCTAGTTGACTCAAAACCAATCTTCATATATATATTTTTACACAAATATATATATGAAGAAATGAAACAAATACATAAATTCAAATAATCTGATGGGTCTTAAACACTACATTGCTACATTGACTTCTGTTGAATGCATATATATATATTTAAATATATAATAGATCCTCTCTAATCATACATGCAGAGACTTGCACAAACAAATGGCATCGTCAAATTCAAATGTACAAAAATGAATGGCTACTTGAGGGAGTTGTTGCAAACTCAATATTATCCATTCATAATAGGCTACTTTATTGATTAAGATTTCCAAAAAGCATTTTTTTTCCCCAGAGGCATTCCAGATTAATATCTAGAAATAGATGTATCTAAATAGTTTTACAGTTAGTTGACAGTTTAGTTGCACTCACCATGCTGAGGACAGCAAGCCAAGCCGAAGCTGCTTCGTCTGAACTGTTGGTGTAAAAAGTGGCACAGAGTGTATTTGTTCAGTGTGTCAGTGTGAGTTTCTGTCGCTGTCGAAGAGAGAGAGAGAGGTGCCGCAGTAAAGCGTCTGACAAAGAGTGTGACAAAGCATTAAATGTGTTTGTATGTGTGTGTGTGTGTGTGTGTGTGTGTGTGTGTGTGTGTGTGTGTGTGTGTGTGTGTGTGTGTGTGTGTGGGAGGGGGGGTGGACACTCCAGTTCTGGCAGCTACATTAACAGACTACTTCCTCTCTCAGCAGTATGTGTGTTTTGTATGGGTGTGAGTCTCATAGCCTCTGTTATCTGTGTGTTTTGACCTCATGGATTTGCCTATACCTGGCAAACTCCCTGCAGTTTCTCTCTGGGCTTAACAACTCATGCCCACTCACTCGGTGGCAGGTCAACCATTAAAAAAAACCACTGTAAGACTTGTTCCTTTGCAACCGTATTGAACACTTTAAACACATTTTAAATATGACGATGACTGATTTTCCTTCATAAAAACTCGACAGGACTATAAGCTTTATAGCCACAATAAGCAACAACCACAGACACTATAAAAAAGAACTTGACCACATGTCTGCACATCACCAAAACAATCAGCCGTGATAGCCCCTCTGTGAGGCTTCACTGGGGCACAGTGGGGCTTTGAGCTTCTAATGCAAGCATAGCAACATACCCACTATCACAATGCTAACATGCCGACATTTAGCAGGTTAAATGATTACCATGTTCACCCTCCTAGTGTTAGCATGCTAAGATTATCTATTTAGCGCAAGGTGATAAGTCAGTGGATCACCAAAGTCAGTAGCCTTCATCCTATGAGGTGAATAACTGTCTATACAAAATGTCATGGCAACCCTACATTAATAGTTGTGTGTGTATAGTTTGCGATTGAATGTGAGCCAGCTCTGGTCCATGCACTGTTTCTGGGTGTTGACTTTGTGCTCACTTTAGACTTATCAAGCTTTGGTTCAGTATCAGCATTCGTGCATTTTAATTATTCTGGCACTAATGTGAGCGACTGATTTGATCAACCTAAATAAAGAGAAAACCAGAGCAAGCTATCAAGGCTTAGTAGACTGTACTTCCTCTTCATGGTCACAGGTATTTTTGGTTTTGAACTTTCAGAGCTTTTATGTTATAGTGGCTGTAATGTGTTTGAAGTGCTGCAGTGTATATTTGTGACAGGGTTTTTACTTAGTGTGAAAGCAGGCTAGGATAATGGTTTGCAATTAAAGTCAAGCTTCTGTGGTCATTTGATATCTGTTGATTACAAAACGTTACTTTATCTTTCACAGGTAATTTAAACATCCAAATACAAAAAAATGGAACATATAGAATGTTCAAATTTGGTTTTAGGAAGTAAAATGTAAGTCAGTTATTGTAGCACCCTCAGACCTTTAGGTGTGCTTTGGGTCGCTGACAGTAAAGGTCAAGTGACTTTTATTATTATAGACACGTAAACCTACTGTTGTAAAGCCCACTGCAGGTTGTTGCGTGCAGACTCTCAAATCATTACATTACAGTCATCATCCATAATACGACACACTCTGCCTCTAATCGCCTGGCTGCCATTCATTTGGACTGTGGGAGGTACATCACGCCAACATGCAAACTTGATCCTTCCTGTTATTAGGGCAAGCTGCCAAATCGTCAGTCTTTTGCTTCAACTTACGATATATGCAGCATCAATGCTTGTTAATTTGATATGTTCATGTTTTTGTATGTTGCTTGACTAGTTTTTCAAACCTTTAATGCTACAAGCTGTTGCATTTGTAGAAACTCACAACCACATTTAGGCGTGTGTGTTTGCTGTTGCTATTTTAACCCAAACACATTTCCCCTAAACAGAATATTTTCTGCTCTTAATGATTTCACTAAGCATTGCTTTAGGATATTTACAGTGCTGCTGTGTCATGCCTTGGTTGGTCTATATGACTATATACTTGTCGATATTTGTGTGTTTGTTTGTTTGTTTGGTATATGATGACCTTTCACATTCTAATGGTAAAAAAAATGTAGAAAACCCCCCAAAAATGTCAACAGCTGAAAGCTTTTGCAGAAAGGTTAAATTCTGCTTGTTTACAGAAAAATGTCCAACAAGTCCAGCATCAATAACTCATTGATTTACTGACCCTGAGGTGTCTAAGGGCTGCAGCTCTTTAAAACAACAGATGTTTAGCTCAGCGTTAAATAAAAGAACATGTGTATGGTTTGAATAAAATTGAATTTAAGCATCACAACATTTCAACAGGGGGACTTTTCATTTTTATACTTTACACAGTGTGTGTGTGTGTGTGTGTGTGTGTGTGTGTGTGTGTGTGTGTGTGTGTGTGTGTGTGTGTGTGTGTGTGTGTTTGAAAAAGAGCTGACAGAAGCGTTGCCAAAGAGGACAGTCTGCTTGTCTTTAGATGGACTTTATTCCTTTTAAGCTGTTACTGTAATCAAATAATGGAACACCAAAAAGTTGAATGGTGCACATATTCTTTCACTTTCTTTTTATTAAACCATTCAAATATTTTCTGTTCTGCTTTGACCTTTATTACTTGCAAGCATCAAATATTCATCTTATTATTGTAAGTCTTTGAAGATATTAGTCCTGAACATGAGTTTTTCGTGGTCTTTGTTTATGTGTGATGATCTATTTGATGTGTCATCTCAAGAATTTTGGTAGCTCTTCTTCATTTCACTGCATCCTCTTCCTCCTCCTAACTCATCATTCCTCTGACCGATGATACAAGTACGGTTCGTCCGCCCCGTCTTCATCATAGCCGGGATAATGCCCCCCCTCATTGCCTCCTGTCCCTCTGTCCTCAGGGCAGTGGATCCCCAGTCTCTTTTGAAGCTTCTCCTCCTGGAGGCGCAGCTCCATGGAGTCCACCAGGTCGTAGATGCTATCCAGGGACCACATGGGTGATGGGAACCACGCCTTGACATCGCTATCCTTCCCGACAACCAGCATGCTGAAGTAGTCCTTACTGATCTTCAGCTGTTCTCTCAGATTGTTGACCATGTCACCGGATAACGGCTCAACTTCACTCTGACTGTGACCTGGAGAAAAGTAAGTTGTGCACTTTATTAAACACAGTAAAAGGGGTTTTAAAAGACAACTTTGAGTCCTGGAAAACGTTGGATATATCTCCATATATTACTATCAATATACACAACATTAGCAGTAAATTCCAAGTTGATATTTCCATCACCGTTTCGTGTACATGGACTGCTCCACATTACTGGGACTCACCATTTAGGGGAAATAGCTCAACAGTTCCTGATGCTTTGTCTCCAGTTCCAGTCAGCCTCAAAATTGCAAAGTGGCGAATTCCTGAAGAAAGACCCAAAAATGAGTAGTGGGTAAATGTGAGCAATCAATAGCCAGTAGTGGAAGAAGTACTCCGATCATTTACTTAAGTAAAGCAGCAATACCACCATATCAAAATGCACATTAAGTAAAAATGCTCATTTTGCACAATGGCACATTTCAGAACTATATATATTATGTTAAAGGATTAGAATAATTGATATATTCATTTGTAAGCATAATTGTGATGTTGCAGCTGGTAAAGGTGGACTTATCTCTTTCTTTATCAATCTAAATCTGCAAAGTAAGTAGTAAATAAATGCATTGAAGTAAAAAGTGTGATATTTCCTTGTGAGTGTTGAAGTATATGGTAGCATACAATGGAACTACTCAAAATTGTACTTAAGCTCAGTACTTGCGTAAATTACTTTATTGCTTTCCCTTTTCTGCATATATCTGTGTCAGATTACATAATACAGTATAGTTTAGTAAAGATGAGACTATTTAATAATAAAAAATAATGCAATACACTTTAATGACATGTATGACCAATTTCTGCCCAATAAGGTAAACAAAGGGTTCTTTGAAGGTCAGAGGGAAATCCTCACTCAGTTATAACATTTACATATTGCGCCAAAAACTGCAGAGCAAACAGAGTGTGTATTGTTCAGTAGCTGTAAGCGTGGTGAGTTACTGACCCAGGTGACACTCCTGTCCATTGAGAGCAGAGATCTGCTGTTGGAAGAAGTAGTCGTCCTCAGATGGAGCAGAGATGAGCAGCAGTCTCCTCTTAGACATGAACCTAAACATCAAGAACAAAAGCCATGTCATTTTAAATGTTGTGCTAAGAGTCAGTATTATGTGACATCAGAGCATTGTAAATAAAAATGAGAACATATTTGATTTGATTTCTGAAGAGGCTGTTTTTCCCTATATTAGTTAATCATGAACACTGAATTACAGCACAGTACCTGAGCAGTGTATTTTCAGCTCCAGGCTTTTGCTTGCCATTAGAGCAGGACGGAGGACTCCTTCTTTCTTTTTCTTTTTCTGAACGCCTTGAGGGAAAGTTGTCAATGTACTCAAACAGAGCAGGGCCTGATGGAGGAGCCTCAAAGACTTTCTAGGGGGGATAATACATGCAAATCAGGCACAGCAAACACAGAGGGACAAGCCTAGTCAAGTTAAGTGTATTTTTATTACATAGATTTAAATCAGGGGTTCTTGGCATTTCCTTAAAAGGCAAAAAAGAAGTGGACAGTGTAGAAATACAGCTATGGGGCGGCTGTGGCACATAAGGTAGAGCGCTTGTCCCGTAACCACAAGGTTGGTGGTTCAAACCCCTCTACCGGCAACATGCCGAGGTGTCCTTGAGCGAGACACCTAACCCCAAGTTGCTCCCCGGGCGCTTCATTGCAGCCCGCTGCTCCTCCGGGATGGGTTAAATGCAGAGAAATAATTTCCCCATTGTGGGACTAATAAAGGATTGATTGATTATTATTATTATTATGACACAGCTGGATTATAAATAAATGAATGATGAATTGCCTACTTTATAAATCTCTTTTTAAATTATGCTGGATTTTTTGAGATTTCAACACACAATTGAAAGGATGGCACCAACTTTGTCCTACTAGTAAAACAAAATGTTGCCTCTTCTGTACTAGCTTGGCAGACCAGGTGAATATTGTTATCATCACTCTGAGCTGCTTTGAACTCGACTACACTTCTAGGTGTCATCATGAGTGAGAGTGGTGCTGAAAACAAGCATGCATGCTTATCAAACCCACATAAAAGGATAAAAAAACATAATCCTGACTTACATTGGGTTTGATGTCGTAGTCTGTGACGGTCATAGAAAAGAGGTCAGAGGACGACAAGCCGAGCTCTGTTCTTAACAGAGAGATCAGGCCTGAATCTGAGAAATGTTCTGATTGGTCACTGAGTGGAGGCTCCGACTCTGAAACACAAATAAATATATTAATAAATATGTCTGCATATAGATGTAAAGGGAGCAGACAAGTTACCAGGGACATCTTAGTTTAATGAAACCCGGTCAAACCAAACATTACCTATGATTCAAAACTAACATAAAGATGAATCACCACCTCTGAACAATGTTTGAAACATATAACCTTCAACGACAGTATTTATTACAGGGTTGTTGTTTAGGATTCAAGTAGGTTGGATTTATCACCGAATACCTACAAGCCAAACAACATTCCCATCAGCTATAGTTTATAGTGTGTTAACTACTAATTGAGCAAATGTAAGCATGCTAACACACTAAACTACTAAACATTTGTTTTCACTGAGCTCAAAGCACCCCTGTAGTTTTAGTGGGACAGCTTCAGAGCACACACTCTTGTTTTCCATTCAAATGGCTGCTGTTCAGCTGTTGGAAGTCAGAAATACCCACAGCATGTAAACACACCACAGCTCAATAACAAATGTTGGCAACACAATAAGAAAGCAGTCCCAGCTGAATGTGTGAAAAATAAATTAGTTAAGACGAAAAAGCTTGAAAATCCCTAGTATGATCCTTTTAACAACATATGCGAGAGTGAAGAAAATAACTCTTTCAGAGTACTTAACAGTGACTTACAACTCTACGTCTGTAACCATAGAAAAAACATATTTGCCTTTGATCACAACTTTTTGTTCGGAATCCTCAAACATTAGTTAGTAGCCATAACAAATAGATCATATCTACACCTTCCGATTACTTGGAAAACCTCTAGAGGGAACCTATTCCAATATTATTAAATGCACATTTTCAAACAGACAACATCGTACAGGTAAACAAAACTGTACAGGCCCTCTTTACCAAGCTGGTGGTGTTGCAGCGTGAGCGTGGCGTCACTTCCCTCTCCCACAATGGTGGCCATAGTGATCTTCCTAAAAGCGAGGTCACAGTGTTGCTTCTCGCTGTCGTCTTTCTGCTGCATGAACAGTTTTGCATCTCTGCTGGGCGTTGAAATCAACTAGCACCAGGCCAACACAGAAATATATACATCAGTCCAAATGGATGATATAAGGTGCTGATCAGGTGTAGATGTGTCATAAAAGTCAAATGTGTGCATGCATTTATAATGTTGATGTATATAAGGATTAGAAATAAAAGACAGAGAAAAAGGAAAACACCAGAATGCAAAAAGAGACAGTTCTCACCATTAACCTTCTTGTCCCCTTAAAAGTGTCCAAAAACTCCTTCAGGGCTGTTTTATCCTTCTCACTGGCCTCTCTATTGGACTTTTTCCCTCTTCCTTTCTTCCCTTTTTTCCCTTTACCCTTTTTCTTAGATCTTTGTTTTTCCTGTGTGTCATCCTTTACATTTTGCTCTTTTTTATCTTCACTGTTTTTCCCTACATTTCTCCTCCTCTCTTCTTCCACAGCAGAGTCAGGCCTGCAGTAGAATAGAAAAAAAGACCACTTTGATGTTCATCCAGCACTAAAAAAGTACTTCTGTCTGATGTAAAGTGATGAGGAGGCATGACCTACCAGATGGGAACACAAAATCTAAGCAAGGTTTGAACATCCACCCTCTTTTATCTACTACAGTGTGTTTGAAAAATGGAACAAAAATATGAAGATAGTACCTGTCTTTTTTTACTTCTTCGATACTCTTTGACACAGATGGAGGGCTGTGCACTCTTTCCTGTCCGTTAGAAGACTTTCGACCACCACTGGTCGAGTCCTTTCTCATTGTGGACCCCGCGGAAGGCACCTTACGGATAACAAACCTCGACCGTCCACTCAGTATATCCTGGATTTTACTCTTCAGGGCAGCTTTTTTGTCCATGGGAGGTTTTCTTTGTAATGCCACGACAGAAGTTACATTGCTTCGCCTCTGAGGGCTCAGTATCATCTTCTTCTTTATCTTTTTTCTTTTCATCACAACCTTCTTTTTAGTGGTTTTACACCTAAATAAAAAAAACAACATTTTGTCTGAGAGGAATTGTGTTGGTTTTTCCTCCATAACTTCAATCAAAATCCACATGGAAAAACCACAAATTCCGATTGCTCGGCACGGTCAATTGTATAGCAAACATCAACATCTTACACAACAACTCTTAAACAACAACAACAACAACAACCAATATTTTACATTCTTAAAATGTATTTTACAACAACAACAAACTGAAGATACATTTTAAGAATGTAAAATATTGGTAATTTTTCCTACAACAGCATTATTTTCAATGTAAAGTGCAATGACTGAACTTCTTATATATTTCCTCCATTCTCTATCAGTACAGTGAATAACACACAGTGGTATAATGGAACCTCAAGTTGGATCCTTTTCTGGTCATCTTCTCCAGCTTCCTAACGGGGAACTGATCAATGAGCTCCAAAATCGCCTCAACACGGACCGGATAAGGGAAGCGCTCACTGACCCGAAGGTTCTTCTTCAGAACCAGCATGGTGAACCCTTGCTCCTGAAACAATTGTTGCAGTATAAACACTCAAGCACAGGTACCCACAAAGGAGAAACAGACAATATATATATTTTTATTTTCTAAAAACAAATAATTCTAATTGACTGTAATTTGTTTTGTCAGAAGACTAAATGGTTACCTGACTGGTAAGCTCCAGGTAGTGCAGCAGTTTGCTAACTGTGTCAGGGTCCAGACTCTCCACCGTGGCTTCTCCTTGGAAAGTTGTTTTCTGGATTCGACCTTCCATCATGGCATTCTGGATGATGGTGATGATGAACGTGTCTCTTTCTGCTAGACGGCAGTTCAGCCCTTTCTGAAAGAGACAGGGAGAGACAAAGGAGTTACCGAATAGATAGAAAGGATGCTGTTTTGAGTGAAATTTCTTCGAAATATTTCCCCAAATTAAATGAAAGAAATTTGAGAAATAATCTCCAAAAGGTATAAATAGGTCAGTACAGTACCTGCTCCATGTCTTCCAGCTGTTTCTCCATCATACGAAGGTAGTGGTCATTGTGGGATGGGGCTGTTATCACCCACAGTCTCTTTTTACCTGGAGGAGAGAAGGGGCACTGTTAAGTACTGTACTGTTTGTATGTAAACAGACAAGTAGATACATCAGCTGATCAGTTCGTTTGTCTTGCCTGCAAAGTCCGCCAAGAAATCCAACTCTGGATCCAGGCTCAATGAGGACCCTCCAACCCCTCTGTTGTCTGCATGATCTTCATCCAACCCCAACCCATGCTCCATGCCCGGAGGGAGATCTGAATAGTCTCCCCAGTCTCTCACATTAGGGTCCAGCTGATCCTTGGGCTTGCTGCGACTGATGCCGGGCCAGGCGGTGAGCAAACCCGGGTAGCTCCAGAGAGCAGCAAACAATAGCAGAGGCCAGTGCGACTTACAGGAATGAAACATCGTTGTTGACACGGTCGAGTGGCTGGTTTGCTGATCAGCTGGAAGTGGTTAGCGGCTCACAAATCCTCCTCTGATTAAAAAATACATTTGTGCTAGATAGTAGGCTGCAGTGTTGCATCTGAAACAGACTGTCAGCTGTTTAAAAGTGATTCAAAATTGAAAAGCTCCAGAACAACAATCACAAAACTGAGAAATACCCAAATTCAAACCCTCATTAAAGGCTGAAGAAATCGGTATCATAAAAAAAACAGGTGAACCCAACCTGACATGAATCGCAAAGGTAAAAGAACAGCAAAGGCTGCAGGGATGTGAGCCTCTCTCACCAGCAGAGATAGACTGACTGGTGGGACTTCCCTCTCCTTGCACACATGCACTCCTGGTTCACATTATACCCGAGATCGTTAACAGGAAACTCATGGAATTTTCAGAGACTTCAAAGCATTTTCTTTCTCTCTCTCTGTCTCTCTCTCTGTCTGTCTCTCTCTCACACACATTCTCTGTGTGTATGTGTGTGGTGCTGCTTTGTCCCACAGCTGACTGGTTTAGGTTCGTTCCCAATAAAAAAAACAATCGGTCACATGCAAAACAGGCACATTGTTTCGTAACATAAGTAGGATTAAGGTCAACTACCCTGCTGTGTTTTTGATCAAGAGAGCAAATGCCTAACTGCTTCAGGGGTGCTGCTGTGAGTCTGATCCTGACCTCTGAGCCTTCTTTAGAGAGAGGCAAGTGAATATACAATATCCCTGCAAGGATCAAATTACTTGCATTATTACATCTGGTGACGATCGTGACAGTTTTCTATTTCAATATCTGTCACTATCCATCAGAGACCAGCACTGACTATTGCAGGCTGTCTCACACGTGTAGGAGGAGAAGGAAACGAGTGTTGACAGACTGAGGGAGTCAAAGTGGAAATTATAGTTTGTGCAGTTCATCTTAAAACCATTTGTTCAAACTTTGTTCAACTTTTAAATGAAGGCAAATGGCAGTGACCATAAATAACCCAGACAGGTTAATAGACGCCCCCAGTCTCGATAAGTTCACAGTTCAAAGTTGTGAATCTGAGACAAAGTTGGCCTTAGGCCACCCTGAAGACTCTGAAAAGTAATTCATTCCTCACATTACTGCCCCATAAATACTCAACCAATTAAAATCTTAACCCAATCAAACTAAAGCCTTTAACAGCTGATATTAGCATAAGACCACAGGACTCCTAAAACCTGTAGCCTGGAATTTGACAATCTTATGTACTGCTTTTTTAGTTATCTATTAAACACTAAGTTGTCTAAAATGCAGATTGTTTTATGTCTTGTTAGGTTATAAATGATTATAGTGTAAACATATATGAAAAAAGTATTTACACTGCATTTTAAATTCTTCAAATTAATTCTGTAGCTAAGGAAATAATCCAAGCATCTTGGAGCTAAAACATGAACCAAAAACAAAAAAGTATGAAGTTGAGAGCAGCAGTGAGATGAATCCTAATAAGATTCATATGGGAATGGGATTGATCTAGAATTCTATTGTTTTCTCCTTTTTGAAGTAAGGCATCAGATAACCACATTTTGATGCTTTTTGTTTTACAATTCTCCAACATTCAACACTCAATCAACATATTTAATTAACAAAATAATTACATGGAAAACACACATGGTCTGAAAGAGAAAGAGGAGACATTTTATGAAAAAAGATGGACATGCAACTAGGGATATGACATAAACATATCTGACTACTTAACAAAGCGGGGTACAGCTACTGGTACAGGTGTGTAACAGGTACTGTTACATACTTTGAAATGACTAAAAACAAGACTGTTAAGGATCTTTACGGTTTTGAAATGTTCTTCTATCTGCTCCCTGACCTCAAAAATACACACAAAAGAAAACAGAATATAGAAAAAAAAAAAAAAACACAAGATGCTCAAGCGAAGCCAATGCAATTAGAAGAGCCGTCTTTACTGTGAAAAGCTCAAATCAGAACCAGGCATAGCAACAATGCATTCCACTCTCTGAGCCTGATAAAGAGAACCAGATGATCAGTACGTGTGTGAGAGAGAGTATATATACTATATACAGTACATATACTGTATGTCAAGTGAGTGTCAACACAGCTTCTATTTCAATGCCTCTTCTTCCTTGGCAAAGATTTACAGTTAAAATAAAGCCAACAACCTTCCACAAGTCTCTACAAGCACAGAATCACAGATACAATAGAACACCAGCACTGGAGGAAACAGACAACATGTTGCGTAAAACCTCAATTCAAATTCTATTTTATTTATGATTACTGTATTCAGTTTATCAGGCTATATTATCAGTTTTCTCATTTCAAGAAGCAATGAAACTTAAAAATAATGAAAAAAATGGATGAAAATCTGTTCATGACACAAAAAATAAAAATAAAACATTAAAAAACACTCCTTAGTGGAGAAATGTGAGCCTTGCGCCACATATTTGAAAATGTGCCATTGTTAGCAGTGTGAGCGGAACTGATTAATCCATTAACAGGATTATTCAGACAGACATATTTGTTTTCAGATGTATATGTAAGTCCATGGGGAAGTACAGTTCATTACCTTTTTTAGCCACAATGCGATAGTAGATATAAAATGGTAAAAGAGCGCCCCCCCAGTGGAAATATACAGAATTGCACCTTCAGCAAATTTTGTCCATGGTTTTGGGACGCCATTTCTGATATAGAAGTAAACACGTATATGTCCTACTTATTAAAACATTTATTTATGATTGCATATGCATTCTGATGGGTTTTCTATTTAGAAACGGACTAGTGCATTGCTTCCTGCAAAGAGTTTTAAACAAAATGTCATACTTAAATTAACTTGCAAATGATTATGTCAAGGGTAATAATACAAAATATGAACATTAATGTTAATCTCATTGATAAAATGTTAGGTTAATTGTTGGTGAAACAGTATTTTAACTACAATAAGCCTATGAATGACTTTGTTATGCCTCGTCAGTGACAACACAGCAAAAGTCATGGGATAACATCTGCTGCAGCATCTCATATGATCCAATAACACTCCTCTGTCACCAGACATCTTCCGGGTCGACAGAGAGTTCGCCTGTGCTGCACAGAGCCAGGACTATCGCAGAGGTCAGTCGAGTTGTCTGCCGCTAACTTTCCCACTCTCGCTTTTCCCTGTGCATTTGTTTCGTTTTTGCATTTCCGTGCTTGAGTTGGGGGCTTTTTGAGTCACGCGTTGCCTTCACGCACATGTGTGTTAGCTGCCGGCTAAAGCGCTACCTAGCTCATGATAGCTCTCCCAGCTAAATGTTGCAGACAAAAGGAGGAAAGTGGCAGGCATAATAACAACATCTGTATCTGTGACTCCCCAGAGAATCTGCAATGAACACCAAAAAACACATCAAATCCACCAGTTTTACGCTTCATGTTTTCTGTATAACACACAGTTGTGACTCAGTGTTGCAGCTGGAAGTGGTTGATTTATTGGTCATTAATTGGGTCAATTGTTGTCCTGACCCGGGTTAAATCCGGATTCAGGACAAAGCAACACGATAAGATGCTTTGTCCATCCTCCTTATGAGCTATCGTTATAGTTTTAGCAACATGTTGAACTGGATATGTATGACAATTGTTTTTGTTTTTTTAAGATCGCGATACTTTTTGATGACGTGGTGGCTTTAGTTTTTCTGATATGAATTAAGAGTCCTGAACACAACACAGCGAGGCTGTAGCTGTACTGTGAGAAATCAATAAAGTTTGTATTTATATGGACTGCTCTACAAACAGCTTTTTTTTTTTTAATATCATATTTTTGACAATTAGCAAATCCTAAAAGCAAAAAAGAAATATGTTTACAAATGTAAAGAAGTGTTGCTTTTCTTTATTTGTTATTTTTATTGTTGGTTGGACAAAACAAGTCATTTAAGGACATCAATTTGGACTCATTTTAACAATTTTCTAATAAATTTTAAATGACAAAAAAATATAATACTTTCAAAATGTTGACAGACTAGACCTACTGTATGCTTTGATACGCTTATGCTTTGCTCTTTACTTGTATTACATTGATTAGAAGCAATGTTATAATGATCCTTTTACTCAACTACATTAAAGTCTGCCAAGTAAGTTCCAGGAAAAATTGTGAAATAGCAGTCAAGTTGCAATGATACAAAAGGGGAAGAGGAGCATAATCTCCTATTGGGCATACTTGATAAATGACCTTAGTGATTAATTGATAAACAAAATTATTATTAGACTAATCATTTAACTATCACTACGTTTCAGCACTGATGAGTAGTCTTTGTTGTTTTCAGTTTTAATTTTAAGTTTACCCCTTAAAATCGATGTGTGCTTTTGACCTTTTAACTAAAACAACCTCTACTTTTTATTGCCGGTCAATTCTAGTTCAACCCTACTACTCCAGCTAAGCTATCCCAGTTTATCCCAGTTCCATTATCTCCCTTTTAAAGTAAACATGCCGTGTCCCTCATGCTGTCTACTGCCTCAGAGTCCTTCAGTAGGCTGTGTAGGGCTTTGGTTTCCTGTGACTTTGCTAATTTAAAGATGTGTCAGTTATTTTTATCCTTGGAAATGGGTTAGAAATGTACATCCAGATTGTGTGTTGGATTTGGGTGCAAATGCACGTAGGAAAGTGTGTAACCTGTTGCATAAACATAGGTCATAAGTGTGTGTGTGTTTGATCTTCAAGGTAACAGGGTAGGACATATTTATGTGAAACTTGGAAGCACAACTTATGTACCTTCTTTTTAAAATGTGAGAGTATATGCAATTGAATTTACATCTGATAATGATAGATAGAGATATCGACATGCACATATACGTTCCCTCTCCCTTTCACACACTTTCATCCTCCTGTTATTCTTCTTTACCCATAACCCCCCTCTGTCTGCTGGTGCCCTTATCTCTCTCACTTGTCTCACCCCCAGGGAGGGTGCTGTCTGTCCTGTTGAGCTCCTCCTGGTGTGTGAGTGTCGGGTGTGTGTTTGCACCATGGCGAGCCTCCTCCGTGTTGTGGCAGCTAGCTGCTCGGCCCCTGTGTTCAGCGGAGTTTCCTGTGTGAAGCTGCAGAGCGGCAGTACGATCAAATCGTCCTGCCTTCGCTTTTTCAGGACCCATCAAGCTCTAGGACGTTGTGCCAGTCCAGGTAAGACACTATGCACATTTGGCACTAAACACAAAACTGGGATTTTATTTGTTATGAAAGATCTCAACTAAGGTCACACGCTCTTGTAAACTACAGTGTGACAAAAGGTCAATAAAAACATGAACCTTATATGCACAACACCACAAAGAAAGCATAGAGGTTATGATGGTAACACACTGTCCCAGTGTGACAGCGACATTTCAATCTTTTCCAGCCTTCCTTGAGCAAATAAAACTGTTCCAAACCTAAATATTTTTATATTGCCCCAGGACGTGGACATTTGATATATTGACTGCATACCTGCTTTGCTTGGCAGGATATAAACTAATGAGATTAACATCAGCTACTTGCGTGGACAGCTACCATTTATAAATCCTATTTGAAGTGTCACTCTATGTGCTTCTTTCTGTTTGAACAGAAAGCAAAAGCTTCAGAGGGACCTGAAAAGTTAGCCACTTCAGCTAAAGTAATCTGTCAATTAATCGGTTGAAAGAAAGTTGATTGGCAACTGTTTTGATAATAAATTAACATTAATATATGAATCTTCTTTTATTAATGTCTTTTTATTCATAATGCCAAACATACTCTGGTTCTCTCAATTGCGTTGGATTTGCTGCTAACATCTGTTTAAGGGGGTTTTGACTGTTATTGGAGAAAGTAAGCAATTTGATTATGTCACCTTGGACTCTGAGTTAAACCATTATTCAAGAAACAAAATGTTTAGAATAAGCGTTACTTGCAGCCTTAATTGCCTCTCTGGTTTACTAGTGTTGTATTGGCTAATGTGATTGGCTGAAGGTGGATGGTGGCACCAGCACGTATAAAAAGCAGCAAAGTGGTGTTCATTTTTCCAACTTTTGAAAGAAAATGCTCAGTTCCAAAACTGTATTGTGTGAGCATTTACATAACTACATTTCCCATGATGACATAGCTCCTTTTTATTTTTTATAGGTGCATGTCCCACCAGTCGCAGATCATAGCCTGTAGATTTACTGCTAACTGAGAGCAGCATTTTGTTACTGGTGCACCATAAAGGCTGATTTTCCTCCTGTTGGACTCTTAATTTAAAACACTTTTAACCAAGCAGTTAAGGTTGCTAGAGGCATGTTTAACTACTGATAACAACATGAAAACAACACCACCTGCACCTTCTGTGTGCATTCTCATGTAACTTTTGTGGCAGGTGGCAACATACTCATTCACTCCTTAGCGGTACTATTCAGCATTAGAAGAATGCTCGTTCACCGTTGGCCTTGGCAACTGGTGAAACAAATCTGTCATTGTGATATAAATGTGCTGTAGAGTAGAGCCCTATTCATTCATTCATTCATTCATTCATTCATTCATTCATTCATTCATTCATTCATTCATTCATTCATTCATTCATGCATTCATTCTTATCTTTGCATGCTTATTCCTTTTTAATTCCTTCTTTGTTGTAATTGTCATGAAGAAGGTAATCCCTTGTTTATTGTAGAGGTTAATGTTGCTACCTGCTTTTGCTTTGAATCCCAAGGTCACATTGAGCATTATTCTCCATTTCCCATGCCCTCACTTTGTACCCAGTCACCTGGCAGAAGGTCGGCCTGTCTATAAAAAAAAAATCCAGTACCGGCTGGTTGCAGGTGCTTTATGTCTGCGTGGGCTGGGGTCATGATTGTGCTGGTGTCTCTATGTATGTGCAGGTGGGTGTTGGCAAGGGGTGCTTGTGACCTGGTTCATGCGGACATTCCTGCAGTTCAGCCACTGCCAGTAACAGCTGGCAGCGTCTATTCTGGACACACAAGTATCAGCTTACAGGCTCGTAAGGGGGGGGAACACACCACAAACCCTCCATATAGGTTTGCTTATGCTCTGACCTCTAGGGAGCCTATAGACATACAGTATAGACCGAGACAGTGCGTTGATGTGAACTATGACATGGACAAAATGACTGTTACTGGCCTTCTCAAAACGTGCAAGCACTACAGACTTGGATGTACTGGAGATGTCTGTTTGTGAGACCAGTGATATAACATGAATACAGTAATTATGCCTCTTGGTTAGCAGATGCGTTGATCCGTCCATTTTCACGCACTCTTACTGGGTGTACTTACAGAAAACAAGCACCAGTTGTGTATTAGTGGGGTTGTACATGGTGAGAATCATTTGTAGCTCTATGTGTACAGTATGAATGAGGGGAGTGTGTTTTTTCACAGTGTGTCCATGGCCTTAAAGGTACATTGTGGATTTCATTTGAGGTGTTTCTTACACATTGTGTGTATCTTGAGGTCCAACGGAAGTGTTTAATGCATTTCCTTCTGCTTAAAACACTTCCAATGCCCAATTTTAAAGATATCTTTAAGTCCTACATTAGATTATATCCATGTTTGCTTGCTAGCAGCCTTCATATTAGCCTGAGTCAGCTGCTGCCTGTGTGCATATGTATTCTTGTGGTCGTGCAGGTTTTCTTTGACTAAGATGTAGAGGTTTTATATATGATCATGTTAACTCTACAGTGAGATCCTTAACAGCTCTTTAAGTACGAATATGTACGGTCAAAATACAAGATAATGCTTGTTTGCTGCTGCACTATTTTAAGTGTTATGGTGGTTGGTCGGGAGTATCTGCTGGTGTTTGATATTAATCTAAACAGCATTGTTATAATATGATAGCCACGGGATTGACAACCCAGCTCTCTGACTCTAAAAATGTCAAGTGATTGCTAGGTGACTGCTACATTTGTTGGCAGACATCACATTGTCTGACAACAGACATGTTTAGTGTCTTTTGGTTTATATAAATGTTATAAAGCAATAGCTGGCAAACATTTTTTTTAATTGTGTTTTTCATAACTCAGAAGTTGTTAGAGGACGGGTCACCACAGCAGGTGTTTATGTATAGGCAGGGAGACGGAGGGAAAGAGCTGCAGTGGAATTTTCCATAGGAGCTGACACAACATGTGACCTGCGTGTTGCTTGGACACTGGACCTGAATAAGAGTTCTAAAAAAGACACAGAACTAACTGGCTGAAAATATAAATAGTTCAGTGTCATTGGCATACTCATTGTATCTCACTTGACCTTGTTTATATATTTTTATCTCTCGTTTATGGATTTCATTCTCATAAACTTCCCTTTTGTTCTCACACATGTTGAATCAGATTTCAATGTCAGTTGTTCAATTAAACTATTTGGTCAAGACTGTAATATCTTGATTAAACAATAGGGTGGATTGCCCTTACATTTGCACAGACATTTTTGTTTCCCAGAGGATAAATCCCTAATGGCTTTGGACCCCTGGACTTTTCTTCCTGTTCCAGCAGCAGGTCATAGTTATCTATTGATAAATATTCATCTACCTAAATAATTAGCTCACCATTTGGTAGAGACATCCATGATGTTAAGTGAAATTTCCATTTGGTTTATAAAGAAATACCTGCAAAACGAAAGACATTCCCTTGAGTCTCAGCTGTACTTTTTGTTCAGTGCTTCGTAGTTAATGTTTGCGTGCTAACACACTAATCACACCCACAAATTGATGGCTGTAGACTCTTACTGTTGTTTCTGGACACAGACCTTGTCTGTCTGCCCTCAAAGGCCATTGCACATGCAGTACAGTATTTATGGTAAACACAGTTTTAACTCTGCTCATGGCCTTTTCCTGGGGAAATTCTCCTTGAAGCTGCTGATGTTTCTGCATGAAAGAGTATTTTCCTCTGTGCTGTTGTGATGTTTTATATAGTAAAACATTTTCTGAATATCTAATTATGTCCTACGTCTTAAATCATAAAGCCTTTTGAAAGTGAAATGCTGCAACAATTGCAATGATCCATTCTATCAACAAAATAACTGTAAAGTATCCTGTGTATTGTTTGTGTATCTTTCTGCTGTTTTCAAATGTTTTAAATTAATTGTAATTAAAATGACCACAGTCACTTATGTCACATGCTCCTGTATTGTTTCTCTTTGCCTCTGCAGGTATTTCATACAAGCAACTCACAGTCGGTGTACCCAAAGAAATCTTCCAGAATGAACGTCGTGTGGCGATTTCTCCCGCTGGCGTCCAGGCGCTCATCAAACAGGGCTTCAACGTCGTCGTGGAGACCGGAGCAGGAGAGCCCTCCAAGTTCCATGATGAACAGTACACCCAGGCTGGAGCAACAATTAAAGACATTAAAGATGTCTTGGCATCTGATGTGCTGGTTAAGGTAGGATTCAAGGAGGGGGGGTTGAGGGTGAATGTGAATGTGAGGTGGAGTGTTTGATAGTTCAGAGAGGGATGAGAAGGAAAATAAGGTTATTCAGTGTCTTTATTGCATATAGATTCATGCATAATCTGCCTTTTTGAAAAATAGGATTTCCTTATACACCCTCTGCTTCTCAAACTCCATATTAGTGTACAGATCTTGTCCTGATCTATTTCAATGCATCTCTCTGCTTGCAGGTTCGTGCTCCCGTTTTCAACCCCGACTTGGGTATCCATGAGGTGGAGATGATGAAGGACGCGGCCACTTTAATCAGCTTCATCTACCCAGCTCAGAACCCCGAGCTGATGGACATGCTGTCCCAGAAGAAGGCCACCGTCCTGGCTATGGACCAGGTGCCCAGAGTCACCATCGCCCAGGGTTTCGATGCACTGAGCTCCATGGCAAACATCGCAGGGTATGTACATGATGCCTTCAAGGGAGGTCACTGCGAAAAGCATCCTCTCTAATGACTCACTAATGTGGTTACCTGTTTATCTAAGATAGATACTGCACGTTCATGCATTTTCAGATATAAACAAATACAATGTATGTTATGATATTTTCAAATGTTTTAATTGGACATGTTAAATGCTTACAGTTTATACTTATATCCATATTGCTTGATGTTTCATTCTACCATTTCCTGTGTTATTTTACTCTGTCGTTTCAGGTACAAGGCAGTTGTGTTGGCAGCTAACAACTTTGGTCGCTTTTTCACTGGACAAATCACAGCAGCTGGGAAAGTTCCACCTGCAAAGGTGTGTAGTATTAATGTTTCTATATCTTGTAATGTTGTAACTATGAATGTGTCCATGCCAGTTTCAACATGCTAAATCAGTGTACTGGCCAACCCAGACTATTTCATGTATGTGTTCATGAATAGGTTTTGATCATTGGAGGCGGTGTGGCTGGATTGGCTGCAGCTGGTTCTGCCAGATCCATGGGAGCCATTGTCAGAGGATTTGATACCAGGTTTGTTTTAATAGTGTACTAAATGCAAATTAAATGAATACCAGCTTACAACAATTTTGAGTACCAGTACAGAATTAGATGAAAATATTATCTTGTCCACCTGCTAACATAATTAGATTTGTTTAATTAGATGTGCTGTACATGTGCATGTAATCATAGCTAATTCAAACCCTCTTAATTAAAAGCCTCTGTGGAAGCTGATCAAGACAATCTAGAAAAAGTGTTGAGTAACAACAACAACATTCCATAATATTCACGATTCATGATTTGATTACTATAGATTGCTGCCCCCCGGCCTGAAATCCCCCAAAAAATGCCAAACAGACTTTTGTTGTTTTAACAAAGAATTCTGTCAATGTGTGTCTATGTATGCAGTTTTAAGGACAAGCAATGTTACTCTTGCATTACCAGTCTAGCAGAGATATTTTCTATTTTCCCCTCTCCCCCTCCCTCTCTTAGAGCTGCAGCGTTGGAGCAGTTTAAATCTCTGGGCGCAGAGCCGCTGGAGGTGGACTTTAAGGAGTCTGGTGAGGGTCAGGGAGGCTATGCCAAGGAAATGTCCAAGGAGTTCATAGAGGCAGAGATGAAGCTGTTTGCCAAGCAGTGTCAGGAGGTGGACATTGTCATCACCACTGCTCTTATCCCTGGTATGCACAGAAGCACAGACTCGCGCACTGCGTAAACACAGACTGTAAATGTAAAAAAGGACACATTGTCCCTGAAACAAATGAAAGGTCGTGGAATATCACAGAATGTGAGAGACATGTGTTCTGGGCTGGTAGTCAGAGAATTTAGAACTAAAAATAATTATTAATATTTTAACCAGAACATATTTTACAACAGTTTCATGTTTGTTCCATGGTCATGTTTCCACAGTAGCTGATTTATATTTCACTTCTTGGGTCAGTGTGTAATGTCTCGTTGTCTGTTTCCATTTTCACATTGTAGGAAGGCGTGCACCCATCCTGATCACCAAACCAATGATAGAGAGCATGAAAGATGGATCAGTGGTGGTGGACTTGGCTGCCGAGGCCGGAGGAAACATTGAGACCACAGTACCTGGAGAGCTGTCGATACACAAGGTCAGCGCACATACTCTCTCCACAGAAAGCGTTGGTTTGGTTTTTGTTGATTGTCTTGTAATTTACTAGTATTTATTTATTTTGTTTTATTTAATTTTTTAGGGTGTAACCCATATCGGCTTCACAGACCTGCCCAGCCGTTTGCCTACACAGTCCAGCACTCTGTACTCCAACAACATCACTAAGTTGATGCGGGCCGTCAGCCCCGACAAGGAGAACTTTTACCTCGACGTCAAGGAGGTGTTTGACTACGGGACCATGGATCACGTCGTCAGGGGATCCGTTGTCATGCAGGTACGACGTGTAATTAACAGAAAAAAAAAACTGAGGATCCATGCAGTCCTTTATAAAATCATTCAAAATATCCTGCAGGTCTCTTTCACTGTCACTAGATGTCACCCTAAGAACAACCAATCTTTTCTTCCTACGCTTTGTCCTCAAAAATGTCCTCTAAACAAGTATTTGTTAGTTCATTACTATTACAGCTTTCTGTCTGTGTCACCAAATTCATAATTTCATACTGTTATTTGTAATATACATCTCAACTGTACATTAAGGTCTGCTCATGCTACTCTAATAATGCACAGAGTTAAGATACTTTAATTGATGATAAGAGCTTTCATAGTTCTGCAAATTTAAGGGCTACTTATCAAAATGTTTGTTTTTATGTTATAAGTTGATGCAAAAAAAAAAAGAAAAAGATTTTTATCTCTCGAATGTGGATATCAGTAGTGATATCCATGTTTTTCAGTCGGGTGGTTGCATATAACTCGCATGTCTTAAATCATAGATCATTGTTACATTTAGGGGAGATCATTTTTGCTGTAATCAATCTAAGCAGTGTTTATTCTTTTTGGAGAAAACAAATAGATTTCCGATGTTCATTTGACCCATATCTGATCTCAAAATTGGTCACACAAATGAGGCTGAAATGCAGGTGTTACTTACTGTGCCTACTGATCATTAGTTTGCTTACTTTGATCTTGACAGCTTAGTCTAATGTTTCAAAGATTTAGGAATGCAGCAGAGGACATTGTACACCATCAGGTGATGAGATCAGAGAAGAAAGTGTAAATAACTACAAGCCAAGCCATTAATATGGTGGATAGGAAAGATTGATTGGACCTTCTGTTTGTTCTTTTTTCTCCCTCTTTCTACCTTCCTCATAATACCTTTCTTGGTCTAAATTCTTGTCACCTGCAGAATGGAAAGAACCTGTTCCCCGCTCCCCAGCCCAACAATGTGCCCGTTGCAGCTCCTCCTAAACCCAAATCCATCCAGGAACTGGCGAAGGAGAAGGCTGCACAAGTCTCCCCCTTCAAGGCTACACTCACTACCGCTGGCGCGTACACTGGAGGTTGGTTGAATGTGCCATTAAATATATGTTTTCTGGATTAGAAGAGAATTTTGGAAGATGCCATATCTAAGAACATTGCTCATTTACAAGGCTTGTTCTTGTAATTGTCCACGTTGAGTCTTTAGGGAGGTTTTAGGCCAGAAGGTTAAGCATAGGTTAATAATCAGCTTTTCAGGTCACTGCTGGAATGTGTACGGGAGGCGAGAAGTGACACACACACGGACACCCTGTTAGTGTCAGGAAGTGTGCATTGTAAAAAATAGGGTCCCGCTGAGTGTATGTTTTGAAGTAGTGCTGCAGTGAGTAGTTCCCATGGTGCCACACAGCGCTTTGTGTTAAGTGTGCCACATGCAGTTAATGTGGTTAACACATTGTTTAGGTGTTCCAGTAGTTTCCTACTTGGTACCAACACAGAGCTGCTGGTTTTAGCTGGTTTTTTTTTTTTTTTTTTTTTTTTAAAAGAGTGAGAACTCGCTTCATGCTGGTTACATGCTTATTAGTGTGGCATGTAATGTAGTCATTTTAATAATTTTAGATTGACTGCCATGGAAACGGACAGCTTCTTTTGCTTCACCAGACAGTTTGTTTCATGCCACCAGACAAATTGCTCTTTGATAATTATACCTGTCTGTGGAAGTAACAGGAAATAAGGACATCATGGGTGGTCAAGTGCCTACCACATCCTGCAGTCAAATAAAATGTGCTAATAGTGGGGGGAAAAATACTATATCCAAAGCTCATTCATACTATTTAAATACTATTTTACTATACTATTTGCTGTTAGATCAGAGGTGAAGAAAGATGATAACAAGATAAAAAAAGAATAAGATTTCTTTTTAACTCTCTTTTTATTTCTTTAACCAGGTGCTGCCACCCTGCTGGGTCTGGGTCTGGCGGCTCCTAACGCCGCCTTCACTCAGATCGTCACCACCTTTGGTCTGGCTGGCATTGTGGGATACCACACGGTGTGGGGAGTCACTCCTGCTCTGCACTCTCCACTCATGTCGGTCACCAACGCTATCTCAGGTTGGTTGTGTTTGGTGTGTCTTTTACAAACCCCTTTCAGTATAATGCAATCCAGTACTACGCCACTGCTAGCATGTGTCACACTAAGCTTTATAGTAAAAGTTGGGATGGTAAATATCCGAACAAAACACCATTTAATTCTAACACCTAGTACAAAAAGCAAAAACCCATTCTTAAGACCCAGCAAGAAGATCAAACATGCCACCTCTCAGTCCAGCAGGTTTCTCTGCAGCCACGCTGTTGCTTTTCGGAGTCCAAATAAAAAAACTTAAAAGATTGTGTCCTGATTGTCGGCTGCTACTTAACACAGAGGGGTTAAGAGGTTAGAGAGGTAAGTGCATGTGTGTGTTCCCGTGGCTTTGATCACTTTTAAATCCCACACTGGGGTAGGAAGTAACACACTGTCGGTGATCTTTGTGGCTCAGGGAGGTCATTGCTAGTTTACTGGTGCACACACACAGACATGGGAGCTTGGTTGTGTATCTCAGCAGTGCAACAATTAAGAGGCTGTTTTTACTTCCTTTTAAAACATTATTACTTACTTCTTCTTCTAGGTCTTTGCGCTTTTATTTTCTGCCATGTTTTGTCTTCTTGAAGTTAACTATCTGTTTTAATTTGTCAAATTTCATCAATAAATTGTCAAAATCCTCCCTGAATATCAGCAGAATATGGGACAGCATGATATGAATTATTACACGTTAGAGTTCATTTGTAGCTCTTTCTGTCTTCTCTCTCTTTGTCTGCCCTCAATCTATCATTCTATCCCTGTTATGATACTTTCCATTCATGTTTGGCATTACTTTATTTCATTTTATTTTTCTGTCACGCTGTGGTTATGGAAACAGTGAGACCAACATAACTTTGCTGTTGTTGTGCCAGGCATCGTAAAGACACCACACACAATCACTCAGACATTAGGGGATCATATTGGAATTCAGGGTTTGACTAAGGGACAGTTATATTCTTCATGTGGAGATTATAGTGTTACAGCCAGTAGTGACTGGCTGGTGGGTCATCTTGAATTCTTCAGACACTGGTCTCATATCCAGTGGCTCATTGAGACACATCTTCATATCTGGTGTCTGATAGAAATGCTTTAATCTACTTGAGAGCACTGATTCACTGTGCCTGTAGCCTGGTAGCTGATGTTGGTCACAGGGACGTTGGCCCACCCAGTATATGTATGTGTGTGTGCGTGGTATTTGGTGTGTGCACTGATACCTATTGACTTTCTTTCTGGCTAATCTATTAGTTTTGGTGGCCAGGTTTGCCTTTTGATCTCTGCCAAAAAGTGTAACTGTACTACTTTTTTATTTTGGATCAAGTAGTTCACAAAAAAGACAGTGTGCCAAATCTAGAAGGCTACATCTTTTATTTGGATGTGGCAGATGCATAATTTCGATTAATATTGATTATCATATTAACTATATATGAATTCATAGATTTAAAACTTGATTGAGGTGTAACCTTAGTCATTTCTTTCTTCATTCAGATCACATTTGGATTTCAAGCATTTTCAGTAAATATAAACAGCATATGATTTAGCAAGAATGTAAAAAAGAACATTCAAATCTTAATGCACAAGCCCCAAATACTGTTTTATGAGGCTAATTACCAGTCTGGACAATGTTACTAATTCCAATCAGATAAATCGATATACCATCAGAGCAAAGCTCTTTATTTAAGACCCCAAGGAAGTCAGCATTAACATAGGGAATGACTTACAGACATATTTGCATTGAAAACAGAAATCAGCTTAAAATAAAGGGAATGATCCAACGACCCTGGTTTGGGTCCAACTGGGAACCTACCTATCTAATAAAGGCATAAATATGACTAATACTTTTTTTTGATTGAGGAAGTCCTGGGACGGGAGTTTGAAAAAAAAGAAAAGAACATGGAGGAAAATTGATCATCAGTGGCATCCTGACACACTTTCAAGTGTTATTGTGCTAGAAACCAAACTACAAATGTTTGGAAAGTTTCATGTGAATGCTGTCCTCCTCATATGCTCCTCACCAACAAACATTGCATGTTTCATTCCGTCGTCTCTTTTTAAAGAGTGGGAATTTTCAATTAGCCTGTCTATTTGTGAGCTAGAAGTTGTGAGATGATATTTGGAGCATTTGAAACTTGCTTTGTTTAGGAGCTTATATTACACACCTGACTTTGTTGTAGAAAAAAAAAAAAGGAGACTAGTGTGAGAAGGTCACACTTCACATTTGCCTCATTTAAAAATTCTAACTAACACTATTGATTTCATGCATGCATACACACACACTCAACCTACATTGCACTCAAACACAATTCCGTGTGAATGCAGGCTCTTGGGGGTGCTGTGTGTTGCATCCTACTGCCTGTAAGTCATTACAGGACTGATGTTATCAAGGTTTCCTGAGCCTCTTTTGGTAAACACACACTCCCTCTCTTTCTCTCTCCTTCTCTTTTTTTTATCTCTAAATCTCTCTATTTCTGTTTTTTTTTCCGATGAGGGAAGCAGACAAAGTATTATGAGCTTAAGAAACAACTATAACATTCCTTTAGCTGTTACACAAAACTGTGTTAGGACAAACTATTTTATGACTGAATTAATCTTTTGTTGGTTTTGTAACATCTTCACAAAATACTGTCCAGTATAACGAACTAGGAAAGTGGAGATCATGAATACTTCACTCTCCTTGTTCTGCAGGTCTGACGGCTGTGGGTGGTCTGTCCCTGATGGGAGGCGCCTACACCCCAACAACTACTGCTGAGACACTGGCTGTGCTGGCTGCCTTCATCTCCTCGGTCAACATTGCTGGTGAGTCACCCGCACATAGACACCTCACAGCGATCCCTGCCAGTTACAGCAACCTTTAGCCAATAAAATATCAACGTAGGCTAAAGATTGAAGCGTGTTTTATTGATTGTACAATAACATGCTTTGGAACCATGGTTTTGCAGCTGCCCTCTACCCACCTGCTCATACGAAAGTCAGTGGCTCTGGCCTGGACCACACACATGCATCTCTTCTATTTCCCTTAATATATTACATTATAATGATAATGAAGTGTTCCTGGAGTCATTATGATACTCATCACTCTCTAATAGTCCTGGGAAACGGAGTGTTCCTTCAGGGCTGAGGGCATGAATTTGTTTTGATTTCTCCACTTAGCTCTCAGCCAGACACCAGGGGAGACTTTGACGCAGGCGAATTAATATAGTTAACTTGCATAATCGATCAGTTCAGCTTGTTTGTTTAAATGCACCCAAGCTTCTTTGTTTGAGAGAGAGATGCAGTCCACCACAGTGTTTTTGGAGTTCAAGGCAAGGCTCTGAATCCTGCCACAATTCTCGGGCCCTCTAGGTTGTTGTGGCAGTACTGTTCAAACCACCTATTAGTCTTTTAGATTTCCCTCAACGAAAAGCATGCTGAAATACCACAGCTTTTATAGACATACCTAGTTTCATTTTTGATCTTCTACATGGGTTCATTTCCACATGCACATTTCTAAGCGGTTTACCACATTACCCAGGAACCCCTGGGAACAGAAAAAAAACATTCCATGGAAAGGGACGAGAAAACACAATAGTGAAACTTGGCTTCAATAAAACAGACCCTGACATTTTTCAGTCTGTTTTGAAGAATAGGTCCCTGGCCGTAGCTTCTTGTTCCCTTTGTGTCTCCGCAGCCGAAAGATGTGGGAATGCATGGAAAACACCTAGGTCTGTTGAATATCTTGAGCTAAATATGTTCAGCTCTCACAATACCGATGTCAGTGTGCAGTATCAGATTCCATATTTTCCTGTTATTGCACCAGGCCACTCATTTCAGTCACTGAGTGAAATCTTATCATTAATATACAAATGGATTATACTTACATTTGTGGTAGAAGTGGACCAGATGAGTTGTTGAAAGTTTGGACTGCAAAAATAGACAGCTGTGATTTCAGGTGCACTGTAAGTTTTTAGCCACACTAGTAATGTGGCTCTATTGATGGGGATGTTAGTGGTCCAGACTGAAATATATCAACCACTATTGGATGGATTGCCTTGCAATTTTTTCATTCATGGCTCCCAGTGGATGAATCCTGATGATTTTAATGATCCCCTGACTTGTATTCCAATCCCACTATGAGGTTAACATTAGTGTTTATGAGGGAAATCTGTCAAAATCAAAATGTATTGCCATTTAAATTTGTTACAGACATGCATGGCTCCCCCTAGGCGGAATTTGAATCACTTTGACGCTGCCTATGACTTTTCTAGCAACATCATCAGGTCAAAATTGATATAACCATTATAGGGATGAACCAATACGACTTCCCGAGGATTATACCAGTGTCTAATTAACAAGCTGTATGCCTCACTGTGTGGAAGTGACTAGCTTGTACAGCAGAACCTCACTGAGCCGCTAGCCTGTCTGTTAATGCTAAGGCCTCATGTTGGCAATTGTTGCTGATTTGCTTCTATTCTTGGAAGCTTTCTAAATATAGTGTCAGCAGACCCCTTCTGGGTTTGAAAGTAAGCAAAAGAAACGAGTGGATACTGGCTTTGCGTTGTTAAAATACATGAACATTCCTCCATGTTAATATATTGACACAGATTGGTCAGAAATAATATTAGTCAGATTCTGTTACATTTTTTTAACCAGGATAGTCTACGACAAAATTTACACGAACAGGTGCTAGCCTCTGATTCACCTTTGTGTGGGTGTGTGTGTGTGTGTGTGTGTACAATAGTGCCGGGGGGGGGAGACATACACACAGAAATGTGATCTCCTCCTGTAAAGCTGTAAGACACCGTCTGGTCCCGGTTTGACATTTTTGAGGTTTTCTACTTGAAATATTTACACTGACATAAAGTAGACTCATTAAATTCCCAACATTGGTTATTGGACTTGGCAACAGTTTTTAGATATTGACTGAAACACCTGTTGTCTAAAAATAGATGTACTTCAGGTGCCTCATTTTTTTCACATTGCTGCTCATTTTTGTTCCGTAAAGCAGATTTATTTTATTGCCATTGTAAGTACAGATGTGCTCATTTTCCCTGTCTCTTCACCCAGGTGGTTTCCTGGTGACTAAGAAGATGTTGGACATGTTCAAGCGTCCCACTGATCCTCCAGAACATAACTACCTGTATCTGCTTCCTGGTGGTGTCTTTGTCGGTGGCTACGCTGCTGCTCTGCATTCTGGATACAACATTGAACAGGTGCAAGAGGATGTTTGTAATGCCATGTGCCCCGTGTTTTCCCAGATGTAGTACAGGCCCTTTCAAGTTCCAAGAAATGTGGTCTAATTTCTCATCCTGTGGTCCCTCAATTGTTGTGTATAACCCCCCTTTTTTTCCATTCTCTGCCTTTTTTCTTTAACCAGATGATGTACCTGGGCTCCGGTCTGTGCTGCGTCGGTGCCCTGGCAGGCCTTTCCAACCAGAAAACGGCCCGTCTGGGTAACGCTTTGGGTATGATGGGAGTCGCCGGGGGGATCATTGCCACTCTTGGTGCCCTCAAACCGAGTCCTGAGCTCCTGGCACAGATGAGTGCAGCCATGGCCATAGGTGGCACTACTGGTGAGTCAGTATAAAATAATGTCACAAGAAGGACAAGGCAGATACTAAATTCTTATACTTGCAGAATGGATTGTCAGCAAATGTAAATTTGTGGACATTTGTATTGCATTGTATGTGCATGTATTGCAAGCTTGGCCAGATTAAGCAGAAGGTGTGCAGAGCGCAGACAAATTCCTGTGATGTTTACATCAAACACAACATGACTAACATCCCGCCAGACCCAGGAGGTCTTTCCAAATGGTCAGCAGCATGTATTACTCATTTTTGTATAGCTCATTCAGGACAGTTTGATCATTTAAATGCTAATTGTTCCAGTATCAAAGTGGAAACCTAGACTAAACTATCCACACAAACACAAAGCGTAGCCCCGCTCACAAACATGGAATTTCCCCAAAACAGGCCTCATCTGCAACACCTGGTTCCTCAGATGGACCCACTTCCCAGCAGTCCTCAGGAGTGTGTGTGCACGTGCATGTGATTTGCATGTCATTAGTGTGTGGTTCTTTCAGGGCCACTGCATTTTATTTATTTGTTATCTCATCTGTATCTCTCTCGCTCTCGCTCTCTCTCTCTCTCGCTCTCTCGCTCTCTCTCTCTCTCCCCCCCTTAGGCTTGGCCATTGCTAGGAAGATCCAGATCACTGACCTGCCTCAGCTGGTGGCTGCCTTCCACAGCTTGGTGGGGATGGCTGCCGTTCTCACCTGTGTGGCCGAATACATGATCGAGTACCCCCACTTTGCCACAGACCCTGCAGCCAACCTCACCAAGGTAGTTGCGTACCTCGGCACCTACATCGGCGGAATCACTTTCAGTGGCTCTTTGGTGGCATATGGCAAACTGCAAGGTGAGAGAAGCACAGTCGCGCGTGTGTGTGTGCGTGTGTGTGTGTGTCTTTTAAAAGAGTTGCTATACATGATACAAGTTGGAAAAACCTTTATAGGGGATTAGATCGGTTGTGACTCCCAAAATGTCTTTCTTTCTTTTTCTCTTTGTTATATTTGTGTTTTTGAGTGTTGCGCATCCTTATGATCTAATGATTTTATAAATGATCACTTAGTTTTCATTCAATTATATTAGCAACAGCTTAGTTATTTCACAACCTGATTTTTAACAGATATTTGGGTTTCTCGTTTGATTCTTTGTCCAGTCTTTAACCACCAGTTAGGTGAGCTGTACATCTTATTGCACTTTATTATTTAGGGGTAATAAAAGTAGCAAAATGTGGATATCATCACAAGTGACTTAAAAAAGTCTCCTTATCATGGTAGAGAAGTGAAAAATAGTGTCGGATTTAAAAACAATAATAAAAAAATACAGAAATTACCATAAAGAACAGACTCACACAATGTTGCTATTGTCCATGTATCCTGTTTTTATGCAGGAGGACATTTTGATGGTTATGTGGTTTTATGGTTACCTTATTTAAGATGTTTTATCATTTGTTTTTCACTAAAAGGATGTTCTCTAAAAAGGAAATGTTTCCTATCTGTGATGCAATAAAAATATTTGTTTCTTTATAAAATGTATGTTAAAGGGATTCAGTAAATCTTAGTGCCATTTTAAGAGTTTTTAGCATATTTTAATGATTATTGCTATATCAAGTCAATCTCAAAAAGTGACATAACATTTCTATATTGTCCAATTATTTGTGATTGTCGATGTGAATGAACTTCACTTATAACAGGATTAATAGTATATTTAGTTTTTTTTATGACAGCTTGGCCGATCTATCAACAAGAGCAGGTCTGAGGCTTCATACCCACTGCTGTACGCTGTGAAGGGGAAAGAGGAAAAAAACGAGTTCATTGGGTTCATGTGCTGGCACCAGTCCTAGCAGCCACTCTGTAATTTCTATGTTGACTGCAAGTGTTTCATGAGGGAAAATTATGCATGAACATGACATTCAGTTAATGACAGGTCTCAAGTGGTGCTGCTTTACCAGCAGCTGATTGATAAATAAATACAAGTGTTAATGTGCAGTTATTAGTGGTATTTTATTTAAAAGTCTCATAAGTCCTGCCTCTCACTCCCTCGTCTCTCCATGCAGGTATGCTGAGCAGTTCTCCCCTGACGCTCCCTGGTCGGCACGCTCTGAATGCCACTCTCATGGCAGCCTGTGTTGGGGGGATGATTCCCTACATGCTGGATCCCAGTTTCACCACAGGCATCACCTGTCTCGGATCCGTCTCTGTTCTCTCTGCTGTTATGGTACGGCGTGTGTGTGTGTGTGCGTGTGCGTGTGTGTGTTCAAGGGTCTGTTTTTGCACTTGATAGACAAAAAGTTTAAAATGGCGTTTCTCTCATCATTCTTTAGATTACAAAATAATGTATCATATACTGTGCATGTGTGTGTTCCCTCAATTCAAGTTCCTAAAAATAAAGTAAGCATGTTAACCAGAAGATCTATGATGTGCAACAAAAAATGCACGCACATTACAGTATTGATTGATAACTACAGTTGCCCCTTGTTAAACATAAACTGTACACATGTTAGAGGGACTGAGAACAAGGGAGTTTTTAAAAGGAGTACATCTTTAAGATAGCTAGATTCGGTTGTTATGGAGGGATCACTTTTCATCTTTATAGCTAGTAATCACATCTACTGTAGCTGCACTTGCTAATCTGATTACAGCAGTGGATAAAACTCGTCTCCTGTGTTATTCTTCTCTCCTTAAGGGTGTGACCTTGACAGCAGCTATCGGAGGCGCTGACATGCCGGTGGTGATCACTGTACTGAACAGTTACTCAGGCTGGGCCCTGTGTGCCGAGGGCTTCCTGCTCAACAACAACCTGCTGACCATCGTCGGAGCTCTCATTGGGTCGTCTGGAGCCATTCTGTCATACATTATGTGTGTGGTGAGTTGAGCCAATTTAAAAACCTGCATCGTAGAGCTGCTGACTTGAGTCTAAGCAACACTGCTGTTGCAGTTTAATGTGGTTGTTCCTCTCCTTTCCACTAGGAGGGACTCTAACTTTACCACAAGAGTCCCTCTTGTAAATAAAAATCTCAGGTTACAAATGTGTGTTTTTATTAGGAAATTTCCCTTTTCAAATGTCCTCTGATTGCTGTATTATGCTGTACACAGTCAATAAAGTCAAAGAAAAATGTAATGTGATGTAAGGAAATGCAAAACATCTTTATCCCCTCTCAGGCTATGAATCGTTCACTGGCTAACGTGATCCTGGGAGGCTACGGCACGTCTTCCACCGGTACAGGAAAACCCATGGAGATCACAGGGACACACACAGAGGTCAACGTGGACCAGACCGTCGAAATGATTAAAGATGCCCAGAGCATAATCATCACTCCAGGTACGACACTCGCGCACACACACACACACACACACTCACACACACACACACACACACACACGCACACACACACACACACACACACACACTACAAGTACAAGTACAAGCACACACAACCCCACACACACTCACACACAGACTTCAGAGGGTCTTGTACGTGAGTGGAAAAACATGATACTTTGACTTTGCCAGTCCCTTTTTTTTTTTTCAGCATTAGCGAAGTGTGTGTTCTGTTTATTTAACCTTTTCTTGACCCATGTTACATCACCATTTTGCTAGGCTAATTGACAAGTCATGGTAGAGTGGCACACACACACACACACACACACACACACACACACACACACACACACACACACACACACACACACACACGGTTTCTGTGTGGTCGTCAGTCCCAGGTAAATAGACATTCTACAGTGCAGCATATATATATGCAAGGTCAAGGGAAAATGAGATGGAAGGAGGGTATGCTGGGTTTATGTTGACAATTCAAACACTACGTACAAAATTGGCTTCTAGTTACTTTTTCAGGGTTAGAGCACGGGGTCCAACCTTTGTTCCAGGTACATGCCTTTCTTCTTTTCACATGTTTTTGATGTTTGATTATAAATACGTGTCTGAACCTCCCACTTGGACTGTTGCGATGGTCCTTGGTGCTGCTCTCCTAAAAAGCATCATTGTGTGGCCCGGTGATATCTCACTCCCCCCGCCAGACGACTGTTCCAAGTTCCCAAGAGTTGTTTTACTCACGTGGGTACATGTAAACACAGACTAAAGGCATCCAGCCTGCAAATTGGTGATTCCAGTCACAGTGCTGAGTTCCTATATACAAAAATAACTCTTCAGAGGAAACCACTGCAATTTACAATAATTAAAGTGGTCTCATGGTTGAGAAGTGGAAAAGAAGTGATCCATGTAGCAAAATCCAATGTAGATCAAACCAATTTTTTCAATTCAAAGACAAAGAGGAACTATTCTGACACCTGAAAACAAAAGCAGGCTAAAGACATTTTTAGTTGGAAGGAGTCGGAGAAATTAAAGGGCAGATATGAATTATGATTTTTTTTCTAGCCTTTTCTCAAAATGGTCTACAAACGATACAAGACTAGACAAATAACAAAATGCAAGACATTTCTTTGGAGGATTATATAAAGGCCTAAACCAGTGAAATGCCAGAATTGGATTAAGTGAAAAAACAATCATCATTGAACCTGTCAAAGTAACTTTATGAATGGTTATATTTGAAAGACATCGGCCATTTGCCAAGTAATCCTTCTCTCTACCATTTGTAGGGAGCAAGCCAGCTCGTATTGTTACCCAGCGCCGGCCTTCAGCCCTCTTGTTTCCATTTTGACCAGTCTCTCTAATTGGAGCCGTCACAGTCACTTTGCCTGATTGACATCTGTGGAAACTGTTAAGGCTCTGATAAACATAAGTGTTTTCCTGGCTTCGTCTGGCCCATCTCAGCATGGCCTGGGACCACTTGTTTTTCTTATAGTAAGAAACTCCACAGAGAATATTGGAAACACAAAGAATGAAAGAACTGCGAGAGAGAGAACAAAACCATTAAATTGTTGAGCTGGACTGCAGACAGTTTTTCTTTCTTTCTCTATGCTGAGTTTGAAACCTTGTCAGTTTGACTGGTGTGATGAAACGAGACATGTTTCTGACTGGTTGTTGTGACAAGGCTAGTAAACACCACAGGACCGTTTGACATGTGTTTGTGTGTGTGACGGTGTGATAAAAATCAATTCCAACAAACTAGCAATATTTAACACCAAGAAGTCCAAGGTTTTGGGAAAAAGTATATACTGTGTAGAGAAATCAATGCCAGCTCTTATCTAGAAGGCAAGTAACCTGATTATATATTTATATATAATGTGAATGTTTAATATAACCTACATGATGTAAAGTATCATAGTTAAAGAAAATGGTTATTGTGAAGTACTTTTTTGTCTTATCTATCATCCAATTGATCATCTATAACTGGAACTCTTACAGCAGCGATAGCATAATTATTAAACTATATTAATGTTGCAAAAGGAGGCAGTCGAGGATTGTGGCCAAAGGCACCTCAGCAGGGTAAATCTTTGCGAAAACGATGTGAGACTTGGTTGTCCATTTAAACGTTGCTTTCTTTCCTCACCACCTCCACATCAGCTGTCAGTCAGACTGCTGCCTACCACAGATGACTGTTTATGTTTGTCTAAGTGCTGCTTGTCACAAACTGTGTGCTTTTGTCTAGTTGGCATGTTAACTTTTGGTTAAAGGGACTTGTAATTATTATATATGCTTGCTCACGCTGTGCTGTTGAGCATTTTACCCTATTTCTGTGTTGGTTAAGGTTAGTGGAGACTAGGGCTGCAAAGGAATTCGAAAAAAATATAAATGTACTGTCATAAGACTCAGAAAATCGGGAAAAAATGTATTCGACATGTGAATCGTAGTAAACGCTGGGTAGTCCATGCTAAGTCTTATTATCAGCTAATTGTTACCTGTTGTCGTTTTAAACTGTCTTTCAGGTTATGGACTCTGTGCTGCAAAGGCCCAGTACCCCATTGCTGAGTTGGTGAAGGTGCTTAAAGATGCTGGCAAGAGAGTCAGGTAAAGAGGGGATAAAACTCATCTACACATTAAATGTGCATTTATTGAATCCAACGAAAGTAACTGTCTCTCGGGGAAAAACAAAAAAGTAGTGTTAGACATGTTCATAAACAATGAACTGTTAATTATACAGATTGATATCTGGATATATATATATATATATGTAGATTGATAGAAACTATATAGATGTACATGTAGATTAAGGATACAATTTTACACAATACAAGATGTAAACTGAGCTGAGGAGGACATGAAAGGAGAGTTGTGGTTTTGAGCTTGATGACAAGAAGATGGGGCAGGACAGATAGGAAGAGACCTGTGTGCGAAGAAGGAATGAGGAAAAGGAAATGTGAAAGGGAGGAGAGGAAGGACAAGGTACAGCATGTGTAATTGTCCTGCCTCAGTCGTTTGATCCTGGCTGTTGCAGCTGCTGCTACTTAGAGCATTTGTAGTTGATTAGTGGAAAGTGGGTGGTCAGAAAACAAGCCTTTACCCTGATGTCTTACTCCTTCTCTGCTATTTTTCTGTGTTCTGTATTTGAATGCGTTCACTTGAATTCTTGGTCTTCTTACTCTTCATACCTGCCTGCGGAATCAGTCTACACCTCTTACTCAATCTGGAAGAACCATATGTAGTTTATTCCTCTTCCTTTTATACTACAGAATATTTACAGTATACTGATCTAGTCTGCATGGCATTACATGAAGGGCAGAAAAGGTGTGTGTGTGTGTGTGTGTGTGTGTGTGTGTGTGTGTGTGTGTGTGTGTGTGTGTGTGTGTGTGTGTGTGTGTGTGTGTGTGTGTGTGTGTGTGTGTGTGTGTGTGTGTGTGTGTGTGTGTGTGTGTGTGTGTGTGTGTGTGTGTGTGTACTTTAATCACAAACGTCTCTTTACTCCACTTGTACAAAGCCTCCATCTTATTGACTCTTTCTCTTTCCAACTCAGTTCATTTTGATCCCATCTCCCTCAGGTTATAGTTAATGTAGAGCAGTGACTGTTTCAAAGTGCTCATTAAATTTTGTTTTCACAGGTTTGGTATTCACCCTGTGGCCGGCCGTATGCCTGGTCAGCTCAATGTGCTGTTGGCTGAAGCTGGTGTCCCGTACGACATTGTCCTGGAAATGGAGGAGATTAATGAAGACTTCCCTGGTAAGATCCAGTCCTTTTTGGCATTTGAAAATGTTGAGTTAAATAAATATTTTTCCATTTCAGGAAATAGACTTATTAACTTTTCTGCTGAGAGTCTAATGAGAAGATCGATACTGCTCTCATGTTTTTATGCTGAATATGAAGCTAGAGCCAGGAGACAGTTGGCTCAGTATAAACACTGGAATTCGGGGAAACGGCTAGCCAAACTCAGTTCAAATACAAAATAGAAAAATCTGCTGACTAGCAACTCTTATGCTCACTGATCAAGATTATTTATTTATTATTTATTGTTTATCTCATTTGTTCACATATCAAAATAATTAAAACGTAAAAAATGATCCTTGGACACTACTTCCTGCTATCTCCACTGGTTGCCAGGCAACCTCACAATGACAGCTAAACTACAGTGATAAACTAGATAACTTTAGTTAGCGTTAGATTGGAAAAGATATAGCGTCATTGAGTCAAATGCCGGTACAAATACATCTGGTAAACACGAGGTAAAAGGATTCAGATATGTTTTCTAACTTTCATTTGTTGGGTGTCCTTTCAGAAACAGACCTGGTCCTGGTGATCGGTGCCAATGACACAGTAAACTCTGCCTCCCAGGAAGATCCCAACTCTATCATTGCGGGTATGCCTGTGCTGGAGGTCTGGAAGTCTAAGCAGGTGAGACATCTGGTCCATGCATGTGTGATAATGAGATTGCCCCGAAGCGCAAAAAGATACAGACGAATGGAAGATTTTACAACAACTGGACTGCTTTTTATCGCCACAACTTCATGCTGGAGTCTACACCCGTAGAGGGGCCTCCCATTTCAAAGCACACACAAACATGCTCGCATTCTCACACACACACACACACACACACACACACACACACACACACACACACACACACACACACACACACGCACTCAGGCTCACATACATAGAGGCAGATTGTTACAGTTCCAGGTGCAGTCCCATGCTGATCCCATTAGTGGTGACTGTGTCGCTGTGGAATGACGACATTCGGAGCATCCCACTGGCACTGCTCCGAGATCTGGGATTTATACAGCGCTCCCACTTGTTTCCACACACTTTCCTCTGGGGAAATCAAAGTAGACATTCCACCTAACCAAAAGCACTAATATGGACGCACACAGAGACACACATACAGGTGCACAGATAAAACGTACAAAAAAAAAAAAAAAAAAAAAAAAAAAAGAAAGGGCTTACTGAAAGATCACACAAATGCTTTTGAATTGTCATTCATAAGTGCTCATTTATGAGTCATGTGCAAACACACACTGAAAAACTACTTTTCCTCATGTCTTAATGTCTTAATCAGGTCTACTGATTGACTCATGGTATTTAAAATGAAGCAATATTGTTAGATATGTTAATACAGCAGCTGTGAGTGACTTTAAATTACAAACATCCCACCTCTATTTCTAGATCTAAGGTAAATGGACAGAGGGTGGCAGGGGTCAGGGCAAATTTCTGTTTTTTCTTTAGAAAAGTTGGCATAGTTTTGAAACAGAATTTGCATCTCCCCCCAAATTCTTTTTAAAGATTTTGCAGTATCCAATTAGAGGCTCATGAGTGCGTGTGACTGTATCTCCTCCCCTTTCTAGGTGGTTGTGATGAAACGCTCCCTGGGTGTTGGCTATGCAGCTGTTGACAACCCCATCTTCTACAAGCCCAACACTGCAATGTTGCTAGGCGATGCCAAGAAGACTTGTGATGCCCTGCAAGCCAAGGTCCGCGAGTCCGAGAGCCAGTAAGGCGGGACACCTCTGCACATGGAGCAATGAAGGTGGCTGACGATGAGTCAATGTTTTTCCCAAAAATATCTCCACATTATGATGATCTTTGTCCAATTGTGACTCTGCCAATTGAGCAAAGATGATTTAAAAGTTTTTGGCTCACCCGTCCTTTCATCTATGAATAAAAGAAATTGCAAATTTGCTGTAATAAGGAACACGCTTGTGCAGTAGGAGCCAAGCAATGGCGATATTGTAGTTTTTCTATAAGTGACCCCTCTGTGGTAATGTACTCAGAGACCGATTAAAAGGCACAACTTTTATTTCTAGATATTAAAGGAAGGATGGGTCAGCCATTTGCATGTGGTCTTTGTAATGTGGGGAGCAACCGACAATATCATCATCATTATAGACACCTATATTAAAGTAAAACAACAATCAGAAATGTAGATGCAGTAATGTTAAATTTCACCGTTAAGATGTTTTAGGACATTTTAGATGAAATGTAATTAAAGAGGAACAAAAGCCAGGATGTAAAGGTGAAACCCAAGAGAAAGAGGTATGAGAGAGTTGAGCACAAATGTTTTTTCCACACTGTTAACAGTTCTCTCCCACATTTTCTCAAGATTTCTTTTATTATTGTAAGGTGATTTGGTGTTCCCCTTATAGACGGATAGGTCTATTGCCTGAAATGCTAATTGCTCACCTTTTTTTGTGAAAGTGAAAAGAAAAAAAGCATAAAAGTGCAACATTTTTGTAAAGTTCTTTCAGTTCCAGTTTTATATGGTACTAAGAGATTTTTGTATTCGGTCTAATAATTATCATCATAAACCTAGAAAATCACATTTTAAAGCCATAGCCATTGAGAGAAATTAGGTCATGCTGTTTGCTTTCATTTCACTTATTTTTGTCTTGTGACCTCCACCTTTGGCTCTTGTGCAGCAATCACACACGGATTCAAAAACATTAAAGAGCCATTCAAGCCTCCTCTATCAAGCATTTAATGCAGTAAACCAAATGGATCCCACCTTTCTTAGTATGACACCACAGCAGTCTTTCAATATTAGGAAAGACTGTACCACTCCTAGAAACACTCTTGTAGCTCTGATAGCTGAATGGATTTAATGATGTTTTTGAACCAGGTGCATCACATCGTCCTGTGTGGTTCTGAAGTTACAGTACATGTGATGCCAGCCTTTGGCCTTTACGGTAAAGAAGGGTGTTGGTATTTTTTTTTTTTAAGTGAATGTGGCTCCATCCACTCCAATATGTGTGTCCTCATTATTTTTCTAGAGGGAAATGAAGGATCACTGTTTGCAAACTAGGGCCAGATGTTAACCTGACTGTTGTGCAAAGAGTCTCGAGCAACATTGCACTTAATTCATTCAATTTTTCACCACATTTCAGAATACATGGATTGTTCAACATTGTTATTAAGCATTTCTAAATTGAAATTGCCATTATTATTTTTTTTCATTTGCCATAAACTGTGCTTGTGCCTAAATGTCCCCTTTTACTCTAAATCTGGATATAATCTATGGCACAAATATAAATGGATTAGTTGCTGAATGACCACTTGTGTAGTTTTGAAAGATCACTGCCAAAACGGCAGTAGCTCCCCCTCTACACCTAGCTATCTTATAACTAAAAACACCTGAAGCTTAGTCCATTAAGTCTTGATTTTAAAATACGGGATTGCTGCCATCCTTTTTATTACTTTTCACAGTTTTGATGGTCATGATACAGTAGATGAATTGAGGAGAAGTTTTCCCGTTAAAAGGTTTGAAGAACAATATGTCATGAGGTGGCAGGTCAGAAGTCTTCATTATGTTTAAAATCTATACAAGTGCTGTAGGAAGTTATTTGTTATAGTTTACACTGGGACCTGAATCATTGACCATGACAAGTACTCTACCTCTCCATAAAAAGACCAATAACTTTACAGAGGGACCGTCATCTGACCAATCACGTTTGACTAAATCTAACACAGGATGTCTAAAGGACCATTCATTTTCCATTCACACACCTGAATTTAACCAAATGGCTTTAATGTATCCTAAACCAGACCAGTTGCCTCCTGTTTTGTGTTTTTCTCATTGCATTTTTAACCATCAGACCTCAGTTTGCAGCTGGATAGTTTACTGTGTGTGTTATGCAAGTGTAGAGCTGCAGATGTCATTAGCGCTCATGGGGGTTTAATGTTCTTCCAGGTCAATTTACACAAATACAATCTTTAGGGACTATTAAATTGAGATTTTGCTTAATATTTGTTGTAGCTTGTTGCCATTTTTGAGGTATTGATCAAATTTATAGAGATGGGGATTATTACTAGATTGGCAATGTGCCCCCATATGCCCTTACCTTTTTGAAGTATTTTTGTAAAGAGGCACCGTATTTGTGCAGAGAAACAATGGGGTTTTGAGGTTGTACAATGCATCGTGTTTGGAAGATGAAATGTACTGTGAATGTTTTTCCCCTTTTGTTTGCCATGGAACATTCTCATCCCTAATAAACCTGCATTTACACTAGATATTGCCTGAGGCTGTCATTCCTTCCCTGACACACTCTTAAATTTTAAAAAATGAATTATTTTTAATGAAAGTTTATCTGCAAGGTTTTCCCCGATGTCTACCACAGCTTCGATGATAACGCTACCTGCCCAAAACTGTATGCTGGGGTTGAAAACTCAAATATTTGTATTACCTGGATGAAGGATCATTGAGGGGAAGTAGTTGAATCCACACTTGTGCGCATGCTTTACAGGGGTTACACCAAATAAAGTGAATACTTTGTGCAAAAGAATTTTAGCTATATCAAAATATGGCAATCAGCACTTTGATAAGTGATGTTTAAAAGACAGTTGAGGCAACTGACGAGGTTTAAAAGATGAGAAAACTGCAGGTGCATGGGCCAGAAAGACTACAATTGGTTGAACTGTAGAAAGGAAAAAGATGTTGAAAGGCTGATAATGTCATTGTTGCCAACATGCCTTGTTGCTGTTTCCAAATTGTAAGCACACTGAAATGTTAAAATTAAATGCAGCTGAAGAGCTCAAGAGAACAGTATATTTTCTTTCAAAAAGATGCTTAAAAACTAAAGTAAAAGCTTCACGTTAAGATCACCAGCTAGAAAGTGGGTCTAATTTTATTGATATTCCACCGGTGTCATGCAAGGAGAATCTCTTCTTTTTTAGAAAAATGAAGCTATGAGATAAACAAAATAGCTCTGTCTTGATGAGGTATTGTGGGAAGAAGATGCTCACTCTGGTTAGAAAATCTACCTCTGCAACCTCAAAGTGTCCCTATACAGCAGAGAAGCATCGCATGAGTTCATCATGAGGGTTGTGATAATGACTGAAATGTAAATATCAGTTTGTGTGTCATTTTCACCTACAAGCGGCACTTGATTGCTATTCATCAGCGGAAAGTGACCTGGAGGTACTTAGGAGGGGAGTGGTGCTCACAGATATGGAGGAGATTAGACGGTAGATAGGTTAATGAGGATTGGGATTGCATGTGTGTGCGATGAGGGTGGCTTCATCCTGTAACAAGTAGCACTCAGACGGGCTGTTATCTGCTCTCAGGCTAGAGGAGATCTAAGGAGAACTGTCACTCCCACAGCAGAGGCGAGATGCAACGATAGTGATAAAAGAATGGGTAGAGGGATGACTTATTTTTGGTGCTTAACCCTTCTGAATTGTTACCTGCATGGGTTCAATGTTTTTTCTTCAGCTATATTCAAAAAAAATGCACTTCTTGCAGACGGTTTTTGTCTAATGATGTGTGTGTGTGTGTGTGTGTGTGTGTGTGTGTGTGTGTGTGTGTGTGTGTGTGTGTGTGTGTGTGTGTGTGTGTGTGTGTGTGTGTGTGTGTGTGTGTGTGTGTGTGTGTGTGTGTGTGTGTGTGTGTGTGTGTGTGTGTGTGTGTGTGTGTGTGTGTGTGAGAGTGTGTGAGAGAGAGATCCACGGCCTGATGAGCGCTAAGGTGACAGCCTTGTCAGCTCAAGCTGGTCCATTGTCACACTGCCTGTATTTACCCAGAGTGCTGAAGGACAGCCAGCATGATCCAGCCACAATAAGCCTCCATCCCCACTCTCTACAGGGATAGTCTGTCCTCCCTGGGAAGTAAAAAAAAAAAAAAAAACACAGTTTGTTTTGCCTCGCCTTGCATGCAATTTGACGTGGAGGGTATTTAATTATTTATGATGACAGTCTGTTTTGATGGGTGAATCTTTTTTAATCTATTTGATGATAAGACTTATATGTGGTTTCCATGTTTGATAAGGTCATTGAGCGTGCATGTACATGTGTGTGAAGAAAATATGCAGTTGTAGGTGAAGGGTTCAGATTATTTTACTTTAAAAGTAGAGATACCCCATAAGCACCATAAAAGTACTTAGGATACAGAATGTCCACTTTGATCTGGTAGGGTGCTAAAATGATCTATGGGATATTATTGACCTCTTGTTTGCCTCAGATGTACATTTCAATAGAGGACCCCTGGTAGACAAGACTGGTATTGATACAGAACCCCGCTACTGTATATCTCCAAACAAAAGTTTGGCTCAAAATGATCACAGACCAGCTGACACACAATCAACCTGGTGCTTTGGGGTTCCTGATGGTCAGAGGCCCTGGAGCAGTACACTGTTTAGCCCATTGGTAACTCAGCTGTACTTTATGTATTCATTTTATTGGATTTTTACAATACATCAACATGCATCCTTTAATATGGTAGTTGGTGGAGCTAGATTCTTTTTACTGCATATACTGGTGGGTAGTTTGATATTTATAACAGTGCATCATATATTTGCGTTTTGTATATGAAATATCAACCCACAAAGTATTTACCTCTGGAGTGGAGTAGAAGTCTAAAGTACAATTTAAGGAAAATACTCAAGCACCTACAAATTATACTTTTATACTTCCGCCACTTAAAATACATAAAAAAATGTGCATATGGCAGCTTACATTTTATAAATTGCAGCCTATGGTGCAACACCTTGCTTCTATTGTTGTTTTTGAAAATACAGTTTCGATTTTTTCCTGTTTGCTAAGGTGATATGATGTTCTACCAAAGGACAAAACAAAACAAAACAAAAAAACACACTGTAAAATTATTTAAAAGGGAGACTATAATGAGCTAGGGCATATTGTAAACTTCTGGCTGCATCATCAGACACACCAAAAGATGGCGCTCAATTTGAACAGTCCGGTTCTGCTAAATTGGCCATTAAGGAAGCTATCAAAACAATCCCTCATGACCTGCGATGTGTGGAATTCCATAAGAAATCAATCCCTTTATTTATTTATCGCTTTATGGCTACACCATTTGTTTTACCCCAGACAAAAGTGAGATTCTATGGTGATGCGGGCCTCAAACGCCACATCAAGTGCAAAGGGAGTTTTCCTGTCCGTTTTTGCAAGTTCTGAAAATGTATGTATGTTTGGGACTGCAGCTACTCTTAATAAAGGACTTCTTTGCTGCAGGAGATGCCGAGGTCGAGCACCGAGCTTCACTTCAACGAGCTAAGCACACAAGTTACTGATTGTTTTTGCGTTTCTGTGTTTGCTCTGTACACTTGTCTGCTGCAAATGGTGCTATCGGGAATTAATTCAATTTGCATTGGTTTTGAGTCTTCTTTTGATTGTTGTTTAATGAGTGCATTGAAGCAGGTGACTTCAACAATACTCCTCATGTTTGAGTAATAGTTTATACATTTGATTATGAAGATTATGGGATAGAAAGATGTTTTTTTGGCCTAGAGATTATTGCTGTTGTTTTGGGCGCTTATTAGATCTGTGTTGTGGAGATTGTGGTAAAAAAGCATTTTGGCTTTATGAATGTAGCTGAACAAGAGTGTTGCTTTTCCACGTTATTGTTCCTCTTTATTATTTGCTCATTGGCGCTCCACATGGCTTTCTTTCTAATGCATAGTTTGTCTAGCTGCATTGGTGAAATCTTTAGCTTCAGAATAAATGTGTTTACCTGCTGGCTTGCTTTACTATTCTTCATATGACGTCATGTTGACCTCTTCTTCTGTTTATGCTGCTGCTTCACTCACCTGCAGTCAATCCCAACCTTTCAACCACATAGTATCAGTGCACTGTTGATAATCTGTTTCTGTATATGCTAATGTTTTGAATCGTGTCAAATTCAAGCCAATGATTTGCCATGCAGCTGGTTTTTCTTAGCCTGGTAATGTTGGATTTATTTTATTTCATTTAAAATGTTCCATCTCAATTGTAAAAAAAATGTCAATGTCTGGAGGTGCTGAATTTGGGAATGAGCCACATTCTGCACAGCATCTTAAAAGCACTCACCTTGGTTTATGTTTGCTGGTAATCATGAGGTCATAGTACAAACGCCATATATCAACTATGTACATATTCTGTATTAAATCCCATGAAACTGTGGACAAATAGTGTCTGAATGCTACAGCAACATCTCATCTCCTCTTTCACTCACCACTACAGGGACCACACTGTTTCCAGCGCTGTTAGTTCAAGAAACACAGTTTAAATCAATGCTATGCAGACAGGCTCGAGTCTCTGCACTGTTTGATCGTGTGATGAGCACCAACCTCAGACCCCGCAGCCCTAAAAACTATCTGCTGCTCCAAACCCACAGACCCTAGTTAACCGATTTTGTGTGTGTGTGTGTGTGTGTGTGTGTGTGTGTGTGTGTGTGTGTGTGTGTGTGGTGTGTGTGTGAACGCATGTGTGTGTGTGTGTAGAACGCATGGCATTGTGTACATGAAGTAATCCTTGTTGAAAGGCGTGCAATGAAACTATGTGTGATTGGAGAGATCTGAAGCTGGGTCCACCGCCACAGAAGTATATGTGTGTGTTTGTGCGTGTGTGCGTGTGTGTGTGTGTGTGTGTGTGTGTGTGTGTGTGTGTGTGTGTGTGTGTGTGTGTGTGTGTGTGTGTGTGTGTGTGTGTGTGTGTGTGTGTGTGTGTGTGTGTGTGTGTGTGTGTGTGTCAAAATCAGGCCAAAGGATGTGGCTGTGCTATGGGAAGAAACTTCTCCACAAGCCTTTATACCAGGCTCAGCAGCTGTTTTACATGTCTTTTTTCTTTTTAATTACCAATTGTCCGTCTAAACATGAACTACATACTGTATTTGCTACTCAACTGACATGCAACATGGACCTTTAAAGCCAGAACTCACCACAGGCGGCATTATTAAATATTTTCAACTCTGCTCCCAAATCAGATAAATCTGTTCTCATAAACCCACGGCGCAGTCTCATTAAACTACAGTATTGCTTGTAACATTCATTCTAAACAGAATTATGCTGATGATTGTATTTAAAAAAAAAAAAAAAAAAAAAAGCATTAGATCCAGTTATGCAGTATCATACTTGAATTTACCATAGCTGGAGAAATTAAAAGCTAAGCACATTTGATTGAGAACCTAAATGCGGCATTATTATGAGAAAAAATTCCTGGACTTTAATTAATTGCCACTATTTTCTGTTTTTTATAGATCCTAGACTTAGAGATAAGATTCTAGTAAAGTCTCAACAATGTTCAATCAGGATTAATTACCCTCATAGTTCATACTGGTCTTGCTTCCTGCTGTTGGTTTTCTTTAGACTGAATAGGGTTCCTGGGATAAACACTGAAACTTAACATTGGAAGTCCCAAAAACGAGTCTACTGTGATGCAAAAAGATTTGTTAAAGCTTTGTTTGATGCATGCTGTTCTGCTGTCTACCCAGATTTCCCTTTCCTAGGAGGTCTCTGCCCTAAGTTGAGCCTACTTTTTTATTAAATGAAGGTGAAATAAAAAATATATAGAGTACATTTATATTTGCCCATATGCACAGCTTCGAAAATACATCAGTCTTGCTTTTACAATATGATTTTCTGTCATTAACTATACCACCATCATCTGTTGAGTAAATGTTATAAGCTGTATCAAATAGGAGATCCATCATCCACACTTATCACTGCAGCACTGGTCTTGTTATATCTGCAGGTAGAGTGATGGTTTATCATCGGTCTATGTTACAAATGACGGACCTTTCAACGTGAGGAATCTCTTTCATCCTTGATCTTGAGCATGTTCCCTTGCTTAATGTCTAATCTGATCATCCGAACAGCTTGTTTGGAGAAACTGTGATATTGAGTGGTGTCTTAAAAGCCCCCGTACCCAGGCCTCTTTGCTACATAGTCCTCGTGGACACACACACACAAACATACACAACGTCTGTTCCGGGACTGTCCTTAAGTCGTTTTGACTGCGACAGCTAGAGATAAATGTAGACACAAAAACCTGGCCGGTGAGCAACGCAACCGGCCTCTTTACTGTTCAATTTCATTGCTGCTCAAGGCTGGCTTACATAAACATTGTGGGAGTTTGTCCTTTTAAGCCGCTTTTATTGTCCAGCTGCTTCTCAACCTCTGGATGTAAATTGTTGAGAGGTTGGGATGGAAGGATGAGAGAAGAGGGGAATAAGGTGGGGGTGAAAAAAAGAGGTGAGGGGGTAGTTAATGTAGTGGTAGGAAGTGAGGGGATGAGATATCCTCTGAAGTAAGGCAGGATCATTTAGAGTGGTTTCCCTGTGTGTGTGTGTGTGTGTGTGTGTGTGTGTGTGTGTGTGTGTGTGTGTGTGTGTGTGTGTGTGTGTGTGTGTGTGTGTGTGTGTGTGTGTGTGTGTGTGTGTGTCTCTGCATCTGTGTGTTTGTGCATATGTGTCATTAAAGCAGAGGCATCACAAAGTTCAGAGAAACAATATGTTTATTGAAACATCTTCCCAGACCACTTAGCATCAATTTGTTATTGTCCTGTGGCTAAGGCGAGAGTTGTAGGAGCAAAAATAAATGCAAAAGGAAACAAACTGTATTTACACTGAATGGTTAGGAAACCCAACCTATGCAAATTAAGAGGGGGGGCTTTGTAGCTGATGTCAGACACAAATAATGGGATGGAAATCCTTGAAATATGTCTGCTATGTAACTTTGTTGTCTGATATTTATTTGTTGTGTTGTCTGTCTTGAGAGAGGATACATTTCTTATTTTCCCGATTATTCCTACTTGACGTGACTTGAAAAAAACAGCGTATTAGACTTTTAATATTATTCTTGTTATCATTTTTTATTCTAGTTTTGTATTTATGTTCTGGTCTATATCCGTCCATTTTGTCTAGTTTGCTGTGCTTCTCTTTTGGACTTCCACTGATAGGAACCAAAAAATAGCTTTTCTTGTGTGCTATCAGTGTGTACATGGATCCGTGCATCAATGTTTCCAACAGCCGAGAGGGTGATCTGAGAAGCAGAAAATATATTATTGCAGTTTCATAAACAGTAGTTACTCTATAAGCTGTTGAGGATGTAGTAAGTCATTCAAAAAGATGTGTTGGGACCCACAGGTGGGTCGCTGTAGATTTAATTAGGGTAGTCTAATCCATTTGCTGAATTTCTTTTAGTCTTTTATTTAACAATTATATTTGCAGTACACCTTTGAGCCACATGAGGGAGCCTGAATGTTCGTATTGTTCTGATAATTGTAGCTTACTTATAAGATTAAATCTAATATGAAAGGCTAACGTACATTTAGTTTGTTTCACTGATGAGAGGAAAAAAAGTTGAGCCTGTTAACTCCGCCTTAATGCATTTATTTGGCCTCATTTATAAAGAATTAAACATGTGTTTTCAATTACACATGCATGAAAACTAGTTGTTATTTATCAAACGTATATATCTCTTTAAAATAGCTGGTTTACCTTTTCAAGATAATACAAGGTGATGATTAAAAGGTCAGGAATAATAATTTCCACTTAATTTCCCTCTTCTCACGATTAATAGATAAGACCTATTATAAATTCGTTGGTTTGTCATTTTGAAAGTGTGTCCCCAGACAAAAGTTTAGGAAACACTGTGCTAAATTAAACTGTTGTATTAGGTATGCATCATATTCTGTATGCGGACAATAGATAGATTTAAACATAAACTAAGTGAGTGATTTGTAATTCATCAAGCCTGTATTCAATGCTTAAATGCTATTTTTTTGTCAAACTGCTTTGTTTTTTGTTTCATGTGAGACAATATACTTCCTTTTTAGACCACTATTGCATAAAGGTTTTAAATCATACACAGTACACCTTTTTTGTCAGCTCAGATATGGGTCTTTTATAGAGCTTTCCAGAAATGACCTCAATCCCTTCACATTTAGAGAAGGTTGACTTAATGTTTACTTTCAAGCCTTTTATGGACCTTTTTAGCTGGCTGTGGATTAAGTCTAAGCCTACAGTTTTGGTATATGGACTGGGATGGACTTGGCAACAGCATGCTTTTACATTTGAGGCAGGGCAGACCAGGACAGTGCACCCTAGGAATGAATTGGTTCCTGGGGCTCCTTTAAGGGTCTATTTAAAATAAAACCTTTGATTTATCATTGTGCAAAACCCAGGTTGTGATAAATCTTCTCATAATATTTTAATTTATGTTTGGGTGTCATAAAACACTCTTTTTCTAAGTTGCGGTAATGAGCTGTATGACCTGAAGGAGATTGATAATATGAAAATCATAGACTGATTTGTAATTTTAGGATTATAATCCTCCAGAAATTAAGATCATCAAGGCCCTTCTGCATGTTACTATACATACAGTAATATTGTGCATATTGATAATAATCCAATGTCATCTTTTGAGGACGGGATCTTTCTTCATACCCTTCATAATTTATAACCTCTGTGTTGACATTACAGTTCTTACCGTGTTCAGAATGTTTTTGCAGAGTTGATAGTAACATATTTGTTGTCAACATGCAGTCATTTCCCTAATTTTGCTCTGAAAAGCTCCCTGCATATATTGACATTTATACGGCTATTACAAGCATGAATTATTGTCAGACTGTCAGAAAAAAAGGACATTCATTTTGTTTCAAATGAAATTGCTCCCTTGTTGACACCTTTTTCTCATTAAATAAAACTAAGCAAATCAAGAAAACACATTCAGGCTTAACTTTATAGCCAACAATAATTACATTTTATTGACTTCGAATGAAAGTGCTGGTCACAAAATTCAATTTAAGAAATTTAAATCGATTATAATCGGATATAAGGGTAGAGAGTATGCAAGCCAGCTGTTCACTGTTAGTTATCGTCTTCAACTTTTATTCAAACACACACACACACACACACACACACACACTGCTTCCCTCTGTCTCATCATACCAGCACCATAAAACACACCCAGCCTTGTCTTGTAACATGGTGGCCTGAGGTGTCTTTTATCTTAGGGGGGAACTCCAGAGCTTTCTGTGAGATTCACCGAAGAAACAATCAAAAAAGAGGTCTGGAGTGGAGCTAGAATCCCGCGGGATCTGACCTAGTGTGGTGGCCTTTCTCTGGTTGGTAGGGGGTGGTTAGAAAGTTTACCTTCTCTTGTTAAGGTGATGAAACTTTACTCATTTCTGTTAATCATGGAAATATATAAGGGGACATACAGATGGTAGCAGATGATCTCCCTCCATACTCCCACTCTTCTTTCCCTCTCTGACCCCCCTCTCAGCGGTGATGTAAGTGTTTTCCAACACTTCTCCCGTGGTATCTTTTTGTGTGTCACCTGTTTATCTGTGTTAGGATAGCGGATAAGTGATTAAAAGCCAAAAGGAACAATAAAGAAAGGAAGACATTGAGAGACAGAAGCTTGAGTGTACGAGAACTAAAGAAAATAGGGTAGTGGATGCGTCCATGTTAGTGTGTGTGTGTGTGTGTGTGTGTGTGTGTGTGTGTGTGTGTGTGTGTGTGTGTGTGTGTGTGTGTGTGTGTGTGTGTGTGTGTGTGTGTGTGTGTGTGTGTGTGTGTGTGTCTGTGTGTGTTTTTGAGAGAAAAGCATCTTCAATGGGAGTCAGGTATCAGCTGCAAAACCTCTTCAGTGTCAAGGGGGCCTCATCAGCAACGTACACAAAAGAGCAACTGACACAATGAAAGGGGGAATGAAAGGGGGATAGGGTTTCACAGGCGAGGCAGGAAAAAAGAAAACATCACATCTCTCTCCTCCCTTTCTCTTTCTGTCTCACTCACTTTCTGAATCTTTCTTAGTGTTTGCAAAACTACAAAGGGAGAAACACCTGAGCCCCTTATTTGAGCAGCACTATGTCATAGAAGGAATATGCCACTTGTTTGAGACTCTGTGTGTGTGTGTGTGTGTGTGTGTGTGTGTGTGTGTGTGTGTGTGTGTGTGTGTGTGTGTGTGTGTGTGTGTGTGTGTGTGTGTGTGTGTGTGTGTGTGTGTCAGGTATTTGGATGTGTGTGTGTGTGTGCGTGTCTGTTTCAGGTATTTGGATGAGAGCGTCCAGCAGCAGCCTGCATACTTCACTTGCGTACCTACCTGAGAGCCTTTGAACGCTCCCCAGCTGTATGGTGGCCCATTCAGTGTTCAGTGGCTCGCATAAAGTGTTTGATCACACAGTCTGAGTCGGTATCTGATGGTACCTGTTTGTTATCCAGCCAGCAAACGAAGTGTTGGCTTGCTGATATGTTGGACTGATATTGGTGTTTTACCTAAAACTGGCATCAGGGCATTCATTAAAATGCACTCATTTTGCTGGACAACGCGCTTTTAAATAGTGATTTACTACCATGTCATATGAATCACCCATGATGAGAGGTCCTACTGCCCTTGTTATGTTTCACATACTGTGGACACATGCTGAACAAAGCATCATTAGTGATTTAACAAGGTTTAATGAATTGTGGAAAATCCAAAATCCAGATTTTGTTTCTATATCTACCCCCTTCTTTATAATATTTATACAGGAACAAGTTGTTTTGTTGGTATTTTCATCAGGGCCGTGAAGGCAGCATAATGATGCTTTGTTTTTGGAAAGCTACAAAGGAAACAAAAAGGGAAAAGAAACTTGTGAAATGTGATAAAAATATAACCTCACAACATACACACAATTGTATTGGCCTAGTCAGTCAGTGTAATGCAAAGTAATGCACAGAGCAGCACACAGACTTCATTTCATGTGACATTGCCCCCATTAATTATCACAATACATGGTGTAGACAAGGACTCTTTATTTTCTGTATAAATACATTTTCTAAGACAGTTTAGACTGATTGCATACAGACAGTAATACCAAAAAGCTATCAATGCCCAGCCGGCTAAACAGACATGAATAGTTTATAACTAACTTTGACACAACAAACAGATTCCCAGCAGAGAAAATGACAGCGGTAAAATTTTAACAGACGAAAAACTCATTTTCAAATCAATCACTTAGATTGGAGGGATGCTCTGCCTTGCAGATGGTTTCTGGATTGTTTTTAAATACAAGCAAGTCCGTCTCTCTCTTTGTTGGTTGATCAATTTTTCAATTTAACAATTTCTGCTCCTCTTTACAAACTATCAAATTTCGATGGAAATGAGAATGTCTGGTTGTTTTGTTCTCATGCGTTCTCTGGTATTCAGTGTAGCTGTCTTTCACTTATTCATCTTAAAGTTGCTATATGTGAGTATTAAAGAGCCTTATGAATTGTTTTATACAGTTAGATGAAATCTGATCCAAGAAGAATGGTTAGATTTATAATGTGTTAGGGCTTGGAGTAGTTTGATTTTGGCTTGGATGGTCCTCATTTATATGTCACTTTGGAGGTGTCTGCCAATGAGTGAATCTAAACGTTTAGGAAGGGCTGTGATCCACAGTCTCCTCTCACCAAACTATCCACCCCAACCCTCTCCCCAAAGTGGTTTTGTGATTGTGTAACGTCACAGCACTTCAACCGTTGCTACTTTGAGAGGACAGTATTTTCTATCGTGATGACAGCCAGTCACTTGAAGGGAAAAAGATGGGTCGATTGAATGTTTGAATGAACAATCAATGCTGTTGTTTTCTGGTGAGGATAGTCTGGCACGATCACACCAGGCTTTTGAAATAAATTAAATTGTTACATTATGTGGTATTGAAAGAGGTTTACAACGACTAAGGGCAAGGAAGGCTCAAAGACAGACAAACCAGCATAAAGAAATAAACAGACTGAGACAAATGAAATGGGAAAGAAATGGGGGAACCCCTCATTAGCGTGACAGCCCGATGAGTCAACCCTTTGGTATGGTAATAAAACTTAATTTAGAGATTATTTTTTCTGTTTGTGCAGCCGGGCCACACACTGCAGCAGCACAGCTCAGTCTGCCAAGGGAACACATCAGGACAGGAAATATTAATAAATATTAATATGATCTGTCTGTGTGTGTTCGTGCATGTTTGAAAGTGTGTGTGTGTGCGTGGGTTCAGATGTGTGTATGTTACAGCATCGGTGTGAGATGTTCCTCAGCTGTTGCAGAGGCAGCACGGAGGTCACAATGAAGATGAGCTGTTAAATTGTTAAATTGTAGATAGAAATAAAGGACAGAGGTTGTTTATTTTATTAAGATTGAATACACTTATGGTGTAGTTGTTGCCTACTTAATAGTCCTTAATAGTTTACTTATTTTTGCCATCGGTCTGCTTAATAGCAAGTATAACTTTTGATTCAATCAAGCAGGTTTAAGGAAGAAACTGATAAAGCGTGTCTGTTTACGTGTAAAGGCTCTAGTTCAAAGGCTTGTTTTGGTTAGTGTGATTGTGGACTAAGAACACCATGTACACCATAAATGATCTCGGATAGGGTTTGAGACGGCTTAAACGCAAAGCAGTGATGAGTTTCTCATGTCTCTTTTTTTCCCATACACACAAAGAAATAGTCTGGTTAAGAGAGGTCACATTTGGTTTGTTGGTTAGTCCACCGCTTTGGTCCAGACTGACAAAACTATTTTACGGATTGACATCATTTTGTACAGATGTTCATGGTCCACAGAGGATGTATCCTGCTGACTTTGTTAATCATTTACAACCTTAACATTTGTATTTTGGTAAACGCTGAGTAAACCTGACGCTGAAGCATGTGAATAGAATTTTTTCCAGCCATTTGGATTCACCCCCGAGCGTTGGAATATTGTTCTTTCACAATGGGTGTGCGTTTGACTGTGATTTTAAATGTGGTCTGTCTGGGTGCCTGATAAAATATGCACTAAATCATGGAATTCTATCCAGTGTCTATCCTGGTGATAGACTGAACCCAGAGACCACAATCAATTCTTGTTGGTCTTAAGAAAATTCTTGACCAGAGCTAGAGCTACAGTTACACTAGTCTTTTTCAATATGACTTTTTAGAGGCGCTGAAATTAGATTTTGCATCTTCAAAACCAGACATGGAAGCGATCTAGCTTGCGTTCAGCACAGTCTGCATGCAAACCACCCATGATGCCCATTGAAGTAAAAAATGTTTGTAGACACAGCGAGAAACATTATGTCACAGGAAAGGCCAGGTATGGATGTATCGCGATTTAAACTTCAGTATCAGACACTAAAAGTCACAACACTGACTCAAGCAGAAGGTGATGAATCCCTAAACAGATCAACATGTGTTTCTGTTATGATTTGAGTACAGATATTTCAAAATTAGCAAGTCTCTCCAAAAGCTAGAAACAAGATAGGCATGACTCTGTTGATAATGTTTTTGAGAGACAGGTTTTAGACTTTCATAACCAAAAGGAATATAATATTGCACGGTATGTGATCACAGAATTGATGTTTTGTACGGTATGAAAACTGACAGAGCCAAACTGTGATGGAGGTTGTACAAACTCCAAGCCTTTAGAGTTCTTGGTAATACTTTACTTGCATGCATGTGTAAATATTGCCCAACCTGTGATCTTGTTTTTGAAATGCATTCAGCTATTTGTTACTATTAGGGACAATCAATAAATGTCTAATAACTAACAAGACTGATGTTTATTATTTGCAGCCAGATATTTTCTTTTCCATCATCGGCTCACATTAGTTCAGGATGTTTATTCCAAATTTTCCAAACACCTGGGATTTGATGTGTTTTTTCCACAGTGCAGATGTGTGTTTGTGTGCGTGTGTTTGTGTTTGTGCGTGTGTTTGTGTTTGTGTGTGTGTGTGTGTGTGTGTGTGTGTGTGTGTGTGTGTGTGTGTGTCTGTAAGAGTACTTCATCTTTGTTTCTGAGCAGAATTGGCAGTGTGTTTTGAAACGTTACACCTCACACCCAGACCTGCACATGGATTGCTCCACTTGCCAGCTCACCATCAGGCCAGGAGAAATTTTGTGTGTGTGTGTGTGTGTGTGTGTGTGTGTGTGTGTGTGTGTGTGTGTGTGTGTGTGTGTGTGTGTGTGTGTGTGTGTGTGTGTGTGTGTGTGTGAGTGGGTGGGTGGGTGCTGATGTGTGGGTGTTCCTTGATTAGCCTGTATAAGGTTAAGTAGTGCAGCATTGGCTGAAAGACTACCCAGGAAGGTACATCATCATCATCATCATCATCATCATCATCAAAACTGACTGATGACTTCATGATGACGGTAATATGAAATACTGACTTTTTACTTCCATCTGTCTTCATCTGTTTCTGTGTCCATGTCCTTTATTGGATGTAATAAAAAACCTTTTCGTTATTACAGAGCAATGCATCCATCTTTCCACCAACCCATCATCAATGTAGGTTTTTTGTCTAGGAGACATTTTGCAGGGGTACGGAGGTGCTATAAACCGCAAGCCATTTCATTCCATTTACTCCTTGCTGCTGGAGACATACCAGTGTTTTTATTGGGCAGATTTTTCTGGTTTATTAAAACTTGATTCTTATTTTCTTAGTTTTGGCCATTTTTATTCAGGATATGATATTGTATTATTGTAACATCGCTAAAATGAAGTTCAATTGGGCATAAACACAAGCAGTCATAAAATCAGACCGCAAACAAACAAGCCAACAGTTAAGTCTGAAGTGAAACCAAAAGTGAGCACATCCAAAATGTTGATAATAGCCCCTAAACTGTTTGCTTCCCTAACCACAGCAGTAGATCAGGTTTACGTCTGTCTGTAAACTCTAATGGATTTTCACATTGAACAGTGCAATCATTTAAAGGTTTACCTTCGTTTTCCTATCCAAATTAGTTTAGCTAACCTCTTTTTCTAATCTTTAGATTCAGATCCAGAAAAGCTTAACAAGACTGATTGAATTTACTGTTTCATTGAGAACAAGTCCTTCAAGTTCAAGCACAAGCTGACCGCAGATTTAATATGTAAGATCTTATGTTAAATAGACAGAACTGCTGCAAAGCACTCCATGAGGAAGCACTTGAGTGTTTAACTAACGTCAGAATGTCTTACTACATTTCCTCCTTCCATTGAGCAATGTCTCTGTTCTTGGGTGCGCTCGTACAATATGTGTGTCATACATGAGCGTGTCCGTGTGTGTGTTTGCGTTTCCCCGAACAGCGCTACAGAGTCCTAACTCTAAAACAAATACAACGGAAGGTCACGGTTAAAGATGGGCCAAGACAGACACCACAAAGAGAAGAAGAGAGAGAGAAATGTCAAATAAACTCTATGCCTCCAACATCTTGTTTATCTATCAGAGTTTACTGCTGATTCACTCTGAATATATATTTTTTGTTGCATCTGTGTGTAAGCAAAGGGTCACATTTGCTTGCGTGACACCTCTGCATTTGTATGTACATTTACAATATTTGGTTATTTTCTCGCCTTTTGTAGATGTTGTCAGTCACCAAATGGAAGCGTTACACATGCAACATATCTGTGGTTAAGCTGGGTTGGCCTATCTGCCACTGCTGTCATATATTTCAAAGTGTATGTTTAGTTTTCTTTTCTTGCTTCAGCTACTTGCTGCTGCCTGACTTGTGGTTCCATTTTTTTTTTTTTTTTTCAATCCCTTTGGGGATTCTGACCCCGAGGTTGGGCACCACTGGAATATAGCATATACATGAAAGTTGGGAGATAATAATTGTTTGTTATATTACTGTCATATATGGTTGTCATGGCTGCATTTATTAGTCAGTATGAATACAGTTTGTTGATTGGTCCAATACCAGACATTTATATCATCCCAAATATGGATATTTTATGTCTGTCATACCGAGGAGTCAAGGAGAATCTGTAACTTTAATTGTTGCCCATCAGTATTACATAGATTCAATAACAATGATTGTTATCATGATGATGCTTAAAATCTCAGTCTCTTCAGTGTTTTTTTATGTTGACTAATGATGAATATACATCTACTATATGTTCAATCATAGATACACATGCACCCACAGGTGCCCGTCACTGTTCTGCTACTTTCTAGCATGATCTCTTCTGTCTTTAATTTACATATAAATCCCGCTCTCAAAGGTCAAATCCTTCAGTGTACAAAACATGTTTTGGGACACTTTGGGTCTATTACTCATGTTCATGTGTTCCTGAGTGGTACAGAGTAACTTTGGGGTGATTGTGTTAACAAAAGGGTGAATCATCCCACCCCTAGCTGGAAGTCTCCCCACTGGGGACTATTGTAAATATTTGAGAGGAACTGTTGACATGAAGATAACACTGACTAATGGATATACAAGCCTGGACTCAGAAAAGCACTGATGGGACTGTGGGAGTGACGGAGGAAAAGAGATGGGTGGGTGGGGGAGATATTGGAAGGAAGATGGAGAGAGAAGAGGGAAGGATGGGAATGTAGTAAAGGGCCAAAAGCAGAGAGGGGAGTGGGACATGTGGAGTGGAGAGGAGTGACATAGCTATTGAGAAAGTTGGGAAAAATAGATTGTGTGATGGAAAAAGAGGTGACGAGGCAAAGGCAGGTGGAGAAACAAGAGGAAACTGATTGTGCCTATTGTGAATCAAAAGAATCTACCAAAACGAAAACTCTAGTCTTCCCACAATAGGAAACACAAATTACTTTAAACTAAAGTTAAACAAAATGTATCTTTTTCAGTCTTCTTCCTCATTTTCCAATGTCCTGCCTTTTGAATGTGCACCAGTTTCATTTTGAGGAGTTTAAAGGAAGAAGCGGAGGTATAGATGCAGACTGGAATAGAAAAACTTTCCATTCCAGCACTGGTGTTTAGTTTGAGATTATATCAATATTGATAAAACTGTCTGTAACACTGATTCAGGCAGATTACCTTTACTATTCATAGAAGCGAATAACGGCAGAAAGGAGGGCGACTGCAGCTATTGAATACACAACCTAATACCAAGCCTGAATTCTGTCCGTCTCCATGACAACAATACAGAGTGCCATTCATCTCGATTAAAGTGTTGGCGATGTAGCGATGTTTACACTTTTGAATGATAATGATTACAGTGACTTATATTAACAAAACAAAGGTCAGTGCAGAATTAAGCCATGAGATTAAATTGAACACAAACAAATGGTTTCCTCCCTACTTTCAAGTTAAGTCCGTTTTTTCTTTCTATGCACAATGTTGGTTGAGGGATATATTACTGGAACCAGCGTTTGGATGTTTAGATGTTTGTAATGGCGTCAGGTTACAGAGAGAATTCTTCAAAAGCACAGCTGACAGCCTGGTTATCTCTCATACATCCTACCATAGTGACGGATAATACTCTACTCAAAGGAAAAAGCCTCGGGCGCTGTAGGATCAGCTAAACAAGTCCTCTTAAGGGACGGTTTAGCGAGTTAACTGGAGCAGCAGGTTCTAGTTTAAAAGTAAAGGTGACTAAAAACTTTAAAACAAAACTAATTATGAACACAACAAATCATCCATTGAACGTTGGTTTGCCAACAGTCAAGTTTCCATCCCAATGTAGCACACGTTTTAACATTATTTCCAGAAAACCCACCAAAAAGGCAAATTAAAGCTCATTTTCATCCTCTACTGTTCTGCTAACAATGGGGGTTGGGCGCATTCAGAAACAGTCGGTGGGACTAATTGTCTGTTTGGCACTTGCTGAATCATCTTAATCTTAAAGTTTGGCATTTAAATCACCTCATCATTAAAAACATTCCCCAGAGTCCGCTGATTCATGGATCTTCCAGCTCAATAGGTTCTTGTTGATTTCTCTAGATTGAAACCTTATAAAATAAACTAAGCTCTCGACTTTTTCAAGACCAAATAGTTGCAAACAGGCACAGTAAGCAACACAATAAGAGCCAAACTTTTTTCCCTTTTTAAAAGGAGGAACATAATACTAACTTTCTATGCATAGCAGCATTCTCATTTATCCAAGACTAATATGTGACTTTTGGAGAATGGTTCTGCATCTTTACATTCCTTGTGGTGCCTTTTTCTGGTCTGGACTGTTTATGTTCCCTAATGTCACTGAACTTGACTAAATCCAGGCTTGGATAGAGTGTTTGACTGCCAAGTCTATATAATGCAGTTATGCACAAGCTTTCTTGTTTATATCTGTATGTTGCCATACAGCTTTGTCTTGCAACCAAGACATCCGCTTTTTTATATATCTGCTCTGTATCTGTTTGGTGTGTTTTGTAATGTTCACGGTTAAGCAAGTAAACATGTTGTCCTTTTCATCACTTGGCCAATTGATAAGAAGATGCCGCATCATTGTGCATCTTTTGCTTACAGCACCGTGTCTTTCAGTGTGACATTTTTAAAGAAGGCTGTCAAGCTTTCTAGCTTGGCTTATTTTGACGAATTCATCAATAAATCACTAATGGTGGCTCATTTACTACAATACTTTATGATTTTAAAATCCTGCCCTCAAATTGGCAGACACTTATGATTTGGAGAACATTGTTTTTGTGCAAAAGTAAGTTCAAAACAAGCATTCAATGGCTCTCTGTAACAATGGAAAATACAATCATTCTCTGATGCTCCATCCATGAAAAGGGCATGTCGAGAATTCAAAATGGGAGCAATGCCAAGGTTCAGTGAAATAACCATCATGGCAAAGAGAAACCACAATCCAAGACATGGAATGTCAACAAGCCATGAAGAATGTAGAAGAGTAAGACTGTAAAATAAGTAGACAAGAAGTCTACAAGGAGAAGGAAAGTAATCTTCAGCGGATGTCTGGAGGACACTGTGCCCTGTTACACACTGAAACCTCAACACACATGTTGGTTTAGCATTGCATTAACTTGCATGTTACTTACAAACAACAAGGAAGTTCCCTGATGTTACCCCAAGAGTTTTCAAATGGGACAATGTCTGTCAGATATCTGCATTTCTCCCCCAAGACAATATTGATAGTACAACATGAAAATACTTTTATTATTCTTTGTCTTACTTCTATATAGCGATAACATGCTCTAACTTTTGGAACTACAGTTTTCTTTATTTGGGGGCGTTGGGGGATGTAAGCAAAAAGTATGATGCTGCCAAAGCACAGTGAGTTAGCTGAATGCTAAAACTTTAAAATGTTATCATATATTTGTTTGTGTTTTGGCATTTTGGCAATATAAAAAGTATACCAAATCAGCTATTGGCAGTTCCTGTTTACCTGTGTACTCATGTCCAGACAACTATCACTTGACAACTTTGTATTTGTAGAAAAAAAATGTGACGATTCTCAGGAAAGTTCTAGTTATTTTTCTATGATTACGAAGCAGATTTATGGACTTTTATTAGCAATGGGATAATACTTTTTTTTATTCTATTAGATCAATCAAACAAGATCAATTTGGATTTTAGTTCCCGTCAAAGAAAACTTTAGCGAATCATTTATTTCACCATAAAATTAAGATTTTCATATGCCTTCTTTGTTTTCTAATGTTTCAAATTTGATTAAAATCAAAGCAACATTCATGTAGATCCCAGTGAATCAGACAGAGAGACAGACGGGGGTAAAGAGAGTGTGTCACTTGCCAGTTTAATTGAATACAGCGTTTGAATGTTGCCCAACTTTGTTGTCAGAAAAGCGTCTATATCTAGTGAAGTGTGTGTGTGTGTGTGTGTGTGTGTGTGTGTGTGTGTGTGTGTGTGTGTGTTTTAATGGGTGTGTGAGTGAGCAAGTGCTCATGCATGTGCAACGTTAAGTGTTCCAGGAATCAAAGTGAAATGAGAGGGAAAAAAGGACCTTAACTATGCCCCGAAGTGCAAGCAGCCCCCTGTCCCCTCCACATGCACACACACACACACACACACACACACACACACACACACACACACACACACACACACACACACACACACACACACACACACACACACACACTCACTCACTGCAAACTAACCTGTAGCCCATAGAAGAACTCCAGAAAGGGAGAGAGAACAGAGCTGCCAGCTGCCTGTAAACCAAGACTGAAGAACTGAATGAAAAAAAAGACATTTTAATGAACATGAATCAAGTATTTTATAAGCTGTACTATTTTCTTTAGAGTGTATTTTTGACTGTTGTCAAAAATACCACTGGTGAGATCAATAATCAGCTTGTTTTAGGTTAATTGGGCTAGATGTTGTTAATTTCCCCAGCAAAACAGCACTGTTTGACTTTTATATATTAGACAGTTTAGGATGATGGTTCACAAAAATAATTCCCAGAGCTGACACATCTCGACCATCACAGTTTGTATAAATCTGTTGCTCCACCAAAAGAAACATTTGTGGAATAATGTAGGTAGTAAGTACTTCCAAAGGATAATGCTCAGCAACTAACTAACTTAATAACACTGTGTAGCTAAGTAGGACATTTCTTAATAATGGGGAATTATGCAGCATAAATGACTTTTTTTGTAATTAAATTATTCATTTAATGTGTTTCCTGCCACATCAAAGCATGCAGCACTGAGGGACATGGAGGTCCTTGTAGTCTGATTCAAGATGTCTCAAGGGCTTTTATGCAGTCACAAATGTGTGTTTGTGAGTGTATGTGCGCGTATGCTTTTGTGTGTTGTACATGCAAGTGTTTACGTGTGTGCGTGTGTATCTTTTGTGTAACTTTTGGTCAAGGTAGGAGTGTGTGAGTCATGCTGCGTACAGCTGTGGTCCAGATGAAGGAGGCCACCTGCTCCCTCCCTTTCCTTCATTTTCTTACCTCCATCATTTACACGTTCTTCCAGACATACAAACAACCTCCAATTAGGCCAACCTTGACTCACTCTACGCCTGTACTTTATACACACACACACACACACATACATGCACACACGCAGACACACAGACACACTCTGCCACCTCATGTTGGGTACGTGCTCTTCTTGATGCAGTGTGTGTCTGTATGATTGGATAAAGAAAATAAAAGAGGGGGACATTGATTAATTTGCTTGGAAGCGCTGCATTTAATTTAGTTGTAATATGTGCTTCATAGTGTTATATTGCAAAGATTAAAAGCAGGACTCTAGAAATCCCAGACATAATTCTCCAAAAATCCTCCACACCACCCCGGCTAACCCCAGTGTGGTTTTTGGCAGGGATGGGACTTAAACTTGTGATCCAAGTCATATTAGTACAAACACGCCAACTAGTGGATATCCAACTCGGCAAGGCAGTTGTTTGACTCAACCGTCCGAGGAGACCTTGTATTTCCAAAAAGTCTGGAACAAAAAAAAAAGAAGAAAAAAAATATTTTTAAAGTTCCATCTCCTGTCAGTTTGTCATATATATAAATATTTTTGCTTGGCCCCCCTTATTATGTAACATTTTTTAGATTTAAACGACAATCTCAGCTTAAAGGTGAGCATAATTATAAATAAACACAGCCTTCGTTAACTACATTCCCATAGCCTTTGAACAAAAACTGTGAAAAAGATGAGTGCGTTTGTAAAGTATAAATATATAGCAGTGAATTTACTTGTGCCCTGCCTCCTGTGTTATATCACATTCTACAGTGTACCAAATCGAACTTAACATGAATATTTTCTCAGTCTGGAATGACTGGATGCTTGTGGTTTGTGTGTTTGTGCCTCATTCTGTCACGGTGGTCGTCGGTTGGACCACACTAGGTGTGTGTATGTTTCTGTGTGTGTGTGTGTGTGTGTGTGTGTGTGTGTTTAGAGGGATAGATTGTGTGTTTGTGTGCATGTGTGCGTTGCGCTACAGAGTCCGAATCAACCAGCCATATCAAATCTAAGAATAAATAATAGGCATAGGCCATGCCTAATTTCACCCAGTCAACCAACTGATCGACCTGAGTTCAGTGTCTGTCCTGATTGGAGGAGATGTGATCTGAATTCCTGTTGGTAATGCTAATTACCCAGCATGCTGTTCTACTTGTGTTTCATGCCAGCATTGCTATTCCTAGATCGGGTCTCTATTCTGTGTTTAGGCTCCAATATTTTACTTCCCTCAACGTCCCTGAACTTCAGTTGAAATAAACCAAATGTGTATAGGGGGAAAAAAGCTAAATGGAGAAAGCAGGATGGTTTGAATAAAAACAGCAAAGGCATTTTCAAATATCCTCTCTCTACTCTAACCATCGTTCCATCACATCATCTAAGCCATTGTATTTCTTTTGGCACATGTTCCAAAATGTTGGATCAATGTAAATTAATCAGAAAGATGCAAATTGTACCATGTTGCTCATACTGTTATAATTACCCCGACCCTACATTTAACCTTAGTCATCATAACTTATACAGCTTCCATGATGAATGAATTACAGAAAAATCTTGTCATTGTACAAACAATGTGGCTTTTTTCGATCTGCAGGATATATTTTTCCAACTAAGTACTTTTAAGGCTGCAATAAAGTTATAACTTTTGTGAAATCACCCATCAGCTATGCACAATATTCCTTTGATTATTTGCAAAGTAGTCTTTAGCAATGTCAAATATCCAAAAATTAAGTAGCTGGAAAGATTCGTTGCAGATTTTTGCAGCTTTTTCTTTCCAATTATGGTTATTTTTCATGTTTAAATGCATTTTTAAAAGATCTTTGGAAAGCAATTGTTGGATAAAATGTAATGTTTAAGAGATTAATGAAAACCGTTGGAAAAAGCCATGTGCATTTTAATAACGAATGTAAAAAAAAATCCTGCTCTTTTAGTCTAGCTCACGTGGACACAAAGTTTTTATAAAAGACGTATCAAAACGTCTAGTCTATAAATGGCATTTCTGTGTTTATCCCTGTTCTCCATTTCAGCCTCCATACATTCCAGTCAAATGAGGCCTCCCATTGGACCCAGTCAGTAATCAGCCCACTGGCTGGCCGCTGCTGTTCTGTAATAATATTCTAATAAGCAGTGACTGCTGCTTTGATGAAGGCCTGCTACTCCTACTGCTGATCTACTGATCTACTGAACTTACTCCTACTTGGGTAATTTAATATAGCTGAAAAGAAGGAAATGGACCACCGGCTCTCCTTGTTCTTGCTTTTACTCCGTCCCTCCCTTTCTTTTGCTCACATCTTTGCGCTCACTCTTCCTCCTTGTGTTCTATCTGTGAGCTCTTATGTGCCTTTTCATCATGCTTCACTGGTTTCTGGTTCTTTCCTCTGGTTCTATATTTCTTTTTTCTTTCTCTCTCGTCTCTTTAATTTTCACATTTGTTGTTTCTCAAGTCTGATAGAAGCCTAGTGCTGAACTGCTGCTCTGATCTCACTCCTACCCAGACAATTAAATCAAAGAGAGGCAACGGTGGGAACATGACCACCAATGGGAGGATGGCGATGCAGATTTCTTTTCACATTTTGTATCCGCTCCTTTTTTATAGTTTTCTTACACGGTTTGTCTGTGATCAGCCATTCCCTCATTTTCAACGCGGCCATCTTTTTTTAATCTTTGTTATTCCCTCCCTTATGTGTTGTTCAGTATTTTACCCTCTCTCTGTCCGTCTGTCTCATTCTCCCCTCCCCCTCACTCCCTTGATTGACTTGAGTGGGTGAAACGGGCCAATTTGTTCTCCCATGGTCTAAAATTACCTGCCTGTCTGTTTGGATGTGGAGAAGCACGGATGATTTCTGCTCTCCCATCAGTAACCACGGTTCATGTCGTTCAAAATCAGCATTGTTTGCACAGGACTTTACACAAGGTCTCTGCCCGAAGAAACCCTGAGAACTGTTGGGGTTATTCCCTGACATGATATCAAAGTTGTTTGCATTAACTTGTAACCGCCGAGGACCAAAAATCAAGAAATATTGTATCATAAATGTGAGAGTCAATCTTAGTAAAATCAAGATTATGACGGTATATTTATACTCAGAGGGTTAGTAACTACTTCATAAAGGCAATGCAGTGCAGTTCATTTAAACTTTGTGCTTCTGGATCTGGCATGATTTTTGACAGCCTTTTATATGAAGGTGGAATATAATCAAGTGATCATCCTCAAAGTGTGTCTTTGTCCAGTGAAATTGCAGTTTTCTGTCTTCCGTAGCAGGACATAATGTGAAATAAATCTGAGTTTGGTTTGGTCAAGAGTCAGCTTGGCTCATAGAGCATTGGTTCCCACGAGAGAAAGACAATTTTCACATGTCACACAAAAATAACAAGTGTGAATAATGAAATGCATGATGGCTGAATACCATTTAGCTGCTTGAGATTCAGGGCATTGGTATTGCATGCTCTCTCACTGTCATGGCTTACCGAGACATTTGAATTGAACAGAGCCATTGTTAATGCTATTAATAATACTTTTACTTTTCCTGCTTTGACAAGTCAAATATCTGCTGTGAAAAGGCCTATTTAAGGGCTTTTTGTCCCCTGATGAAGGTCTAGTGATTAAAAGTGTGCAGAGCCTTCTTTTTTTCCATATCTGACCTTTGAGGCCCCCTGGCTCCTTTAGCATTTTGTGTGTTTTAAAATATGTTTTATTTCATATTAGAGTAGATGTTTGTCTCATATTCTGACTTCATCAAACCTTGTTGGGCCAATGTTATCTATCGCTCTCACATTTTGGGGAAAATGTATGAAACTACTTAGAAATTACATTTTAATCAATTCTAAAAAATAATCAAAGTTTATCTGGTTCTGTAATGTTATCTAGTTGATTAATGGCTCTTCACAAATAGTCTCTTGTGTAAATGTTATCACTTCTACAGTACAAGGTACCACGAGGAGACCCTTGAACAACCTTCTTTAGTGCAGACTAGGACCCGGTTCAATGTTCTGCTGAAGAAAGCTCTGCTGAAAGATGGTTTCAAGATGGCTGTAAATATGACAGATAAAGTGCACCTCGGCAGAGTCTTAGGAAGGTGTGAGTGAGTAGTTTTTGGTCTCATTCCTGGCTGTGTCTGGCCCTTGTTCAGCTCCCGTTTCACTGTCCTGTCAGCCCCCATACTGGGGGTCTGGAATTAAACAAAACAAAACAAACATAGCACAGATTCCATTGTGTGTGTGTGGTTTTTAAAACTTGGCTTTTCGGGGTCACTTCAGCTATTTCTAGATGTAATTTCGCACTCACGCACACAGATACTCAATATCCAGATGAAATAACATTGCCTCTGTGCTCTAAGAGGTGTATTAATATTGGCACTACTCCCTTGGATTAGGAAAAAGACAGCAGATATTTCTAGACAGACATTCCAATTTTACTATTTTGCATTAAAACACATTTGGAGCTGAATTTTTTCTACCCTGCAAAGATCAACAGTTATTGTTTTTTGTGCGGTTTTCAGAGGTTTTTGTAGCTACATCTCCCAGTCTCCAACGTGCCTGGTCTTTTGTGCTGATTCTTTGTGTGAGGAATACTTTTCCACATCACTAGCTGCACCGCTCGCCTATTTTTCGCTGCTCAGTCTTTGGATAGGGAGTGTGTTTTTTTTCTTTGTCAGTGTGAGCATTATTTCATCTCTCCTCCGGTCTGTGGAGACTGTGGTGAGCTGGGGTGACCTGAGCTTCAGTGGAACTGAACATGGCTTTGTGTGTGTGCAAGTGTGTGTATACTGGGGCTGTCACTTTATTTTCTAAGTTGAGCTAACATTCAAATCTGGGAAAATATATTTAATCGAGTATTCACTGTCTCCTTTGATCAATTGCAAGCACTGTTTCGCATTAGAAAACTATTCTATTGTCCTCTTTTTTTAATGTGAAATGGAGCACGATAGCAACCTGTGTGTACAGCATGAGGAGGTCTCATTATTTACATAAATCAAATAAAGATCTGGGGTTTTATTTCTTCATCTGATTTCAATGTCCAAGGTCAGTAATATTACGATTTTATTTCCTTACCATGTGCGCCAGGGAGCCCTTTGTTAAAAAAAAAGTTAAGCAGCTTCATTGTTGTTGCTGTTGACAATCAAATACGATCCAGGAAGGCCTGTTTGTATGACGCGTTTCAGAATTTTTAAGCCTTCACAGTGGTTTATAATTCTATGTTACCACTCACTTAAGTTATCAAAGCAGCAATTCTTTTCCTCCATTGTGAGGACCGCAGTAGAAACGCTCATCAAACAACTCTACAAGCATTGTGTATTGTCGTATGATATTGCATAGCGTTATGACAAAAATGTTGTCAGTTTCAGCTTTTTTGCTGGATGAACACGTGATTGTGCTAATTAGCAAAGGATTATGTTTACAATAAATGCCATTTTTTAGCATCAAAAGAACAACTTTTGAGTGCATCAGGAGATTATATATATATTTTTAGCGAAAAATCTGTAAAAATGAAAACTATGAGACATGCTCGTGACTCTGTGCGTGCATGTGTGTTTGTTACCCTCCCTGGGTGGATGACAACAAACTGTCTGATCCCTGTTGTATTCCACAAGCAAACACCTCCACCCATTTCCCCCGAGGTCTCAATAAAGTCACCTGCTAATACAAAGTTTATTAGTCCACAGAGCCGCTGCAAACTCTGAATCTTTCACTAGTGACTTGTTATTGTTTTTAAAGCTCTGTTTACTCTGCACAGACCCCCAGAAAACCAGCCCCTCTCTGGGCAGCGAACCAAAAGCTTTATTAGCTAGATGAGTGTTGGGTGGCCAAATCTGAAAGCGTGCTTGTGTGTGCGTCAGTGTGTGTGTGTGTGTGTGTGTGTGTGTGTGTGTGTGCATGGAGAGCCTAACTGTTACAGAGTTTATGTATTTATGTGCTTGCTTGCTTGTGTTTATCATATGTGTGCGTCAGTGTGTGTGTTTCCAACAGTTCTGACCAGCTGCTGTGGTGTGGTTGACTTCACCTCTTAAAATGTTGGTGGGGAGGTGATTATTGCATAATTTGTTTGTTGTATTACAGAGTCTGCAGTGTGGCAGGTGTTTATCTCAGCCAGCTATGTGTTCACCTGCTGACAGGTGTGTAGCGCCGCATTTATGTACATCTATTAATAAGTACTGCTATTGGTCATTCTATTAGGCAAAGTGTAAGTCGAAGAGACTGATCTTTGTGTGAAGTCAGAAAATCATGGAGCTCTCTTGACCATTTGAACCATATGATTTTTTTAAATCTTTTACATTAAAGGACAACAAGGGCTTTTACTGGCCTTCTAAAATTTGAATGGGTTTTGATGGAAAGCATATAGCATTACTGCTCTGTGTGGTGGCCAAAACCTCTGAAAGCCATCCCTTACAACATTCATTTGAACTTTTTTTTATTATAGCACAATGATGTCACCAAGTAATCTCTAGCAACTACATGACCATGGAAAAAGTGAATTCTTCCAAAATAGTTTTCCACATTCACACATGCAGCTTGGCTCTCTCTTTTATGGCTGCATCTATTAGGCTTATGCTTTATGTTGCCTTTCAAAACATGCATTATTAGTTTATATAGTAAGGAGGTGCCACTACTTGACTAAACTGAAAAAAAGCATGGAAAAAGGGAAAGGGGTTATTGGATCTGATCTGCTGATGCACAGTGATTTAAAATATTTAAGCAGGTGACAAACTTACAGTTTTGACTGATATCAGCCATTACGGTCAATGGAAAATTGATTATCTTCTTTAAACTAAACCATGGACCCAACCTAATATAAGGAGCCGACCAACAACTTTATGATGCATTATTTTAGCGTGAGCTCCACATTCTCAGTTTTCCCTTCCTGAGCAGTTCAGCAATTATACATCAACACACCCAGCCTTGCTGGCTGAGGAGAGAAAAAACAGTGTTCTCAGTGAGAATAACGCATCTACTCTGATTAATTTTTGACGTTTTAATGGATTTTATAGGGTATTTGTGGACTTACTGATGTGATCTCACCTGCTATTTATTTCAGTTTCCGACCGAGCAGAACCAGATTCTGTGCAATTTTAAGGGATCGCCATGATTTACGAATCTGTTGCTACTTTTGTATTCGGCCAAATTTAAGGATTTAATACTTGACTCATTCATGAAATGGTTCACATATTACTATACTTGACAACTTTCTAAATGACTGGAGGATAACAACACAGACAGAGGGAGAGCGACTTTCTCTGCTCAGGTAGAAAATTCTACACTATATCTCTACATAGACAATAGTTGTTTGCTGCTATATTAATGCTTTGAATGTTAAATACAGCTCCTTTAAGGGAGAAATGCCACCACATATAAATCCAACATTTAATTGTGCTGAGTCTGAATGCCACATACAGCGTGAAAGGGTTAGAAAAATACTGATTATCAGTGTTCTAGTCGAGACTCTTTCATTTCATCAAATTAAATGATTTCCAAATTGTTCACTTGTGTGTGAACAGCATATTGAAGCTTTTCTTCACTTGGACTTTCCAGACAGAGGTTAAACACACTAAAATCAAATTCCCAAAACCTGCTGTTTTTATTGTTAAGTCAAGAACTCTAACTCAAAAAGACAACTGTTGCTCCTTTGACAGATAATGAAAAACTGATTTCACAGGACCTGACGGCACAAAAGGAAATCTTTATGGGGATATGGGCACATTCTCTGGTTCAGAGTTGTCAACACGACAATAAAAAAAAAAGGATGCTAAGTAGAGTTCAAACACGCAAACAGTCAGCCTCAGTTTCTTCTTTATTTCTCTGGGTTCAAGAGACGTATTCCTGTTCGCAATGATTATCTGCGCTGTGTAAGATCTTCAGTGACACAATAACACATGATGGTTCTGTTTAGAGTGTCTTTTCTCTTCAGTGTGGGGCTTATCAAGAGTGATTAAGATGACATGACTTGCATCCCACCAACAGCTGCTGAGGGATTAGACTATAATTCACTTGATATTTCAGAAGATATAGTGCGCAGTGAAGTATCATTAATCTGTTAGCGGGTATGCAAGGTCGTCATTCTCTTACGTCTTTGTTGCACTATCTTGTTCCCCTTCCTAACTCTTCCTTTTCATCTCTCTCACCTTCCCTCATCTTTCCATCTCCCTCTCGCCCTCTCTGCTCTCAGTCTCTCTCTGTTTAGTAGGTCAACATGCCCTGCCTCCTCTCCACATTAATTGTTGTCTTGCTGTATCACGCAACCATTCACAGCTGGGACTCATTAGACCTGTGTCTGTGTTTGTCTGAACGTGTGTCTGTGTGTGTGTTTGTATATGGGTGTGTGTGTTCACCAGGCCAGGGTAATTCCCCTTCTGTCTTTGATGAGCAGGTTGGTCCAAGGCTCCGGGCCGAGTTCTGTAAGATGCTTCACACTTGGATGATATGTATCATGTCAAAAGCGGGACTGCGGGAATATTGAGATCTTGATGATTGTATGGTGTCTTGGAAGCCCGTAGTACTTGCTGTTCTGTGAGATGCTCATGTCTCCTGTCATCAACTCTTCTGTGCTACGCTCTGTGATGTATAAAAAGGGTAATGTCACGCTGAAACTGTGAAATAAAGCCATGCAAACCGCTGTATGTAATAATTGACACTCTCAATTCTCATTTTAGAGGCACATCAGTTAAAGATATCAGCATGACCTGTGTCTTTTCTGATACCTTTAGACTGGATCTTCTCCACAATTCTGAAGCAATGCAGCAAACACAAACAAAACAAAAACAAAAACAGATCCGATGTGACCTGAGCCCAAAAAAGACTAGAAAATGCACCTAGGTCCAGAATAAAAGTGGTTAACACATCCAGTTTGTTTCTAGGGATCACTAATCACAAAACCCCCATAGCCCAGTTCAATTCAGCGTCTCAGGAGATGCAACATTTGGTTGATTATTCAATAGATTGATGGACAGAAAATAGTTTGCTGCTTTTGTCTTTTCTATAACATTATTTTATCAAGACAATAATCAGCAGAGTAATCGATAGTGAAAATAATTGTTAATTGCAGCCTTACACATCATTAAATTACTAGTAATAAGGAGCTGTCTAAGCCAGGGAAAAATTCCAGCATGTTGCATCCAGGCCAAAATTCTGTGCTGTAAAGAGCCACCATGTCTCATGATGCCACATTCAGGAGTATGTATGTATGTATTGGTAATGATATCAGTTCTCCTGTTCTCTTTGAGACCTGATAGTCATATAAATTTAACACAATAGATTAAAAACAAGGTGAACCCCAAAGTTGGGTCCTTGAGTTTTCCAGAGGTCACATCTGTCTTAGTGTAGAGTTTGGGTTCTCAGACGTGTGTATAATGATCCCCTTTTTTCATATTGTGATGCTACCAGAGAAAAAGCAGCATTTGAATATGCAGCTGCATATTCGTTGGCTTAAGATGTCGTGATTTTGGAGCCGATCAGTTTACACTTTGTGTCTAAACTTGATTTTCTTTTGGAATAACAGATATTATTTATGTACCTGAAACACAACAACAGCATTGCCAGAATTGCAGCATTTTCATTCACCCTCTCCCTCCCTCATTTTTAATAGTCTTGTATTGTTGCCAAACCCTCGTTTTAAATTCCGTCTCCCCACACGTACACAGTGAGCCATTACTTGATATCAGGTATACATTTTCAGTTGTACAATTTGAACTCACACAGGTGTACTGTGACACACATACAAACAGATGCATGAATGGAATCATCATGACAAAAATAAATATTCTTGACTTCCACCAGCCAACATGACATTGGCCAGATGTTTTTTCTTTATTTACATATTACCACTGTCATATTCAGCCAAAAAACATCTTCTGATCAATACCTGCTACAGTCAGACCAAGTGCCCCTTTTTTAATTGGTGCATTAGTGAGGATTTGGGTTTGAAATTCACAATCGGGCTCCTGGCCCTCATTATTCACACAGCGATGGACGTGTTGTAAAACCTTTAATAGTTCTATACTGAACATGCAGCTGCATGGTCCCTCAGAAGATCAGCGGTGCGATCCCCTCCTCCCGACGTTGATGTGCGGCAAGACGCTTAGCCCAAATTGCTAATCATTAGCTAAGAACTCGTTGCGGCACATTATCTGAGACCTGTTGAAATATAGCATGTCATCCTTGAGCGGCAACATTTGAATGGACGTGTGACGGATTTGTAATAAAGACTGCTTTTCACTTCTGGCAATAAATGAACCTGCCAGTAACTCTGTGTCAAATCCATTGTCATATTCAGTGCCCCATCAACCTGAAACTTAAGATTGATATAAATTGTCAACACTGAATCCATACTGCAACAGTCCTCACAGCAGCAAGCAGAGCCATCATGCTGGAGCACATGAACAAAGCTGCAGCAATCACCATGGGATCCGTCCATTACTCCCATGTTCTGCTTTGCTTCCACGCTGCCTGAACAACATGTTCTCAAACATGAATTAGGAGTAAGACCACATCACAACTCTGTGGGGAGTTTCAGTGTGGTGGCGGAGCTTGGACCATTTATTCACCCACCTTTGTTTAATTATAGGTCAAAGACACCTCAAGGTTTGTGGACACATACATGTAGCAATTCAAAGCGGGGAAACCCCCTGAAGGGCACCTCCCGCACCGTAAATAACAGGATCCTGCCATTTTTCTCTGGCTGTCCTTTTGCATGGATTTATGGATCACTGCAGTGATCCATAAATTGTTTTGTGGAGTATTTTCTTAAAGCACTCCTTTTAACTCTGGCAGTGGAATAGACTTATACAAACTGATTTAATGGACAATATTCTTGGAAGTTTGTGGCGGGATGATATAAACAGACTGGATGCCACTGAATAACATCTTAATGTTGCAGAGACGGGACTGGTTCTGTTTTTTATCCTGTTTTATTCAATAACGTATAACCTACTGTTGTATTAGACTTCATTTTTTTTCTAGTTGTACTTAATGAACTGATAGCTGAGTATGCTCTTGTAAATACTCGTCCTTCTCACATCTATGCTGTATTAACAAAGAGAGATTTACTTTTTCTTCTTGATCGTGATAGCAAGCAGTACGGCAAGTGAATACACACATGAAAATATATCGTCATTATTTCGCACTCGTTCCTCTCTCCTTCTCTCCCTGAGGTCCCTCATCCCTTCTTTTGAAGTCAGCTCTCAGTCCCTGACTCTTTTAATCATGTGGAGGACCCGAGTTTTAAAGCCAAGGTAAGATAAACTCTGTCTATAGAGTACATCTGGCAGGGGGAGCTCTGCTAGTAAAACAACGGGAGAGAGAAAGGAGGAGAGAGAGCCAGTAAGTCATGGTGAGGACAGCAAGCGCTAAGAAGGGTATAGAGTAAAGTAGAGCTGGTTAAAAGAGAGCAAGGAAGCAGGATGAAGCAATGAATGAAAACTGCAAATGTGAGGCTTAATGTTGTACGTTCCACTTCTGAGAGCATTGGCATGATATTCTCCAACAAAAATAAGTTGAGTCTGGGGAAAAAAAGAACACCTTTGCACTGTGAGAGGGACAATGTGGTATCATCACGTGATAATCCTCACTATCTTCATAAACTTATCTAATTAAATTGAGGAAGCTGTTAACTGACTGAGTTTCAGAGTTGACAAAAAGAGGAAAAAGGCTGTGGTTAGTGTATTCATTTTGACTTTCTCTGCGTTAAACTGTTTTTGTCCCCTTTTAGTGTTGCAGTGTAGTTTTAAGTTTGTTTTTGTATAGTTTTGTCTGCAACATTTTATGCTGCCATCTTAGCCAAGTATACTTTACAAAAGGGCTTTCCGACCTCAGTGAGTTTCCTCTGGTTGAGTATAGATAATTATTATATTAATAATTATGGCTGCTATCAGAATGCATTACAAAGGTTTTTTTGTTTAGATTTTTAATACAGTTTCTTTAAAAGATCGTTTTTTGAATTGTTCTGACGTCAGTCTTTTAAAATCTTCTACCCTCATCTCAGTTCAATGTGGTACAGGAAAGGGTCATCGGATCATAAACATGGGAGGTTGGATGGAGCAGGAGTGAGACACAGCAAGGGGTTCGTCTGACTTATGAAAGACACATGGAAGTGAGCACGATGAGACCAAACCTGTAGCAAACGTTGGTTGGTGGTGTGTGTGTAGAATACATTTGTTGTGTGTGTGCACATATGAATGGTAATAATGTGTGTCTGTATCCTCTATCGCACTCTGTACATTTGCCTATATTTGTATGGATATAAACATATCAATAACTGTATGTGTGCTTGTGTGTGTGTTACAATGTAAAGTACCATGAAAGCTCTAGAAAAAGCTTGGGCCGTCATCAATTCTATCCAAACCATTTCATGCAAGGATAAGCACAACTTCACAACGCCTGCCATATGGAGATTGTTACTATAGAGAGGGAAGCAAAAGAGTCTGCTTGTGAATGCAGGTTGCACAGACTGAACTCTGCAGAAAAAGACTGAGTTCTCTCTCACACACGCACACCCAGAATATTGGACAGTTACCAGAGAGAATCAGAGATAAGGAAATTAAAGAGTCTCTGTCCTCTGTCTCATGCGGCTTGTTTTCTCTCCAAACAAACAGCTGGCAGCAGCACAGCGTTTAGGAGCCCTTTATGAAATAGTCTGACATCCTTTTTACGGGATGCACACAAACACGCACACATAAGTAACGAAAACAATCCTGAAAAACTTTACTTACTTTCGACACATAAGTACAACAGAGGTTAACTAATTCCAGAAAAATAACACTTCCCGCCAATTTCAGCAGCTGCAAACTCGAAACGCTTTGAACTGCTGTAGGTCCCCCGCCAGACGTCACCAGAGTCGCTGTAGGTTACGAGCTATCTCACATCTGGATCTGTAGGTGACCCCGTGGGTATAGACGAAGAATGCCGGTCCAAACCATCCCCTGTCCTCGCGCACTCTCTATGCCATAGTGATCAAACGGTGGCATGGCGAGTCCTCCCACTTCAAATCTGCATGACAGTCGAGAGTTAAAACGCACACAAACGGAGACATTTGTTGCCTAAACCTAAAAAACAGAGATGCCTTTTTGCACACACTCACGCACCCACACAGAGTCTGGGCACAGTGTTTGTGATTGACATTGTGGTTGCCCGTCCTAGTCTCGCTCGGCTGTAACCACCAGCAAAAAAAAAAACACTGTAAGGCTGTAAGACTCAGGCCACAGAGTCTCCAGCGACCTGCGGTTCCTATTAGACAGCCATCACTTTTGACAGTCTAATAAAGCAAAATCTTTCAGGAAGGGCATTTCCTGTTGTTTTTGCTTGTTTTAGGCTTTAGTTTTGACGTTAACGTCTGACGCTATTGTCCACAGTGTCTAGAAAAATATGAGCAGGAATGTGCTGTCCAACAGCTTGTCTTTGATGTTATTTGTTAAAGCTGTAGCAGTGATGATTTGTGTGTCCATGTGTGAATCAGGTTGCCAGTCTGTGGGGACACCCTCGGGACGCTAGTCTGCCGGTGTCTGCTAAGGACACAGTATAGCTTCTGTAGCAGCAAGCACACAAGCCATGGTCAAGTCACCTGCATGGATTTAAAATACATAAAGTAAGGGGCTTCTCTTATGTGCAAGTCTGACTGCTATTAAAGAGGAAATCTATTTTGATCAAATACAAATGGTTTTGTTGGTGTGGAGCATGACATTCTTGAAATCTATAATATAGTCTAAAGAGAAATCTATTTGTAAAGATTAAATTAAATTATAATATTTCACGATAAGCAAGTATGGCTGTATGACGATCAACAACTTCTGACAATCATATAATAGTAAAATCAACTCATTACTAAGATTACGCTAAACTCTCACACATGACATTGATTAGGATTTCAAGCTGCATGATTAATGGCTAATGACTGTGTCTCATATAACCTTGGGGACTTGAAAGCACCATACTAAATAATTAAATGCAATAAATGTGTGTTGGGCAGTCATCAATGCTATTATCTACACTCGGCCTGTATGACGGCTGGAACTGGGGACATGGGGCCAGAAGCTGTTTATTGCTTTCATATGGAGCCAACATGTGTTTCACATTTGCCTCACAGAATTTCTTTTTTTTTTTTACTGTAATATGTACTCTCAGGGTGCTCTTACCGTTGAGACATGATCACACTGCTTCCACTGCACTGTTATCATTTGTTAGTTAAACTAATACTAAAACTAAGAATTGAAAACGAAAGCTTGTCTTAATTTGGCTGCACTTTATTATTTATCTCCTTTGGTGCTACAGTTTTATATTACAGCTTTCTCTCGTAATGAATTGGTGCAGATCCGATGTTGGTACGCATAAGGTAAAATCTAAATTGGAACAAAGTTATAGTGTAGCATTACAGTCCTGGGTCACCTGCATGAGGATTGCTGTGGTTTGTTTATAATTCATCATATAAATGTATTTGGCTGCTTTTGATTGCGGTTTGACTATCTGTGTAAACAAGTCTAGTTCAGGATCCCAAAGTAGCCAAAACATTCTTTCCTCATGATTTGGAGTCTTATAAAGGCCCCTTAAGCACCCCTGTTTGTCTTAGCATCTTGAACCTGTAATATAATGCATCCCAGTTATGGTGATACACTGGCATGGAGCACTTTCAGAATATGACATCAATAGGACGTCTTCGTACGTGCTGAAAGGCAAAGTGCATCCCTGAAAACCTCATCAGTGTTCCTGTGGGCTCTGTGCTGATGGGTCCACATCATACGTGTGTGTGTGCGCACATACGCACCACAACCAAACCATGACAGGAATCATCTTCTCCATGATTACCCCTTTGTAAGGCCAGAAGGCTCAGCTGAAATGAAGCAGGCATTATTTTATTTTGAAGCAGAGAAGGAGAGAGAAAGGGGTGGAATTATTCTGTTTGGGCTACGGGCTGAGATTAGTGGGTTAGCAAGTTAATTTACGGATTGACCCTGACGTTGTTGGTTTTAGAGTGGTGTTTCATGCTGAAACAGATCATTTTATCATGGCCACTGCACAACAAATCTATTCCAACGCAGGTTATGTTGAGACTGCACCATCCAGATTTATCAAAAACCTCTTGTCTTATGGGCAGTTCAAAACCAGTATGTCTCATGTTCAGAGACCGTGGCCTTTATTGAAAGCGGCAAAGTGTAGCATTACTACTTGATAAAGCACAAATCTTTGAGCAAACGTACCCACTCACATACGAAATGAAGGCACAGAAAAAAATAAACAATCTAAGAGCCTGATATGATCAGAATCCTAACTAATTAATTTACTTCCCAACAATGATGTTAACAGAGATGGGAGCTGAAACAAGTGGCTTCAATAACCACAGATATAGTCCGTGCACAATAATTTCTCCTTTAAGAAGATTAGAAGAATATAATATTGTGGCTTTTTTGGTTGACATCACTTCACACCTGAATGAACTACACTTTTCAAGAGCTTTCTGTTTTGTATTTTTATTTTTACATGCAGCCCTTATTTTACATGTTTTATTTATAATTCATCCAGTTCAATCAGAAAACTGAAAATAATTAATAATTATTCAGCTGTTAATGTCAGTTGTTGACTACCTACAGACGTTGATACAACTGCGACTTTAATATATCTAAATCATAGTTCAAGTTAGACATTATTGATTTTTTTTCGGACCTTTGCATGAGGAAATTCTCTCTAATGGCAATTTGATAATTTAAATTAAGTACCCCTGGCCTATAGTTTAAAACATCAGTCAATAGAGAAATGTTACCATGAGTTTGATGAATAAAGTAAATCACTTTATATATTCATAGAATTTCTCAAATTATTTTAACCATGTAACACTGAAAGAACATCCACTATGATTGGTTCTTTGTTGTGTAACCTTAAAAATAAAAGCACGACTTTAGGATACAAATAGCTGTCAAGTCAATGTGTCGCTGTTGCTAAGATGCTAACGGCTCTTTTCGACAGAACCGTAAGCGGACCGTTAGCTTTAACGCCGAAAAGAAAGTCCTCTTTTTTGAAGAGCTCCAAGGGAGGTTACTCCATCTTAAGGTACTGGGAAACAACATTTTCTGCGTTCTTAAGCCACTGCAAGAGTACGTTTTTGTCTGAGCGCGGGGAAAATACTGACTTACAAGGTCATACAGCCAGATAGCAATATCACAGCTAGCAATTTAGCCAGCAGCCTGTGTTTATGCACTCACAAATACCTTGTATTTTATTTTAAAAGGTAGCTGACGATCAATCATAATATCATACCAATGCAATCCTTGTGTTTTTTTGTTTACTAGTGTTATTATACAGTTTCCCAAAAAACTATGTTTTTGTGGAATTTTGGATACATAACATTATTTCACGTCTGCTGGGTTTCTGTCCATTGCATTGAAAGGTGTGCTCAGTAGGTGTCCTAAGTGCTGACGTAAATGTGCAAGAACATGCAGGGTTTGAAAATATGGTCACCTAAGGAATAGTCTCATATAAGTAAGCAAGGCAGACCTCTCCGCTGACACTAGTATCACATAAAAAAATAAATGTACTGTAAACACAGTAATTGTGAGGAATAAAATAAAATCATGATACTGCCTGAGCATCCATCTAATGTATTTCTATAAATGGGTAAGATCTGACACTGAACTACAAAAACTATGCCATGGGAATCTACTGCCATTGCATTCACGGTAAGTCTGGTTTCATTGTGAAACTGTGTTAAACTTGATTCATGAGCCACAGGTTTGGTGTTCATATCTTTGTGGATATACAGTGGGATACAACGCAGTCAGCCACAGTGAGCATACATCTCAATGCCCATGTTTCTACAGGCTGTAGGGTCCACTATGACCTCTAAACCCCTGATGTGGTGCACCCACACAGACCTCTCTCATTGCAAAACCACATGTTGCTTATTGCCACAAAATCTTAACCACCACACTGTTTTTACGCTGATTCCAAACCAGACATTCCAACCATTGAGCTGAATTAGGGATCGAGAGACACTTGGGTCCAACAGTCTGTGCAAATGATCATGTATGACAGGTTTCAAGACTCACCACTTTTCGTTTTTCTTCTCCAAATGTGTTGATTTTCTTGGCTTGTGTGTCATGAAGTAGTCCAAGAGTCTCCAAGAATGAGCTCAATTGTAGTAATAGCCAGTGGGAGTTTAGCTCAAGGGGGAGTAAACGAGAACAAACTGAAAATAGAAATCACTTTTAATAACTCACACAGACATTACTGAGTGGTAGAGATTCCCAAGTACGTGATGTAATTATAAGCAAAGTATGTGCAGTAGAAACTAATGTATTACATTTACTATTTGGTCAGACACTGAAAATGTACTTTAATAGGGTTCAACAAGACCTAGAGACTTCACTACACTGTATTTCTTTGTGTGATTTATATTCTTGTTAATATTAAACATTAAAAAGCTTTTTTGTGTCGATCAGAATGCAAACACAGCCTTTCCAGTGAATCTTAACATGGATGCATCATGTTGAGAATAAAAGATATTCCTCTTATTTTCCATGCTCCGTTCACACGTATTTCCATTTTACAATTAACTCTATAGAAATGTAGAGCTACAGCACACACACAATCCAACACTTACAGAGCCCCCTAAAATAGCTCACTCCTGTCACAACCCTGATGAAGGGCTATACCGCACCAATCGCCTTACACTACCACAGAAAAAAGTTGCTCCTTTTGCCACTTTACCTCATATTGAGAAAAAGTCTGTTCTTGAAAACAGACTAAAACACACTCTCACCACACGTATGACACACCAACCACTAGCCTCAGCCGCAACCCCTCATATTACCAACGCTCTGACCAGAAAAAGCATTTCGCTAGCTATAATTCTCACAACTACATGTGTTGTAAGAAAAAAATCGAGAAAACCATCAAGCTTAGAACTAGAAAGTACTCAAATAACACACATGTTCACCAAGGCTGCACAATCCTAATCTTATAAAATGGAGAGCTGTCATCACTAAAACCAATTCTGTAGTCAACTAACACTCATACAACTTTCTCAACTTATCAATTAGTTGATTTATTCAACAGGTCTATAAAACTGACTTTCTCCACAAAGAATCACGTTTTCAGGCGGCTTCTCCTGTTAGGCTGAGTGCCTACACAGCATTTTTTTCAGAGCCTTCTGACTTTTTTTGAAACCGCTCCAAGCGCTTCTATTTTAATATCTGAGCTTTTTAGAAAGGCACTGGTGTCGTCACTGTGTGTGAAATACTCCCTAGTGCCCCTTCCAGCACTATAAATTAAACGGTATATGGACAAAACGTAAGTGTTAGGTTGCACTTGGTTGTAGAAACAAAGTCACGGAAAAAGTTGTTTATAGAATAAAATAAAAAAAGAGCTGGAGTGAGGAGTTCAAACCCAGCTTGCTTTCTCACCTCAGCACACCTGGCCTCTCACAATACTTTTGTTTGATACTGTGGTACAGTACTTGGTTCATGATGAAGAACAGAGACAGTACAAATAAAGTGACCTTCTAAAAGCTTGTATAGGCATCATCACTGTGTGAGTTTGTGGTAATTTCATCTCACATCAGTGATGTCTAAATGCATTTAATCCATCCTACAAACACATTCCCCTCAGGGAGAGCGATCCAATCAGTTTGATGACACTTTTCTACATGAATCAATAGCAGATGGTAAAGGTATTCTTCATCATAACAGCTTGTACTGCTTTGTATCAAGATCTTTACCCTTCAATGTAAACAAGACATTTAACCAAAGTCTTTTTTAAATCAGCAAATGCCTTCCAATGGAAAAAGAAAACTGGTTGGCAGTCATGTTGCCTTTAAATTAAACCAATATGATATATTTTTATATGGAACAATACATGTTAATATTAGCTGCCCATCTCTTACCAGAATACATTATAGAGCTTCCTTATTTGTGTTTTGCTACATATAATAACTTTCCCTCTTGTTCATTTAATTGACAGCTAATTTAATTATTTAAAAAAACAAACCAGTGAGGGGAATGGTTAATGTGGTTTTACTGTATACAGACACCCAGTAAATTACCCTTTATTTGATCCCATGTCGGGCCCTAATGCCCTGCATGTTGACTCTGCTGTCAGTCAGCCAGTGATCAAGGACTAATAGAGGCTTTCTGCTGCCGTAGCCGCTTCCAGCGACCATGGGTCTAAGGCTAAGTCACGCCAGTGGAGTCGGAGGAGAGAAGGCCAACAAAAACAACAAATATATATTTTCATTTAGACTGCTGGCATGTTCCTCTGGAGAGAAGGGGGTGAAGGAGGGTGGGGGAGGAAAGGTGAGGAAAGCAAAGGAGAGGTAGAGCCGAGGAGGGAAAGGAGAAACGACATGAATCAAGCGAGGCAGGAATGAGATGATAAAAAAACTGCAGGAGGAGAGGAGACACATTTTGGGGTTTTGGCTGCTCTAACTCAGGATCTGGAAAATGTTTCATAGTTTTATCAAAGCCCTGACTGAAATATGAGTACAAATTACTTGCTTACATTTTTTGTTTTTATCTACATGTAGCAAATGAACATGAAACATACTCTACTTGAGTGACTCCTGAGACTTTTCCTGAATATTTCTCTAGCCCGCTGACAGGCTTTAATATCTTTTTTTCTTCCTCTTTCGTTTTATTTCCGTCTTCCCCTCCCTCTCCTAACTCTCCCCACTCTCCTCTCTGAATCGATAAACAGAGGCCTCACCTCAGCGCAGGCCAAGGCAAATGTTTGAGCCACCTGTTGCAGGAAACCTGAAGCCCTCAGGAGATGTGAAGATGGAGCTGGAGCTTAGGCTGCGCTCCAGGTACAGGTCGCCTCTGAACCAGAACAGAAAGCGCGACGGAAAAACGCAGAGCGGAGTGTGTGTGTTTGTGTCAACGCGCAGGCAGGGGGTGAATTACTTGATGTGACTGTGTGTGTGTGTGTGTGTGTGTGTGTGTGTGTGTGTGTGTGTGTGTGTGTGTGTGTGTGTGTGTGTGTGTGTGTGTGTGTGTGTGTGTGTGTGTCTCTGTGTGTATATGTGAGTGAGTGAGTTAAAGCACATTTACAAATGAGATGGAATGATCCTTATTTCTATATTTGAACTTCAAGTTGTCTGCTGATGCCTCACGGAAAAGAAAAAAAAAGCAGCAGAAAAAAAAATTGCAGCAAAAAAAAAAAAAATATATAAAAAATATATATAAATATATATATATAAAAAAATATATATATATATATGAATAAGCTTTTGATTTATAATCATGCTTATAGATAAACATTTATTCTACTCTTCTGTTTACTTCTCCTTTACTCATTTTGTTCTCTGTCCTTAGTTTCCAATTTTCCTTGTTCTTATATAATAATGAGATGGATGTGTTAATTTATGTTCAGGCAAACCATTGGCCCAGTGTTTGTGTGTGTGTGTGTGTGTGTGTGTGTGTGTGTGTGTGTGTGTGTGTGTGTGTGTGTGTGTGTGTGTGTGTGTGTGTGTGTGTGTGTGTGTGTCTGCCTGCCTGTTTGCCTGCCTGCCTGCCATCATACTAGAGACATGAGAGGACATTGTGTTTAGCTGGTGTACCTTAAAATCATTGGTAGCTAAACTTGTTGAGCACCAGCCTTTTCATATATGTACTGATCCTAGTGTAAGTCATCATACAGTGTACACTGTAGCAGGTAGAGTTAATATCTGTAAGTACTACTGTAGCATCAATCCATTAACTCTTGTAACAGTAGCTAAAGCATTTTAGCTGACAAGCTAAAACAAAATGTGAACATACTGTATTTGCTCAAGTGTTATGACTACTAATGGTTTAATATATCTGTGAGTAGTAAGTAATTAGTTGTAAGTGGAAGTGTATTACTACAAACAAACTTTACTTTTACTTTAGCATTATAAATAATTGCAGTTACCATTTTGGCCAACCAAGCTGACAATCACTCAGCCATGACATGTTACTGCATTAGTATGCCGTTATGGCTAACTCTTTGGCAAACAGTTGCCTATTCATAGGTTGGGTAGATGCAAAGCAGGATTGTCATCTGTTGGAATCAGCTTTATTGCTAACTGATGAATGTCCTTATAGCTCTGTTTTGGTCTCCACCAACATCTGTGTAAAAATAGCTAGCTCTAAAGCAGCGGGATGTTTGTCTTCCTTCACCAACTAGTCACTGACTTTATCTGTTGCTGGACAGCTGACATAGAGTCAGATAATCAGATGTTTTTTTGTTTGAAATGGCTGCTTGCTTTTATCTATAATAAAACCATAAAACCAAAATAAGGAAATATGTAAGGCTAAAGAGCAGTTTGGAGCTTCAGAGTTTTGTGATAAGTCTCTGTTGGTTTTGTAGAGAGTCATTGTTAATATGCAACATATTGATTATGTTGCATGCAAGGGGTAAAGGTGCTGTTAAAGAGAGAGACGATGTCAAAAAAATTGAGCTTTGAAGGACTACAGATGAAAAAAAGAAAATTAAGTAAAAGGAGCTGAACATGTGAGGAGGAGGAGGACTCCTAGTTCACCTCCTCGGTTCCAGGAACTCCCTTGGTCTGCTTCCAATGATTACCCCCAAGCCCCTTTGCCCCCCTCCCAACCCTCTTTACCTCTGCAAATACCCCTTCAAACCAACCCCCAAACCCTTCAACCCTAAATTTTCTGGCAACTCCTTTAATCGCCCCCATCACCCCTTCTTCCTCTCTTCCAATCACCCCCTCCTTTCACCCTTCGGCATCACGTCCAAACTGCTGCCCTTTCAGCAAACAACTCCCCTCCTCCCTTTCTTTCTAGCGCCCCCCCCCTCTCGACTGCCGTAAATGCCCCCAGGACTGTGGTCCTTTCAGTTATTCACCTCTCCTCCAAACCCACACGTCTTTCTCCAATTCAGAGCTTGCAAACTCTCTCTCTCTCTCTCTCTCTCTCTCTCTCTCTCTCTCTCTCTCTCTCTCTCTCTCCCCCTTCCATGGCTCTCTCTCCCCCCTCTCCCCGGGAAGTAAAATATTCACAGCTGCTGCTGCGGTCAGGTCGCACAGCCACAAGACTCTGTGAGCAAACAGAGGAGCTGTGAACGTGTGAAGCCGACGGTGTACGTTTCATTTGAGGTCCGACACAGGTCCGATAGATCCTGATGTAGTCAAAACAGAAACCGCATACTGAGCCTCGCCACATGCCTCAACAAACCAAACACTAACCAAACATACCCAAGCACAACACGAAAAAATGACATTGGCAAACAGTTTTTAGTAACATGTTAGGCCCACTGCAGAAACGGGAGAAATGATGCGTGGCTTGGTGCCGCTGAGCAGACTAACTCAGATGTCACTGGGGAAGATAATCAGTGTGAAACATCTGTCTTGGATAAATGCCCTGCTTTTAAAGTCCGGCCTTGTTATGCATTACGGGTAAAGAGGCAAGAGCGCATTAAGTCATGTTAAAGAAGCAATAAAAAAAATAAAAACATCAAACTATTCCAAGAGGTCTACACATGATATATATGCATTCTTGATTTCAAGTTCCCTGAATGGACAAGTTGAGGAATTTGTCTCAAATATCATTATGTTTTTAAAAAAAAGGACTTAAACGGGAAGTTTTACATATGTAGATCTCTGAAGTTGTACCACCAAATAATAAAGAAATCTGGCTTAGGAATGCCAGCCCCCGAACTTTATGAGGGAGGGAGAGTGGGGTGGGGGTGGGGGGGATCAGTGTCTTGAACACATTTCAAAGTAATTGTACTTGATATGTCGTTTACAGAACACCCAAGTAATCATATAAACAAAGGACTAGATGCCCTAGGAGGATGAAAGGAAATCTGAATCTCCCTCTGATGCATCATACTTACTCACGTTTTGACATGAGTGTTAGGCACCGAGGATTCCTGAGCACAAAAAAGAGGATCTAGGACCTTTTTGTAATAAACACAGCGGGATGGACCGACTCCATCATACTCAGAAATTACCTTACACACACAAAAACACAGACACATACCAAAAAAAAACAGATGGCAGAGAGTTGAAGGTGATGGATGCAATGAACAAATTACAATTTTCTGCAGCCCTGGGCAGATGATGTGTGTGTGTGTGTGTGTGTGTGTGTGTGTGTGTGTGTGTGTGTGTGTGTGTGTGTGTGTGTGTGTGTGTGTGTGTGTGTGTGTGTGTTTGTGTGTCTGTGTGTCTGTGTGTGTATTTGTGCGATAACCTTGCTCTAGGGCTGATCCCGCTAATTGCTGGAATCAATCTGAACTTTACCAAGACTTGACAAAAGTTTGAAAAACAACGAGGACAAAAAAAGAGAAGTGAATGCAGGGAAACGGCGGGACCCAGACAGCAACAACACCAGAGAGGGAGTTTAAGAAAAGAAGAGGGAAAGCGAGAACGGAATAAAGAAAACATGACATCATAGTTAATTAGAATCAGGTGATAAACAAGGGAGTGATATTTACGTTATACCATATGCCCTGTTCCATGTGTCTCTCTGTCTCTGGGGGGCACAGCAACAGGTTTCAGACAAGTAAGGTCAAGGAGGAGGCTTTTCCCAGCTGCTGGACCACACTGATGCACACACGGCTTTACCCAACTCAGTCTCTGTGTGTGTGTGTGTGTGTGTGTGTATGTGTGTGAGAGCCTGCGTGCGTGTCGGCCATTTCTAAGGCCTGTTTTGTCTTTGTTGCTATCACATAAAAGACAGTGTTTATCTTCAAGGAAGCCATGTTTGCCATGTGTACTTGTAAGAGGAGTGGTTTTTGAGCGAGAAAATGAAAACCCCTGAACTCATCAACCAGGTTGTCTGCTGGGATTCTTTCTTGATTCAGGTCTTGGTTTTAAACTTACTACACAACCTACTCACAGTTTGTTATGGACCCTGATTACTTAGATAAAGATGATTATTATCAGAATATTTCCAGGATAAAAGATCATTCGTGACCTGGTGGTAATAAATAAATAATGCTAATAAATGACCTACTTACTAGCTCTGAAGCTTTCATCCACACAGTACACATCATTGAATGGTGTTCTTTCCATCCAGTCAAACTGAATAAAGGTCCATTTGCCAATGAAGACCATGAGATGAGGTTGAAAGCTTCAGAAAAAGCTAGTGGGTGGACCAAAAATTAAGATTATTTTCTCAAACCTGCTATATCAAATGTCAAGAATCAGCTTTTTAACTTTAATCTCACGGTCTTCAGCAGCAGATGAAGAATAAAATATTATAGCATTGTCACATTATCTTTTGTCTACTACCTTTAAATTCCCAGCACTTTTCATGGTAATATAAAAAGACTACAGTGGATCAATTAATTTGGTCAACTGATTAAAGCATTTCCTTGAATATTTTGTTTATTTATGTATTTATTTCATTATCTATTTACTGTGTATTTACAATATGAACAACCAATAATTGAAACGTGAAAATATCTAAAATAAAAAAGATTCAAAGTCAGTCAAACAACTTAAAGACAAATATATTTTTTATATTTATTCAGGTTTAAATGATAATATTCAAAAAGAGATGCATAAATGATAAAAAAAAAAGACTAGATTCGTCTTTTTTTGTGTTTTTTGTTCTTTTTCGTTAAATATTACACAAAATAAATAAATTTAAAGAAAAGATATCATAGTGTTAGACTTGCTGTTGTGATGGTGCTTCTTGACTCCTAACTCTTTTTCATCCTTTTCATTTCCTGCTTCTCTTGTCTTATCTCCTCCTTTTCTATCAGTCAGCTTTCTATCAATACTTCCTCTTCTTGTCGTTTTTCCTTTCCTCTCTTACATATTCTGTCATTTTATTTCTTCCCAGTCAAGCGCTTTACATGTACACAAATCTAAAAATGTGAGTAACTAATCACATTTTGGCACAGAAGTCATTTCTTTTCATATTTTCTACTGTGCCAATGTACTTGATAACTTAAAACAGAAAATAATATATACATTGTAAGGCAATATATCTTATTTCTTTCTTTAAAAATAGAAATGTCTTTATCCAACATAGATAAAAATGTCCATAGGTTTCCATTCTGTTTCTCCTCAGTGCATCATTCAGATCTGATTCAGATCTGTCCAATGTAGCCATCGCTGTAACTCCAAAAAAGTCCCATACCCTGCATTGTGCAGAGCTCTCTCGTGGCTGATATGTCCAATCATCGTGGTTGTACCACAATGGGCAGGAAGTGAGTGGCAGTGTTTTTCCTACGTGTCTTCTTCCCCCTCATTGGCTTGCCGTTGGCGTTGAGTCCCACAAACATGTGCTTCTTCTTGTTGCGCCATTCTGCTGAAGCGTAGGTGTTGTACTTGTTCTCCTCGATGCGTTCGATCAGACGGCAATCCGGACCAAAGTCCCTCTGCAGCGGAGAGACAAGGAGTGGAAATGTCAGATAACAACTAAAACCATTAGTTTATTAATGCTAAATCCAGTTTCGTTTCAAAGGTTTGCTGCTTTTTATTTGTCTTCTATGACAGTAAATTTTATATCAGAACTTGGATGATTCAGCATGATAACTGTTTATTTAGCATGATCATATTTAACATATCCTAAATCAGATGGCTGTTATAATGTACAGCTGTCGTTGCTCAGGCTGTTCCCTGTATGTTTTATTAACCCCCCAATTTAATGGAGCCTGGTCTTCACTTAATCCTAATCGTCCTCCCATCCAATTTGTATTCTCCTAATCCACATCTTGTCCTCAGTTCCTCTTCTTAATCTTTCAGTTTCATTATTCAGAGTTTCATTATTGCTATCATTACTCGCTTTAGTTGTTACGCTAAGTTGTTCTGAGCACAGAGACAACCTTAAAGTCTTAAAAGCCGACATATGATGGATGTAGCAGTGTAGTGCCCAGGATTTAGGAAGAGGAGACGAAACGTGTCAAAACATCACTCCCCCAAGCAGAGTGCGTAGCCCTGACATGCGATGTCAGACGACTAGACCACCAAGTCAAATTTTACGATAACGTCACACCACAACACGAAAGCCGTACAGGCAGTAACATCGCGGAGATACTGAAAACGGAACCCTGGAGGAATTGGAAGTAAATGAGAAGGACCCAGCCTAAGTGACAGGCAACTTTACTTATTAAACTTTATTTCATATGATGTTTATCGCATTTACACGTAGGTTAAGACTGGTCAGTGACACAATAAGAAAATAATACAGTATGTATTTTGATTTCAAATTAAGTTGTGGCAAGTGCATTTTAGTAGAAAAGTGTTTAGTGACACAATGAGAATTCAATATGTACTTTATTTTCATATAATTTTATTGATGGCAAGTGCATTTCAGTTCAGTGGGTTCTCTGCCGAGTGACTTTGTGCCATGCAATGGCATGATGGGTATAGGGGATCTGTTGAAAGGGACGGGTGGAGAGAGGTAAGCATGAGATGTGACGTCTCAAAGGTTTGGTCTCAGTGCAAGCAGTGGGCATCGTGACACCGTGTTTGTGGCTTACGTTACCGCGGTGACCACCCACTGGTAAAATAAAGAGAAATGATCTGAGAGGGTAACATTTGTCAGTTTACTGGAAGCTGCCCTTTTGCCAAAGGCTAACGTCGCTTAAACAGCCAGTTACACACACACACGCACACATGTACACACACACATGCACAATATAACTCAGTCTCTCTGTATATTCCCATTGCTGTTTAAATTGGTTCCAGAAGTAAAACTGAATGTTCACAAAGCAAAATGAGAATATTGTGCATAAACTGTGCAGCTTTTGTAATGTACAGTGGTGCTCAGTAAGACCAAGCAGTGTGTTGTGTGTGTGTGTGTGTGTGTGTGTGTGTGTGTGTGTGTGTGTGTGTGTGTGTGTGTGTGTGTGTGTGTGTGTGTGTGTGTGTGTGTGTGTGTGTGCTAATGTTTGTGTGTGTGCGTGTGTGTGTCCTGGCTGCCTTTTGGATTAAAAGGATTGTAAAAGCGGATAAAAAATGAAACTGTAGTCATAAGTGACATCAAATTATAGTAATGAATCCCTACAGAAATAACTTTTGAACACGACTAAATCTTTAGAGAGCTCACAGTGAATTTATCAATCTTTCGTCACTTGTTTTCTGTGAGAATTCTATACAAATTAGACTATGGTCAAACCTAAACACAATCATAACCCTTTGTATCTCTTGCGTGTATTGATCTGCCGATGCAATGAAACAATGATTTCATTTGATTACCACCGGATAAAGAAGTCACTGTGTAAACCCATCAAGTGTAATCGAACGCCAGCTCTTCACCGCCGTGCTACTATGGCTTGGGTTGCACGGAGCAGAAGACGTCATGGGAATTCAGTTTCAGGCCATGCAACAGAATGCCTCTCTGTCTCTTTCTACCGTGTGTCATTTCATCTGTGGTGTGGCTCCCAGAGAGACACGCTGAAAGTTGGGTCTTTCAAAGTCAGCGAAAGAGAAGAAACGAGGGAGAGAATGAGATGAAGAAAAGGAGGGAGAGGGAGAAAACAGATGAAACAAGGGCTGCTCTCCCCACAGGGACTGAAGCAGAATAGAGAAACTGAAGGATTGTGTTTCCTGTTTCTGAATGGAGTGGAGAGGAGAGGTAGGTAGCAGGGAGGAGAGCTCTCATTGACTAACTGTGGTTCCTATTTCTAGAACAGAGTCTTGTCCATTGTTTTAAAAGGCTTTCAAGAAAAGTCAAAGCTGCAGGGTCACCAGTTTGAGGAGAAAAGTCTCTTTCACACATGTTTTACATTGATCAGCTGCAAAAATGAACATTCACGAGATTGCACACCTTGAACTAATGGATATCGTGGAGATCATAGTATAACAGTACCAAAACAGCTACTCACCGCTCCATATAGCTCTCCCTTTTTGCTGATTGCCAGGTAGTAGTTACTGCTGAGGCCCCTGATGGCCACGACTCCCACATCCACTGACTTGATCTCCAACATACCTGGTGCAGCGGGGATAGAGGGACAAACATTTTAAAACTTTGTTCCTAAGATATTGGTGCATTCGTGCACACTGCGGTTGTGTTTTTGTTCTGCTGATTGTATATTTAGCTTATACCAGATACAGAGCTACAAATGCCTATTTTATTATTAAAAGCACAATGCAAGAAAATCGAAATAAACAGTGGAGAAATTAGGGATCTGAAACACCACAAAAATAGGTATTTGACATCAGTTTAAAATGTTAAAAGGTGCATTTTGGAATACAAGGTTTCAGGTCAACATGCATCACTCTTAATTAGGTTTTAAAATTCTGCAAAATATCTTAAAAGTACTGCAGGAGAAACCTGAATCATCTCAATTTCTTTCGCACAAGTGAACCCCAGTCTCGTCTCCCCCTCTCTTTTTTCTTCACTATGTGACAGTCAGACCTCAGACCAGCCCCTCTTGCCCGCTGTTCATTTGCTGGTTAGCTTGTGGGCTGCATGCCCTGGGACCGAGGTGTAAGCCAGGAAAAAACATTTCTCCGTCCTATGTTTGTTTTTCTGACCAGGGGAGCTGAGGCAGGCGGGCACACGGACAGGACGGAGAGAGGCTTCTGGCTGCCAGACTGGCAAGAGGTCAAGGCGTCCATATCAGTTTTCAAGCCTGAACCAATTAGGGGTTTAAGCTGTGGTCGCCGGGCCTTTCTTCTCTCATCCTCAAGCCAGTTACACCAAGCCGTAAAACTATCAGGGGTTTGAGAGGATTAGCTAAAGGGGCCAGTAGGAAGTGGAGCCTAGTTGCAGGAATAGATGCAAGGATGACGTGAGAAACAGCGACAGTCTATCTATTATCTCTGTAGAGGTCTATTATCCTCAGTCTTGAGATTTTAGAATGATCGTATTAGACAGTTTCTTGTTTGAGGGATTGTGTTATGGACAAGCTTATGCCATGCTGGATTGCCAAAAATCAATTGAATCTGTCTATTGGTCTTATAAAGTGTGAATTGTCTGGAGATACAGTTCATGTATGATTTCTTTGCACATATTTGCACATTTTCTCCAGCTTTGCAGAGAGGCAGTTGAATGAATCCTTGAAGAATCAGTGACCAGAAGAAGCAAATAACAATAAATACAGTATGAGATGAAGGATTGAGATCAAATGAATGTCTCTCAAATATCATATAAACAAGGCTTCTTACAGGATGCCCCCTTCACTGCCCTCATTCCCCCTCTCAACATGCTGCAGCCATAGTGTGATTTAATGATGGACAGAACGATGAAGGGATGAAGGTTTAGGAGAAGTTGTAGTTTAAGATTGAGACATCTGAGAGCATCTTCCCTCAAACTGCTGTGTTTTACAGCTATAAATCCTAACCCACTGTTGCCTCCTATTGTCTTCATACTGCTTTGCAATAGCATTCAAAGACTGTTGGAAGACAGCTTTATATTTGGAAATGTAAAAAAATGGCTTAAAATTCACTTGATGTTCTGCATTACAAGCTATTTTCTCTTGTATGTACGTTGCGGTCTTTGATAATTGTTCTTGGCCTTGTTTCTTTTTGTTAAATGTAATACTTGGCATTAATCCATCCCCACGGTTCCTTTAATTGGTCAATAAAGGCTTGTTAAAACTCCAAACTTCAAGTAGGTTTTCGAAGCTCAAAGTGCATCATGTTGGCTTGTTATTTTAAGTCCAGTACTCACAGACGTGTTCCACAACACAGCACTTATCTATCGGTTTCAAAATGTTCCATCTCGACACACACACACACATTTCTGAGCTGTGAGCCGTCAGAATAAGATCTGTCTGTGCTGCGCTAAAGGCATCTCCACCTGTTCAAAACCTTTTTCCCTCCTCCGGTTTGATGTGGTTTGTCAAACAACCAAAGCACAGGGCTCTTTTATGGCCCCTTTACCAGAAGCAGCCCCGTCTGCCTGTGAGTTAAAAGGCCAGGCTGTAACAAAAGGCTTAGATTGCAACAACAGAGTTTATGGCGAGGAGATGGAGAAAAACAGTACCCGATCTTGTGTGCACAAACGCACGCACACACGCACGCACGCACACACACACACACACACACACACACACACACACACACACACACACACACACACACACACACACACACACACACACACACACACACACACACACACACACACACACAAATGCAGTCATGCAGATACACAAACACTGAATGTTTCGAGCTCTGGTGCTAGACCTCTCCCTTTTTGTAGCCACTGGAGACCAGCCCATCTTTTTATAACCATCATTGAAAGCACAAATATCGCAGGGTTCAGTTAATATAAAAGGCATGGACATTTTCCACTATCAACATTTTTTAAAGAAACTAAACACCTGTGTGTAACAGGGCAACTTGACAACTTTCATGATGCAAGCCAAAAGGGGTCTTTGCTGGCCAAACCTAAACACTTACGGAGCTACGGGTACAAATGAACACAACCTGGCCTTCTGACAGTGAAATCACTGTTCATTAACCATTTCATGTAGATCACAATGTTTAATGGGTGATGTTTAACTCCAGTGTGACCCTGTCAAAACCGTTAACATCAATGGAAATCTTCCTTTTAAAATGCAAATCAGACACACAAAATATGTTTTATGTCTTTTATTGCTCAAAGATAGTTTTAGCAGATTATGACTGTTTGGTATGCTAAATCAAAATTTTATGGAGGGTTGTTCTTAATATTTTCTCTGGTTCTCTCAGACTTTCTAACCTTCACCTTCTTTATTCCACTATTTTTGTCTTCCTTGCGTTACCGCTTCTTTAGTCCTCATCTCTTTACCAGTTAACCTAAAAAGTTTAAATGTACTGCTCCGAACAGCAACTCTTGGCGTACTCATACATAACATGGTCACGCATCCACATACACAAACAGGAACACACACACATACTGCAGAGCTCCTGTCGACCCCCGCCCGTCCCCCTTTTAAGAAACACTGTCAGTAAGACTCCAGCTGAACCTAAAGGTTAAGGGAGGTTATGAAAATGTTTCCACTGTTTATCCAGGGGCTTTTTTGAAGAGTATACTGCCGTTGTTCACAATTTGACCTCGACATGGTGACCAGCTGTGAGTGGGTCTACTGTGTTCCTTTAGTCCTGAGTGGTCTCACTCTGTATTGTGAAGAAGCGGACAAGTTTGTGTCCTGAACTCCCCTCAGCTAGAAGAATGTAAATGGCTTGGTTCTTTCATTTTGGGTCCAATACTCAGATATTTTGGAAGAACCCTTGACTTTCCTGTGTTTTATCCCACTATTTTTTAGATGTGAAATATAAAAGTGTCATCCAAGGTTCGACAATGAAGCAGCAGTCCCAGTGTTAAGATTTAATATCCGATTTGCATAATTTGAGGTCCAAACACTAAGATAATTTTTCTCTTGAAAACTTTTGCAACAGAGTGACTAATGATGTCTTTTATTCATTGTGACAGGATTTGACATATACGCAACCGCTAAACACTGAATAGAACAGAAAATCCATTACAATGCCAGTAAAAAAATGAAAGATACAGTAGAAGAATAAAACAATTTAGAAAGGGTAAATCAAAATGTACCACCAAATCAGATGTCAGTAACAAAGTAAATAGTAACACTATTCTACTGTATTTGGTTTCTAGATATTGAAAAACAAAGAGCAAAGGTATGCAACCGAATCTTCTTGGCCTCTGCTGTATTTCAGCAAACCCATGGTTTTTACAGGATTTCTTCTTCAACACTTCTCGGTTGTGCAGCTTGGTGAGTGCTGGTGATGAGATTGTGTTGGGAGGGGAAACTGCTGTATATTATGTGTTTTGAGGAGCGTTGAGGTATTGGTTTAGACTGGTGTGGTTGACAACAGTATCATCCTGTGCTAAGTGGCCACATCAAAGCCTGTTTGGCCGACGGTTATGGCCAAAGCTTAGAAAACAGAGGCCTGTTTCTGATTTTATCAGAATAAATATGGGCACAATTTTCTTACAAATATAATTTTTCCTAAATTTTACTTGTTTTCAAAATTAGTTTTGCTCATATTAATTTAGTTATAAATTAGATTAAACAGATATTGTGCACCCTTTTGTGCACAACGTTGACTGGGGTTCTAAGTATTTTTTCATTAGCAGGATTGTTTGATATGACCTGCACTCGCTGTGTTATTTAGCTTATTCTTGCCCCCATAATGGTTTTATTTCCTCTCCCGACAGGAACACTAACATCACTGTCTTTCTTGTTGGACAGAAATAGCCAAAACCACACACTGTTCTTCAAGCTGTATGTGATTTCAAAACTGGCCTGGGAACGAAGAGAAAAACAAACCCAGATTATTCAAAAATCAAGTGAACGGAATCACCTGAGCTTAAACCCTCAGTTTCAAATACCAGAGGCCTAGCCAACAGATAGCGTTAAGTTTCTCGTCTGTGCCGCTCATCATTCCAGCGGCGCATAATTTGAGATCACTTTACCAGGCGCACCGCGACCGCAGCAAGTTATGTCACACACGTTTAAGAGCAGCTGGGAGGAAACCAAGCGAAATTGGAAATACATAACCCCCTGAGATATTGTGAATCCTTTAACACAGTTGACTTTGTAACACGATAAAGTGCCAAAGCTGCCAGTTTCTGTCAAAACATTTCACAGGCCTGACACGGCAGGAGTTATGTTTTCAGGCAAAGTGCTGTGACGGTCGTCTGCATTTCACACATTTTACATTAACAGTTCAGCTGCCAGTGAGATGTTGCCAAACTGTTGTGGTTGGAGTTGATGGCGTTGGACTTTCAGCTTTAAAATCTTGGTATTTTACACCACAGATATAATACACGGACATGCACAAAGATGATTCAGTTTGTCACGTGTCTTTCTGTCCCTGTATTGTTTGTACTGTCCTCGTCTCTCCTCTCACATGCATATATGTTCATACGCATAAACAGCTCACGCACACGCACACACACACACACACACACACACACACACACACACACACACACACACACACACACACACACACACACACACACACACTAAATGCAAATAAAGGGTAATTAGCTGGCATTCCTGGCTGCTCTGTTCAAACGGCCAGGCTGTCCAGATGCCTCTCTGGACTCAGCATTACCTTTGATGACTCCATTAAGAGCCTCACTTTCACGCAGTGTGTGAGTGTGTGCGTTTATATGTGTGTAGCAAGGCTAGGGGTGAGTGAGTGAGAATGAAAGGACAGGAACATTAGGGGGTGTGTGTGTGTGTGTGTGTGTGTGTGTGTGTGTGTGTGTGTGTGTGTGTGTGTGTGTGTGTGTGTGTGTGTGTGTGTGTGTGTGTGTGTGTGTGTGTGTGTGTGTGTATTTGTGTATTTGGGGGGCTTTTCTTGAAGCATATGGTGTCTATATGGCAGCAGCCCTGGATGTTATCTGTCACAGGTGCTATTCTTCACCTCCCGCTGCTTTACTGGCCATGAATTGGGCCTGTTCACAGGCAGCAGGAAAACACCAAAATTACACTTTCAGTATTAGGCTTCCTGAGCATTTTTCAGCATAGTTGTTGGTAGAGAAAGTCCGATAAAAATTATTATAATGCAATTAAGGCTCATTGTTTTTGGTTTTCTAAAATGTTTGTAAAGGACTTGCAAATAATGATCATTTACTTGAATATTTGCCCAGTGTATAAAATGTCCATCACATTTTTTTAGAGCTCAGGGTGGCATTTTAAAATGTTGTTGTGTCCCACTGACCAAAACGCAAAGATATTCAATTGACAATTTATATAAAACAGCGAAATCCTAATTTTGGAGAAGGTGGAACCAAAGAAAGTTTGGTTCTAGAGCTTGAAAAATGTTTTAAAGATCACAAAATAGTTTTTGATTAATTTCTGTAGATGGCCCAATCTGCTGATGGTTTCAGATCTAAAAAGGACTAGATTACTTTAGATTCTTCTGGATATTAGATTTACAAGAGTCAGAGAGTTGTTCTGTTTCCTGCTACAAGAGGTCACTGTTCAGCCCAGTTCACAGTATTAAGGGTCATGAACCTAGGATTATGCTGAAGATGAAGTAATTAAACAATATGTTTCCACTGCAAACTGCATGTTTTTTCATTTTAAATTGATGATTACCTTTTTTACTTTTTCTTCACATGGAATCCTTTCAAGAACATAGTAGTACTGGCTTAAACTTTGCTGAGATTACACAAGGTTACAACATTAAGACATGGAGAAAAGAGTTGATGATGTGGCAAATACTGCAAATTCCAAATATTCACTGGAATGAAGCTAATGAAGTTGACATTGTTGTTTACTCCAAAGTGAATATTGCTGTGATTCTGCTTTGCAGTTTGTTGCCAAATGCAAATTACTATGTTTGGATTTGTTATTTGGACAACAATAAACTGTTGGATTGTTATTGGGACAGCAGAGAGAAGAGCCAGAAACTGAGCTGAATGGGCAATATGTTTGCATTTATACAGCAAATGCCTCTCCATACAGATTATATGGACCCAGTGGGCTCTATGTACAACTTAAAGGATATTACTCTGTACTCCCAGATGCATCCAACACTTCCACACAACTTATAGATAAGGGTATTTGTAAAGTACATGTTTGCTCATTTAGCACATTACAGCTACACGGAAGTGATGGTTCACACTAAATTCTGATAGATGTTTAAACGTCTAGTTTATTACTGAGAGAATGTTTTGTATCTCCCCCTGTTCTTCTCTCAAACATATTTATGTATTGTACTCTGCAAGGGTCCTCAACATAACAAACTGAAAAAGGCCGTCCATCAAAACAAAGAAGTCTTATTTAAGATTCTTTGTGGATAGTAATCGACTCTTGATGTGTGGAGCTATTTCCTCTTCAGAGTGCCGAAGTGCTCCAAAGCGGCAGAAGATCTTACAGAAACATGATTTGCTGCTGAAAGACTTTTGTTTAAGGTGGTGCCTGACTGGTGGGGTTTCTGGCCCTCGGCTTGGTCTGCCTACAGAAATCTGGCCCTTTTTCAGTCTCGTTGTAGTTGATACATTAATAGACATGGCAGCGAATTGATGGGAAAATATTTAGCGGCGATGATAGGAAATATGCAAACAGTGATGGAAAAATGAGATGGATTCTGTTATTGTCTTCAGCGACTCCAGAAAAAAACATGTGCTCTCATAGTATACCAAATGATCTTCAACAACCTAAGTATGTTAACCAACAGCTTGATCCGAAACTTTTATTTACTGTGAAGAGTTGTTCTGATCATTTTCTGCATGGTTCTTTCAAACACATCCAAAGCATGAACACACACATGCTCCATAAATTACCTTGTTCGGATGGTTAAGGGGTCAAAAGGCACCAGTAGATCTGGATCTCTGGACCTTCACATTCACCCCCGTGTGGGAGATGAAAAAAATAGTGCTGACTTAGTGGGGAGGGAGAGGTGATAAGTTGCATGATGTTAATTGTTTTTCTTATCTTGCCTTAGCCATTAATGGGAAAATACTTTTTTTTAAATAATTGTAGATTCACAAAAAATACTTATGATGAAAATATATTCATCAAATATACATTTGACCGAAACATTGCATTTTAGTCACTCAAGTCAAAGTGAGAAATGGGCACTGTATTTAGAAATTAAAGCTTTCTCCGACAACTTTCTGTCTGTCTTCCCCAAAGGCCGACAACAATGTTATCAATGCATTGGCTTCATTATAGTAAAAAAACAATGCTTTAATATAATATTTAATCAATATTATGTAATATTTCTGCAGGACTGACAGTGTGTGCTCCGTAGATTCCAGTAAAAGGAGTCAGGAGTCAGGAATCAGAACTGAAATGATTTAATCCAGACGCTCGCTGCATTCTGAATATTAACAAAACATCATCGTGAAGAGTGGCGTGTGAAAATGAATTGATGATTTGTTTTTCGCCCATACTAGCAGATTGCAGCTCATTCGATGTTATGAGGTGATTAAGTAAAAGAGCCTAATTTTTACTAGTTATCTTGAATGGTTTTCCATGATTTTTGTTTACAACCTATCAGTAGCGCTTCCTATTTGTTTCAGACATAAGCGTATGGATGTTGGAGTAGTGGAGGGAGGATCAGAGGGAGTATGCATGCAGTACATGTTTATTGTAAGTTTTCAGAGCACAGCTGAATGTAATTGTTGATGTTAAACACGGAGTACTCGATGATAGGTTCAGTGTTTCCTGAACAAGCTTGTGCAGCGATGTTTGGCACCATTGTTATTTACGGCTGTTGGAAAGAGGAGTCCATGAAGATGTCAAAGTTACTTTAAATGAAAAGCAATGCTGACACTTAACTCTGGTGCATCCAGGACCTCCTCATAACTCTCTTTTATGGGCCACACTGCTACCTTTTCCCATGAGAATCCTAAACATGCTCATCAAGCAGAGAGCAGGAAGAAACCGTGAGAGGCGTACAGAAACTAAATAAGGGGAAAAGGCTGGGACTCATTTCAAGATGGTCAGGAAGGGCAAGCACTTGATACATTTTTGTTTTTGCGTAAATCTTGCTGAGTCACTGGAGGTTTATGGATGCGGAGGAGAATATTAAGAAGTGCTTGTGGTTTAGAAGATAAGAGGACACAAATTTATATTCCACATGTTTTAAAAGAGAAAGAGACACACAGAATCATACAGTCTCTCGTTTTTTTTCTGACTCAGACCGTAACGGCAAAAATCTCAATCTCACGAAGGGATTTTTATTGACTCCCTAATAATCACATTTTAGTGGAAAAATCTGCCAATGTGGTGAAAATATTTTAACATTTCCAATACGAACTGACTTTTCTAGAATCAAGTGTAGTTTCATCCACTATTGTGGAGTGATCTGCACTTCTTAAAATATATTATATGAAGGAGACAAAACTTTTTCTCCTCAATCACAGACAAAATCGAAGAATATATTTCCTCCAGCACAATTTGGCTCTTAAGCTATACTTGGAAATACAAATGTATCATAGTCTTGCACACAGAATGTGGAATTTGCATCCCCCAGCTGAACCACAACTAACCGTGGCAGAGTGACAGAATGGCCAAAAGTGATGCACTATGCATAGCGTTGACCTTAGCATTAACAAAGCTTCCTGACTTGGGTCAATGGCTAGAGGTCAAACCAGTGGCGGCAGACCTGTGTAATTAGCCTGGACATGGCAAACCTTGACTAAATCAAAATAATGTTATGTGCATTAGACTCTCCATGAATCATGGTGCTTTCAATTCCTTTGTGTCAGTGGGTAATGTGTCTTCCATGTTTAATGTTAACAATAAGTACAGTATGTGTGGCAGCTTTTTACAATCCCGGTTGCTGCAGTGAGAATCAAAGCTACAACTTAAGTCCAGTTGGCACCATTCAGTACTAATTGAGCTCTGCACGACCACAAGTCTGTGGTCCAACTGCAAACACATGTCCAGTGGTTTCATTGCTTTATGTGTTGGTTTGTAAACAAGATGTGACAGTCTATGGACGACATAGAGAGAGGAAAACAAGGACAGATTTGTTGTTTATGGTCAGTGGCAGAATCAATGCTAATCACATGACGGCCGGACAGGATTTCCACATGTCGATAAACAGTGACATGAACCAGTAAGCACACATTCCCAATACAGGCCCTAAACCCTGAATGATGTACTGCCCTGAGCTTTGACAAGATGATTAGAAAGGCTCGGCCGTGGAAGAGAGCCTCGACCCCGGAGCTGGAGCTGAAACTTCTTCATCACCTCTGACACCATCTAATGACACTCATTTGCTATCTGACCTCCTGAACATTACCAGACTACTAGACCATGATAGCACCACTAACAACTGCCCCCTCGCCAACGCTCAATTTCGATGCTTTCCTAAGGGAGTAGTCCATTTTTGACGAATAAGATCTTCGGTCAATTTATTTGTGTTTGCTTTGAAACATTGGAGCAATTTTTCTACACTGTGTTACGTAGGTATATTATATGATATAGTATGTTATATATAGATTATTTTTGCATCATCTCAAACGAGCCATGTGGGTTTAATGAGCACATAAAGGCCAGAAAACTGCATCACATCGACTCTAAAACTCACTATAAAGGATAAACTAAACATTTGTAAATAATCTGTAGCATACACAAATGCGAAGGAAAGTGCATTGAAAGTTCTGAGCAGGAATGGTAATGCAAAAAACATCATGTATAGTACATCAATTAACCCATCCATGTTGGCAGTTATTGTAGGAGAATTTAATTATGTTCTGTTTGGTTTAGTTTGAAAGGTATAATTTCCCCTCTGCAGATTCTAGAGAACATGCAAAGTAGCAGGAGGTGGTGCATAATCATACAAACTGCTGTACTTATAAGCTTGTGCTTGGATGGAAATAAAATCCATGCTCAAGCACCTAAACTTAAAACCTACTGTGCAGACACATTTATTATTTAATCATTATTTCATTACAGCCAAATCTCAGTTTATCTCTAAATTTCCTCCCATCTTCTTCTTATCTGAAACTAATTGAACATCTGCACTTGCAACTTGGGGAAATACCCTCTAAATATACTACAAAGACCAAATGTGACCTGAAAGGTTCGGCCTCCATGGTTTAGAAAGTTCTTACCTACTTCCCACCACAATCAAGCGGCAAGAGCTGTTGAAAGTGATGAATGGTACTTCTAATGCCATGACCTGATGCCATTATAGTTAGTGACACGTTGCACCCTAATGGTTGAGCTCTTTATGTGCATGTGTGTGCACATGTGCATGCGTGTGTCAGAGAGGACTGCAGGCAAGGGGAGGGAGGAAGAGACGCTAATTGAAATTCCTTCAGCCATGTCTGGCAGAGCCTTGGTGTCTGAGTGGCACACACACACACACACACATGCACACACATATTCACACTGGCCCTGGCCCTAATAAAAGTGGGCTTTGCCATATGGAGGCCATGTGCAAGACTGGCCTCTCTGTGCTCAAGTGTGTGTGCTCTTAGCAGGAGAGGCTTGTACAGCACCACAGACCCACAGACAGATGCATACAAACCTATGACATGTGTATGAAGCTGTGCGAGTGATAAAGATCCATTTATAAAGATTACAGTCACACACACACACACACACACACACACACACACACACACACTTGACATGCTGTGACAGATCCAAACACATACAGTAGACGTAATGCAGCAAAAGCCTGTTGTATAATCTTAAATAAATTAACTTGTGTTTTGGAGGTCACCCATCTCATTCAGTGAGCTGGCAGGGAGACTTTGGGCAGGTAAATGTGGGAGTAATGTTCTGTTCTCCCTCAACAACTACTGTCAATGTGCCCCGAGGCCATGCAGCTATTCTGAGCTCTACTTAGACCAGAAGACTGTGGCAGTCCTGGAGAACTTCCAGATGTGTTTAACTAGAAGATGAAGTTGTGGACTACAAAATGATAACAGCTGATTTTCTGTTCTGGATCAGTCATAAATGATTTTGATGGCCCTTACAAGTCGTTAAAGGTATTTGTATTTGCTAGTGTACAGATTCAATGCTCTGTGGCTACCATATAGATATCATGGTTTTTACGTAACTGAAAACAAAGCAAAGCTTTTACCATAATTGTATGTTGTAATGCGATTCCTAACAATCATCTTCAGTCCTATTATCTTACAAGAGATTCCACAAAATCTAGCATTTTGCATTCATAATGCAATCATACTCTCAAAAACTAAAGTTAAGGTATCTCAAGGTGCTTTAAAGGTACCAGTGGAGTTTCTCAGTGACCCACAGTGGAGGACTAAGAGCTTGGAGTCTAACCAGTGTGAAAGAGAAAAACTTTAAACTGTGAATGTGAGACTGAGTGTTGCTGACAAAAGAGCATGTGTGCTCAGTGACCCTTCTCAGGATACATAAAGGTTAAAATCATATTTCACAGCCCTCAAAATGTACAACCATAAAAAGGAGCAGGAATTGCATGGTTAATACTTTACATCTGAGTCCATATAACCTCATACTTAGCATGTGCCCACCACTATTATAGTTGCAGCACAATGGCAGTGAGGAGTACTTGTCATTCTCCCCACGGGTTTGGTAATAGCTGTGTTTTAGATATTTCCTCAAAGAAGAAAAACTTTCTCTGGGCAGTTTCTAATTGGTTCCAGTGGATCATCTCTCTTTTTTATCTTCCTGGCTTACTCATTTTGTTTTTTTCCTTTCCCACTCTCATGCTCCCCCTTCCCTTACTTTTCTGGCCTGCCTTTTCATGGTAGGCTAAGAAGCACGCAGCTCTGTTATTTGTTCCTTTGCACAGTCACCTGTCTTAATCTGTGCGGTTGCCGAGGGTGGAAACCAGAAACATCTCCCTTCCCATAAAAAACACGCAAGATGCAGTGGGTGGGTCATTTGTCCTAGTGTTCTCTTTGACAGATAAGGGCCCACACATCCTAACGTGGTCTTCCCTTTGCACTCTTCTGTTGATTTTTAGTGCAACAAAAAAGTCTAAGAGGAAATGATATGGCTTAATATCAAGCTAAAGCTTTTAAAAAAAAATCAGATGGCCTACTAAGACTCACAAATTGCTAGTTCTATGCTTAAATATTGCTTTAAATGATAAGAACCAATAAAACATATTCAGAAATTTAACAAAGTTGACTTACTGTATGGATCATCCTCACTTTTGGTGCCATTAACTTTTCCTTTCTTGTCAATGCGAAGGAAGAATTTCTGGTAGGAGAACAGTTTCCTCCTGCGCACGTCCCCTTGCAGATGGTTGTAGCTGCTCCGCACGTGGCGCCCGACACCCGTCGCAGAGGACGACGACACGTTGGTCGCCCGTGGCAACCTCGCAGAGGATGCATGAAGCGGTGCGGGTGATGAGGGAGGTGGCGGCCGTGAGACGAGAATGTGAGGGGGAGTCCCTCGTGGTGCATTGTGGTTCTTTTCAGAGTCTGGCGACGAAGCGGACAGGGGTGAGGACGAGGAGGGTCCGATCAGGAGAAGCAGGAGGAGGAAGATGAGGGAGAGGATGAGTGAAGGAGGTCTGTAGCAGGGGCAGGTGGAGAACCAGGCGACCGGTGCACCTTGTGTCACTGTCCATCTACACATGGTAGTGGAGCTGGGAGAGCTGTGGAGGTGCTCAGGGGCTGGGGCATGCTGAGCTGGGTGCAGGGAGAGGGAGCGAGAGCGGGAGAAACTCCCCCTGACTGACCGACTGCACCTCCTCCGTCCGGGGGCCCGCAACCTCACTGGGACCGTAGGTGTTAGAATGGCTGGCTGCTGCAGACGTGATGAAGCGTTGTCAGTAATGATGATGGTGATGCAGCTACTTGTGGCGGTGAAGTCTGCAGTGTTGTGGCGGACTCTGCTGTAGTCCCTCTGTGCTGTTTATTCCTCAGCAGCGCCGCAGGAATGCGTCAACATCCGTAACTCAGATCACCTCGCAACAGGAACAACTGGGGGTTCTCCCCGAAGACCTCTCACCACCTCCTCCCTCTCCTCCCAAAGACTGCTGCTTTTTGCCCCTGGTTGCTCTCACACACACACAAACACACACCTACACAAACACACTCAAAATCCCTTTTTAAAGTTTGTATGTACTCACATCCACAGACAAAAAAAACTCTCAGTTCATTCATATACACTGCAACAATCTACGCCACACACATGTCCCAAACCACTTATCTTCTCCAGTCCAGGGAGGTGGATAACAGGAAGGCGGAGGAGGTCTGGATAAAAGATGCCAAACTGCTCAGGACAAATTGAGTAAAAGTACAAATAATTATAATAAAGGTCTAATGCTGCTTCTCATAAAATGTCCCAACTAATCCACGCAAGGCGGGCCACAACAAAAAGAGTCACAGAATCCAGACTTTGTTCTTTTCTTCTCTTCTTCTCTCTCTTTGTTGCTCTGAGTTTGTCGGAGCTGGTCTGAAGTTACTTGAGTGTGTAACTGATCCCGGGAGCTCTCGTCTTTCTCCCCTCTCTTGTTGTTGCGTCTCGTCAGTGAGCTGAGCTCCCTATCTCTGCTCTGTCCTCTGGAGTCTGAGCGTTGGAGCGGTGTGCGTCCTCTCTTCTTTCCCTCCTGTGTGTGTGGCTTTCTCTCCTTTGGCCCCCCCCTCTTTCCTTTGCCTCTCCCTCTCTCCTATCTCTATCAGTGGTGCTCTCTCTGCTTTATCTGGAGTTTCTCTGAGGTGACTGAATCTTGTCTTTCCTTTCACCTTATTCATCTGCTGCAGATCCCCAGATGTCATCTCTTAGTGTAATTGGATGTCTATGAAACCACTTGGCTTTGAAGAGCTGTGTGCATGCATGTTTGCGTGCATGTGTGTCTGCACATGTACATGTGTGTTTTTGTGTGTGTGCGTGGGGTGTGTGTGTGTGTGTCTGTCCCACCCCGTTTTCTCTTACCCTCCCTCTCCCTCTTTTTTCTGTCTCCTCCCCTTCTCAGACGAAACCCTACCAGTTTAGTAGAAAATTATATGAAGAATAATAGAAAATGATTCTTCATATCTCTCTCCTCTTGCAGTGCTCTAGGTTCATGTTTTTTAGTAGTTCTCTCGATTAGTGTTGCTAGTTTTGGTGTTATTTGAAAATGTTCAGTGCTAGTGTTGATAAGATATGAGTTTAGGTAGTTGTAATACCGAAATAGCTCTCACTAATTTGAAAAACACGTTTCTTTACAAAACACTTTTTTTCATTTAACATATGAAGCCACAGTTCTGAAATGTTAACTGTGTTAACTGTGTATCACAAGATTGTTGCCTAATTACAATAGGCATTGTCAAAAATGTCATTTAAAATCTGGAACTATCTGAGAAGATTCTGACTGTGAGGATCCATTCAGTGACACCTTGAGACCGTTGTTTTATTCTCTAGGCCAATTGAACTTCATTCTAAAGATACATATCATAGTCGACAGTACTGTGTGCTGTGTACATGTGTGACAATAAAGTTTATTTACATTTAAAAAAAAAGTTGATTTAATTTGCATGTAGTCTCCACTAGTTTTCAGATCATATTGATTCCTGGCGCATTACCTAAATAAATGAAAGTAGTTCAAAGTTCATCTATAAATAAGAGATGAAGCGTAGCTGTAGTTCAGGAATTAGCTGATGGCGTCAGCTGCTTCATTCATGCTTTTCAATCACTGACTCATTCACAGCTCTGCGGCTACCAGCTGGCTCGCACATTCAATCATATTCATGCAGGTGCACAGCCATTATTAACTTGACACCTCAAACTATTACTCCCCCCACCACTCCAACCTTCATTCAGCAGAATCCTTGTTGCTCCGTCAAAGGGAAAAGCCTTTTCTGCCAAATATGACTTTGTAGCTATTTGCTGAAAATGCTCAGAGTGTGACTGTCCTTATTATTATGTCTTATTCTCCAGTTAAAGGGATACTCATTAGTAAAATTACCTCCTGTGGTGTTTGTGACGATGTTAAAAAGACCTCCACCCTCCATGACACATTGCCTTTGCCTGATAATGGCCAAATATTTCCTCTCTGCGAAGAGGCACGGACCTTTTTTGAGCTGAGTCAAATCCCCCTCAGCTATTTTGACAGATACTGTCAAGTGATTTCTTTACTTGGATATCAATCTGAAGATAAACATCGCTCTGTGTTTGCATGAAAGAAGTTGAACCTTACGTGTGTTGCTGTGTTTTGCCTTTCAAGAATCTGGGTCTGCTGTCTGGTTTCAGCATTGTTAATTTCCTTTTCACATTGTCAGACAACAGCCATATTTCCACCTCCTGCTTTCTCTTTTCTTTTCTTCTCTTCTCATAAGTTTCTCAGTTATTACTGGAACATCTGACTCCTGTCAGAGGAATGCAGCAGATTGGGTTATTACGTTCTGCTGTATTTTTTCCTTCATTTAGACCTGCAGTCTCAATTTATTATGTATTAGTACTTTAGGATTTCAAGGAATTCCTTCTGGGTATGGGCCAAGCAATAAAAAAGAAAGAGTCATTCACATCAACCGATAACAAGCATTTACCAGCTTCTCAGCTGTAAGGATTTGTTTATTTTTTGTGTTAATAAACTAAATTGCTTTGAGTTTTAGACTGTTGAAAACAAAACAAGCTATGGTCACTTATAGGCTTTACTATTTTCTTACATTTTATAAAGCAATTATTAAAGGAGAAAATATGTGCTACACTTATTCAGGTACCAAAAAAACATGTTATATGTCAACACCTGCAGACAAAATTCAGCACCACGGATAGCACTTTATGATGTAGTTCTTCACCATGCCGAATGTAATTAAAGATCCTCGTTAATTTTTAAAAACATCTCCCAGCGATTTATCTTTCACATCAGATTAATCAATAATGGAAATACTCATTAGTTGCAGACCTTGAAATGGTAATTCTTTAGATTTCAGTCCTGGTTGATTTAGAATTTCTATTTGAGTAAAAACAATGGATATGTGCTAATAGTTTAGCAGTAAAAAAAGGTGCTTTCGTTGTTTTACAAGTTCAGTCTGGAGTCTTGTTCAAAAACAAGACTCCAGACTGAACTTGTAAAACAACTAAAGCACCTTTTTTTTCAGGAATGTTACAACAGACACCCAGTTCGTAATACTGCAAATGTATGCCTATTGCAATACTTTCATAAATGGGTCATAGGCTCAAACATCATTGTGTTACCTCCTTTGGCAATAGATAGTGCCTAAACAGACATTAATTTAGTCTTGAATATAATTGACCTGAACATGCTTTGGTTAAATTTGACAAGTAATAATGTATTTTTTGGTGGGTCGTGATGATAGTTTTGATCACAGAAGTGCATAACTGTCGTTATAAAGGCAGACATATTTATAAATTATTGGGAATTGTTGAAGCAATAAAAAAGGAAACTCCCAGGGAAAGAACAAAGGAGTGAGAAGAAGAGACAGAAAAATGCCAAGATACAAAGTGAAAGAGAGAAAAAATATTTAATTCGAACCAACCCACATGGACAAACACATAAACAAATACACATAAAAAAAGTACACACAGTATGTCTCTGAGCCTTCTTTTGTTGCGCTAAAATTTTCAAACTGTTTAATCTCCGTCGTGTTGTTATAGTAAGCACGAATCACTATTGAACTAATTATCAGCTGCCGATCAATTGCTGACTGATCTCTTCATTGCCTCGCACCGCAGTCTTGTTGTTCTGTGTAACAGTCCTAACAAGACTCATATGTTTGAAGTCAGTCATCTGTGAGGAAAATAAATGTTTCGTCACACTAGAAAACAATTTGTTGGATGCAGTGAAGCACTGCATATTCGTCTTTTTTCCCCCTGAACTTCTCAAAAATGGCTGTAGGGGCTTCCTTCTCTGGAAAAGATTGTAATTCAAATGTTGCTTGCTTTAAAATAAGTTACATACATCTAAAAAACTATTTATATGATTTTACAACATGATTTTCTTAAAATGTTAACAAATAAAAATAGGACTTACTATAATTTTGATGCTACTAATAGGCCTTAAGTCTTGTACATTTGGGTCACAACGCAAAAGCAGTACCTAAATCTTGATGAATATATAGGTTTGTTTGTTTTTAGATGTGGCCACAGTTCTTAAAATCTTTTTTCCACCATAGTAGGAAAGAAATGAGTCAGTCTCATTGTTTGGCGGTTTTGGCTTAAACTGCCATTGCAATCTGAGGCCAAACTTCAAAGTCAAGCGGAGTGGAAGTGCTGATCCGGGATCAGCAGCCAAAGCAAATGGCTACGATCTTATTTATTACCAAAGAGCTGTACGGATTTTAGATCAGTAAATGTGAGCGGCCTTGTGGATTCCATCCCAGATGAGCTGACACAGGGTCCCCTCTGGCTCCGCTGGTCATGCCTTGGAAAAGTCTTGATTGCTCATGTCTAGGAGGAGAACGCCATTAGGGACCAGCAGTTCGGCTCAGTGATTCTAATTGTTTCATTGCGGTTGAGCTGGTGGCTTTGAGTGCATTATGGTCCTCAAACCAGCTCTGCAGAAATGTCCCTGGCAGTTAACTTTAATTACAGTCACATTAAAGCACTTAAAGACTAAAAGGGGGTCTTGCGATAACGTACAGATACATTATAGTCACGGTCAAGGAGCTGAACAGATAATTCTCAGTGAATGCAAAACGTTAGCGACGATCTTAATAATGCAGAGCATTTCTTGGCTAAACTTTTCGATTCAATGTCAAGATTTTAAATGGATCGACACAGTCCTTTTAAAGCTCTGTGTTGCTGTCCCTACCACTTAGTGCATTATTTTTGTCATTCTATTGTAAGGAATTTCATGCATTGAAATGGAAACAAACACGGATCAGCGTGTTCACTGCAGCAATAAGAGAAACATGAGTAAACACCTCTCTCAGGCAGCCTCAGAAGGTATGCCAGACTCCTGGGCGAAGAGACACGACCTTCACATCGCATAAACAAAGATGTTCTGAGATGGTGTATTAAAACAATAAGACTGGTGCTTTGGTTTAAGGATATTTTATGATTTAGAAACACTGCAGTACTTCTGATAGAATCCTCATGCTGATTTAAAAAAAAAAAGGGCAAGGTAATAATCGCGAACATGTCCCTCCAAAGCTAAAAATGACACATAGAGGCAGCACTGTCTTCTTGTAATAACGTCATAATCCTCACGTATTAGAGACTTGATGATCTGTTTTCTGTCAATCACGGGAATGTTTGTATTGTTGGGAAATTATGCAACATCAAATGAGCCACATGTGAGTTTTTTTCTCTTCTTACAGGGCTGATCCAGATGACTTTTTGATTAAAGATATCACAACCAGATAATTCTTGAAATGGACTCTATCTGATGTACCTGTGTGGGTCAGTGGACTGAAGAGTCATTACCGATGGAAACAAACAACACATGTTGCCAGCTGTTCTTCATCAACAACCATATTTTAAATCAACAGTTAGAAGGAAGAGTTTCTTTCTTAGGGCCATGTTAAAAATTATGATTCAATATGAAGTCATAACGGATCTAATTACATTTGAATGAAAGTGCTGCCATATTTAGTTTTTTAGACACCAAACCTTGTGTCTGTGAAACAGACATAACCCCCTGACATCTGCCTTACAGATATATCCATACACCAACAGTACTGAGGTCATAATGAGCTATACAGTCAAACAATCAGTCAGAAACATGGACTTCACAGAGAACATAGGAAGTGTGTGCAGCAGGTGTTGATTTTATTAATGGCTGCCGACCTCCTCGATTGGAAGTGTTTGTTTCTTCTTTTGTGTGTTGGCTTGGTAAGCTCAGTATAAACTAACATCATCACTTATGCTGCATGTGGTTTGGGATAAAGAATTAGGCTCAGTCGTAACACAGCACCAACGAAGCAGTTATAAAGTTTAAATGGATGAAACTGGTCCTGTTTTTTTATGGCACAAGTGGAGATGCAGTCTGACGTCACAAAACCTCATCGGATCCGTCTGCAGCCAGTTTCATACTTAATTTGTCAACTACTGACTTGAATTACAAACTGAAATTCCCTGTATCAGATTGTGCCGTTTCTACCACTGAGTTTACATTTTGAAATGTAAACCTAAAGTTTTGAAATGTTGCCCGATGCTCGGCTGACACCTTTTTATATAGGTGCTTCTACACGCTGAGATAGCTTCCATATTTTAATAACTACATGGAAGTAATTACTGTGTTGCCAGAGACTTAAAAAGCTGAAATACTAAACACAACTGCCCCTGGAATGCTAATTCCCATGCTACATTTCCCATGATAACAAATTACATGTCACTAAGGCAATGATCATTTCCACCATTTGGCTCGCTGTTAACTTACTGGCAGCCACCTGAGTGTCGAAGAAATGAACTCACTCACCCGAAGAGCTCCTTTCAGATATGAATGATCCAAATATTATCAAGTTGTAGTCTTTCTCACTACATGTTGTTGGAAATGTCTTCTTTGAGACTTGCTTAAGAGATTAATGGGGAAATAAAATTCGTCATTTCAGCCGAAAGCTGCAGGAGATGTGATCTCATATCAACTTTCATTTAAACATTAAAAAAATGTAGTCATAAAGGCACACTATAATTTGTTATAAAGAATGTATTAATGCTTCTATACGGCTACTACTGAATGCTAAATAAGGAGACTCAAAGTGTTGCTGTCTTTAGCCGTAAAGAATAAATAAATACAAAAACCTACTGGTTTACACTGTTCATTTCGGAAAAAATCTCCTGTGGGCTATATTTTGTCCACCATGCACTGCACCAACATCCACATATATCTCACCATGCTGCCCAGTGGAGGTGCATTGTCTTCCCTGAAATATTGATGCAGGGATTGGGAGTGTTGGTTCCGAGTGAATAATGCAGCAGGTGGATTAGTTCTGGTTTCAGAGAAAGCGAGCGGATGGATAAATTAATGATTATAGCTCCTTCCATCTACCTCTCGGAGAGAATTAAAGGCGAAAAGAGGCAATGAGAAGAAAAGAAAATGGTTCACAAAATTTGCGTTCCCTTACTCAATTGAAAATCACAGAAATGACATAAACAGATACCTTTTAAATTCCAAATAACTCAAAATCAAGCTATACTTCAGTGTTGCAGGGTTAAATATGAGATATTCAAGGTCTTTTGATTTTGTTGCAGTTGGGGCCTTGCAATTATTTGAAGGTATATATAACTAACATGACTTGTCCATGGCACTTTTTTCATTGTAAATCTACACCTAAATCTATTGTAGTTCTAGGCCCAGCAATGATTTGCTACATTACATTTAGCAGACTTAAGTGAGCACCTTTTACATGACCTAAATGAAGTTTGACATTCAGCATAAACGGGCACATCCATCACATGCCAGACATCTAAATAGCTAAAGAGAGACTAAATTAAGATAATCAGCATGAGTCAGAAAGGGGTGACTGGGGGAAGGAGGAGAGGGAGAAATAAAGGGAATGAGCGGGAAAGAGAGACAATTGTCTTTGATGACTGATGTTGCTCGTGGCTTTCTTGTTTATTTCACCAGGCAGGAGGTTGAAAGCAGCGTGGGCCTGTGACCAATCAATGGCCGTCATTATAACCTGGGATAAATGCCAAAACCAATCAGATGTTGGTTCATTAGATGGCGGGACAAGTAAGAAGCAGACATGTTGTTGTATCTGAGAGGAGTTTAAGTCTGTACACTTTTTGAAAACGATTTAACTCTTAGCGTGTAGCTGTAAATTGTATTCTTCTTTCGACACACCATCTCTCTGCTAATGTCTGTAGTCAACGTTCATTAAATTCAACCTAAGTAACTGAATTCATTAACTCTCATAGCTAGAATGAATCACTAGACAGAATATGGAAGGTCTTCTTGTGCTAATATCAAGCTCAACTGTGATGAATGTATGTATACACTACATTTGCTCTCTCATTGCTTTCAAAAGGGCTGCGAATTACAATTATTTTTATAACTAATTAATCTGTACATTGTTTTCTTGATTAATCGCCTGGTCTAGAAAATGGTTAAATATAGCTGTTATAGTTCCTCACAGCCTGAGGTATTGTTTTCATGCTTCCTTTATTTGACCAAATGTCCAAACCCCCCAAAAATGTCAGTTTACTATTGAAAAATTACAAAAACAAATGATCGATTATCAAAACAGTTGCAGATTAATCACATAATTGTATTGGCATGATATTTGTCTCTTCAGGGCCACCATGCATCATAGTAACTTCTCTTGAGAAATCCTTTGTAGGGGATACATCTATGGAGCAGCTGCCATGACGTGCAGAATTGCATCAGGCAGGAGGTAAAATGGAGGCCAGGTGTGTGTGTGCGCGTGTAAACGGAGGCTCGAGGGTTTTTTGACCAAAATGCTCCCAGACCTTTTGAGCAGGGAGAGCATCCTGCTTGATTCATCAAAATGCTGCAGTCTGCTTATTTTTAAAGATGGCTCTCAGTGCTCTCTTGACCTTGAAGCTACCACAAATGCAAGCACCTCCAACATTACACACTTACTGACACACGGTCATGTACACACTAACATTTGCATAAAGGTCACATAAGGGTGAGGGGCCAGGGGAAAGATTGAGACACTGGAAGTTCCATCAGCTCTTTCCTCATGTTAACGAGGATTTTGTAACCTGCTACGCCAGGACACACCACACATACACACACAAAGACACACACCACCCCCCACCAACACTCACAGCCATTACTTTGGCCATAGTTGGAACCAGACACCTGTCCTGTTCCATGTCCTGAGGTTGAATTTCAGGTATCAGGTTAAAGTGGGCCAATAACCCCTTCCCTCCCCTTTGCTAACCTCTCTGCACACGCTCAGTTAGCAGGTGACCAGCGTGGCTTTATCCTCTGCATATAAGCACGGCAGGAAGAGAGACGTTCCAGCTCCCCCGCACGGCACATTAGTGCGGAGAAGAGAGGGCGAAGGGAGTTGAAAGGCAATTATGTCTGGTCTCCGATGAGAGAACAACTCAGGCAGACAAAGCCCTGTGATGTGGCGAAGCCATCCAACCATCCCCAGGTACACAGGTAGACAATAGACAGCCAACTCAAAGCCCCACAAAATGCATTCTGTCTAGACACGCGAGCAAACCAAAGCGAAAAAGAGTCCATACAGAGACGATGAAGACATTCGTTAGGAGGTGAGGCGACAACAAAAAAAGCTTTGAAAGTACTTTGAAGCACTTGAAATGCACTTGATTTAACCTGTTAAGCACTTGTCTCTGTAGTGGGTACTCCACTTTAAAGATTCATTTTACAGGGTTCTTTAATTTTTAAGCTGGTATCTGAAGCATGGGTTTTTTTTCCTAGGATACAAAGCAGACTCAAATCACTAAGTGGATTTTCAACATGTGTTCATTTTGAACAAAACTGCAACCCTGAGCCATTGACGTTACTTTAGTAAGCACCTTTTTACGTGACCATAATGAAGTTTGACATTCAGAATAAACTTGCACATCTGTCACAGTCCAGACATGTGATGTGTGTAGTCAAGGAAAGACAAAATAAGAGGTATACAACATGGGTGAGAAGAGGGGAGGTTTTGGGGTGACAGAGGAAGACGGAAAAAGAGAGAGGTAACTGTCTTGATTCTCATGGCTTTCTTTTTTTTTTCACCATGTAGGGAGTTCGAAGTAGAGTAGGCCTGTGACCAATCAGTGGTCGTCATTAAAAGGTGGGATGAGCGTCAGAACCAATCAGAAGCCAGTTCATTAGAAGACATGACAAGAGCGAGGCAACAATGTTGTCTGAAGGCAGGCAAACAGACGAGAGGTTTTCAAGTCTGAAAAACTCTTGTACTGTCCGTCTTTATACGTTACATTACCAGTGCCTTTACGTCACATGTTTTTGTGTACAGCACTATAAGCCTGATGTCATTTGCTAAAGGGATTCAAATTGAGAGTAATGCTCTTTTTTTTAAGAGCGCCCTGATCCACACAGCTACATATTCACAGCTGGAAGCTGTCCAGTACAACCAGTCTGCTGGTCACTGAGCAGCTCTACAGAGCAGTTGTGGTTAAGGTCCTTGCTCAAGGGCACCTGAGTGGTGATAATAAGGAAGTGGTTAGTGCTGCTTTTCATTTTCCGACCAAATTCCTGCCGTTCAGGGGGGTTGAAACCACTGTCACAAACTGCCCCACTGGTAAAGACGAGAATATGTTTGGAACCTATTCACACAGAGTGGGTCATTTTGTATGACCATTTTTTTTTCATGTGATTGGATTTTTAGCTGACTACAGCTGCCTCGCTCCTCAAAGGGGCAAGCTATCTTTTCTTTAAAGCCCCCTTCCAAGGTAACAAGCGACAAGAGTTTGAGATTTAAATGGAATATCTCTTTATTGCATTTGTAAATCATAATCCAAAACCTGTTTGCTCTTTCTCAAGTTCCACTGCACTAAATCCCACTGAGTACATCTAAATTTACCTCTACAGTCAAAATAACATTTCTGTCTTTTGTTGGGAAGCGCTGTGTTTTCATATTGACATTTCGTGTTTTGTGATGGATGATTGCTGATATAAGTCTTCATTTGTCTATATAACTGGGTTGCAAGCTTTTACAAGGCCAGCGATCACATGCTCTAACTCCCTTTGATTCCACGCTGGGGGCTCACAACAACAGCTTTACAGCGTGTACAGTCTTAAAAGAGGCACTGCTAGCAGAGATGGCGCACAGTTGCACAGACACACATAACACACACTCGTGAATCTGTGGTTTCCGAAACCACAACACTTACTCCAGGACTAATCCCATGTCTGTATGTAGTGTTTTCTCATGTTTACACTCTCCAGTAATGATAGGGCCATTAGACATGAGACCTGGTCTCATATAAAAGGAGTCATCACGCTTCATCATCACAGCAGTCTGTTGCCTGTAATGAGGACAGTGAGGCCGGGCTTCCCCTCGTCTAGCTTCTGATGTCTTGACTCATTGGTTCCCACAGGCGGTTGTCCCTCACATATCCTGACTTAATGTAAATCCCGCTATACCTTACCTCAGTGGTTCTCCACCTTGGGGTCAGGACTCCCACAAGGGACAACAGAACCAACCCGATAAAAAAAAACATATTTGTGCTACTCTAAAGTTTATTTTTCAGATATGCATATCATCTTTTCTTTTATATTGTGATCATAAAATCATTCCTCTAAAAAATACTTGGTTTGGTTAAAATATTCTTAGGTCCGTTTGCCCGAATAGTACGGTTCGTTTGGGCTGGTATGACAGTATGTCAATAGACCGAACAAACTAGCTGACTTTGGTGCTTTGCGTTTGTGGTGTGAAAGCAAACAAACCAACCGCAGGATGTAATGAAAGCAGCGATATGTGATTGTCGCATTATTTCAAAACCTTAATTACTATAAAATCCATCTGCGGATAATGAAATCTGTTCAAGAGGCAATATCATTGAGAGAGTTAATGTTTACTCCTCTGGCTTTGTCAGTAAAAAGTCAGCTTGAACCAGAACTAAAATGCAAGAATGTATAATTTTTTTACCCTTTGTATAACAGGTGGGAAAGCACACATAGTTCCTTTGTGGGATTTGTTGACAATAACCAAAATATTAACTAGTGACCATATTACGATGGGATCACACCACGCCTTTCTTTCTTCCTACCCACTACTTGTGGTTAATGCATGACCACTGCCATCCTAGAACATTGCCTCGACCATTCGTTTTGTTTTGTGAGTCGTGATGCTATCTCACTGACAAAATCTGTCCACAGAGAGACAAACATATAAACAACTGTCAAAGTCCTGAAAACCTTCTCTGTAGTTCATGGTAGTTCGTTACAGTAGGTGTCTTCAGGACCACATTTTGCCATGATGACACACACAAAAGGCTCAAATTCGTCACAGCTGGTAAATACCACCGGCCTCATCCTTTAAAGTCAGACTTCACGAATTCACTTGTCAACACTCTCCCCGTGGAGGCTTCAAAGACGGCTGTGAAACACTGTAGCTGGCTCTATCACAGAGCACAGCATCCTTCAGTTTGGGTTCACAACAGTGAACAATGTATTCAAATTCAGATCTGCTCATTCTCTTGCAGATATGACAGTGACATACAGTATTTAGAGCTCTTACGTTCTCTCTGAAATTCTTTGTGAATTTCAAAGGGTCTTTTTCATATGGTGGCCAGTGCAACTAGCATGTCGACTACTATGTCATCGCTATCAGTATGTGTCAACTCCAGCCAAGTTACTCATATGGAGGCAACAAAACAAACGATACTGTCCTCTCCCTGGGGTCGACTGCTTCTTTCACGCTCTCTTTTCTGGATTAAAAAACACACACACACACACACACACACACACACACACACACACACACACACACACACACACACACACACACACACACACAAACACACACACACACGCACACACACAAACTGACACTACGATACCCTTTTGTCAAAAAATAAAGTAAAAGAAGTGTCTGCTTTTGGCCAACTCCCTCATATGGAGGCAACAACACACTAGGATCTTTGATGTTTTGGATGCAGACCCAACTGAGTCCACATGTTTCCCACAGAGACGTTTAAAAGCTAATAGAACAGAAAAGGATTAACAAGCATTGCCGCAATACAGGTCATGAACTTTATTCACAACAAACAAACATGTCATGTCCCACTGGTTTGTACAGTGGTTTTGATTGTTTGTCTTGTCTGAAATGATGATGAGTGATGAAGCAACATGGGAACTACCAGTGAGAAAAAACACTGTTTGTACAGTAGAGCTCGCATATGTGTGTTACATCAGCAAAGTTAGGTTGCTCACATCACCGCTGAGCTATGTCCTACTTACTAAATCCAGTGATACATTACCTTACACCTGTAACTAATTTTAAGACAACAAAAGTACAAACAGTACAAAAAATCCTTGTTAGGCTACAGGGATTTTTAAACTAATCACTAATACCCTCACAATCCTTGTTCATCTTAACACATAATTCAGTTATTTTTCCTGCCCATCTCTTTTATTTTCACGCTAAAACTGCACTGCAGACACCCACTAGTGAAATTACATTAATTTATATGAAAATTTGATATATATTTTAATGCTTTTTTAATAAATTCAATTTCTAAGTACAATATTTGGCACTTGAAGCTAATTTGCTGTCAGACTGCATTAAAACAGACTTGAACTCTTTCATTAATTTCAATGGATCCAGTCCATCGACGTAGCCTGGATGCCAATGAAAAAGTTAAATCGGCCTCAACTGTTGCTGCAAGGCAAAGCTACGTCATTCGACAAAGCTCTACATTGCTCCAATCAAACACATGCAAGCACACAAAAGTAACATATCTTTTACTTCATAATCATCATGATGACAGGTTAAATAGTTGTAGCCCTGATAACTTTCCCGAAATCCTGTAGGAGTGTCATAATGCTTGACATCTGATAAGCCTTTGAATACATGGTATCCTTTAGACCTCACAAAAGCAGCCTCGGACACCTATAATGGAGAAATACCAAACTGTTGCCTCAGTCTTGACTACATCAGCTCAACACATTCTAGTAAGATGTGGCAGGATAATAATAAAACAACACAGATTGGAGCCAGTCAGCACTGTATCTTTGATGTGACATGTCAAGCATCTGGTGCAAGTAAGGCATATCATGGGCAGACTAACAAACTAGCGTTAGCTTAGCATATTTGTTTGCCATGTGGAATGACAGATTGATGCAGCATGGTACAAAATTAAACGTTGTCCTCACGTTAACCACCTGCTGCTGTCACAAGCAGGTCCTTTCTTCAACAACATGCTCTGCAGAAGTGGTTTCCTTCTCTTCGTAACTTTTGGTTCTGTAATTTTCCAGCAGCTCAGCTGAGTCAACAGAAACACTTGTAATCCCTCTGTCTGGAGACTTTGCATTTTCACACCTATAGTAGATCTCTAGTTAACGCAGTATTTCCTGCAATTGTGCAAGCAAGCTTTGTGAGGAATTTAACACTTTCAGAGGGCAGAACATTGTATTTACCTTCCTATCTGCATGAGGCTCTGTCTGCTGAACTTTTAAACTTTATTCTCATATCTTTTGTATTTTCTGTTTTGCCTTAACTATCTCTGAAGGAGAGGTATGTTGCAGAAAAATATATCTACAAATTCCTTTTCTTTCTTCTCTTAATTAATAAGGCCAATGACCTGAGTTCCTCTTACTAATGAATATATGTTTCATTCATCTAAAGAGACCACACAAGGCATACTTATACCTCATGGACACTTATTCTTTCAATTTTGGTTTCTCAAGACACACATCAACATTTTCTTCTAGAAGACAAATATGATAACTATATTCACTATTAACTGCTAGTATTTAAGATTGTCTTTTAGAAGCTGAGATTCATAATGAACCTTGACAGTTAGCCTGTCGAGAGGCAACTAACTAATCTGAGAAATAACATTATTGGAACCCTCAGGCATTTCCCGCTGAGCCTAAAACAAACACGTGATTCGATGACTACTCAACCTTTCATTGGTGGGGATTATGGTACTTTGTCCCAGTGATTTGCTGGTTTGAAACCTCATTATATCCTGTCTGATTATGGATTTAATCCTGAACCTGACTTGAACTGGTCCAGTGGACCCAGTCAAGACATCCGCTCACTCAACAGGAGGGACCTGGATCATGGTCCACTGGAGCTTCATTCTGCATTTCAGCCATCTGTCACCCATCATAGTGATAAACCGTCATGCTACTGACTTAATTTATTACCGAAACACATTATTACCAAGAACACATGAAATAATCACACTGTTTTACCACATTTAGGACAAACATACTCTAACTGTAAATTGAGCCCAAAGACTAATGCATAAAGTTTTTGCAGTGAACCCCAAGGGTAACATTGGTAAATCAGGCATTCATGAAGGGAGGTAAAGCAGAAACCTTGAGGCAGTGGCTGAGAAGAAATCTTTTCTGGACCACTGTTTATTACAGCTTGCCCCTTTTTATAGCCAAAATTACACACAAAATTCAATCATTGCAGAGGATATTGCATAAAATAAATCTTTATGCGTGTACATAATGTCTCACTGAACTCGACCATCATTTCTGTCTTAGTGTTGGCTTCGGGTGCAATGACTGCAGTGACACTCTCACAGCAGGGGGTAAAAGGTTCAATACTAAAACTAAAGTGCCAGTAATGAAAACACGTCTGGGACTTTCAGTTATTGAACATGGTTGAGTCCTTTCCTTTTTGTCACCTCTAGCAACCATTGGAATAAGGTTCTCTGCCTGGAGCCAATGGTGTGACATTACAGTGGTATTGAAAGGTGTTAAGTTTAGATTTTTGAACATCGGCAAATATGTCCTCCCTGATCTTAAAACTAGCACTTTCCAATCTTTGTAAATGCTGATCTGTAGTATATAGCTAGAGTTTCATAATGGAACAGTATTCATGTCCGATTTATCCAGCAGCACTTTTTTTTGTCTATGTTGTTGTTTTTGTGGGTATCATAAATCTAGCTTCCTCTTCTCTGTGAATTCTTTGTTGGCAAAATTCCACAGTGCTCCTTTCTTCTTAGTAGTAGTAGTAGTAAACAACAAACTAATAGTCAACTTTTTTAAGTAGCTGCTAAATTAATGTCTTTATATGTCTAATTGTACAGATTCACATATTTTTTTTAATTTAGATTTAATAATAGCATAACAGTTTATCTGGCCTGTGTGGAGCCTATTAAAGCCATCTAACAGTCGGCATGTTGGGACCTCCAGCAGTGGGTCATCCCAGCTTGTTGGATTTTTTGCCTACAGCATATCTGTGTCAGCCCAGATATATGGTTCTTTTCTCATTCCTGCACTAGCAAACACAAACGCACAAGCATACGCACATCCACATAATTGTTATATCTTTGTTAGGTTCCTGAAAAATTACAACAATCTAAATTTCATAAAATTGTTCTGTCAAATTATGAACTTAAATCCATCCACACCTCCACTTCCCAGCATGCTCCTCTGTTCCACTGATAACCCAGCAGATGCAGTGATCCTTGCACTGGTAAATCTGTCAGAATGTCTGACCTTATATACGTCTGTCCCTTACATCTAGCATATCCAGCCACTAGCGTGAAATCAAGAGGAGTCTTCTTGATGTTGGGAGGTTAAAAAAGGTTGCCAGGGATACAAAATACTCAGCGTGTGATGGAGTCAAACTTTGTGTTTTTTTGTGTGCCAGGGTAGCTTGAAAACCACAGAATGGAATGTATTGCTTTGCTGCACAAATTCTCTCATAAATTTCAAATGTTTCCATTTTTCCTACATCTATGAACTCAGATTAAAACTGCATTTCAAACAAAGGCCTGGGAAGTCAAATTTTTTAAACATTTTCAATGTTTGAATACTCTACTTGATAAAATGGGAAGAATAGTAAGAAAGTTGATGGCTAGTGATAAACCAAGCAAATGAGCTCAAGCTTTTAGGTATGTGTGTTGGGAGGGGGAGTATTGAGAAGAGTGGGTGGGCTGTGAAATATGTAACAAGCAATGATGTCACAAGAACAATTTGTCTAGGAGATAAAGAGTGGTGAAGTTGTTATCTGGGAACGATAGAGAGAGAAAGACAGAGAGAGGGGTCAAATGAAACAAAATATATTGCCAGTAAGATAAATTATAAAATAACTTGGATGCACTATTTGCACTAGTGTGGTTTAAGTTTACACAGAAAAACATAGTGCTTGTAATGCATCATAAAAACTAACAATTCTCTATATCTAACTATAGATAATTAATGAAAGATGCCATCCATTGTTGTTGCAGAGTTTGGGAGCTGACATTAAACAATGTCTTCAGCCTTTGATATATTATGTATCAGCTAATTTGTACTGGCCACGAAGTTTCTCAACTGTTGCAACATTGCGGTGCTCCAGCATTTCTTCCTTTGTCACTCCCTTGCGGAGCAGAGAGATCTTGTAAAAGTCCAGCTGTGTAGACGAATTCCAGAGCTTCCTTGAAAAATGCTATTAGACAGCATTAGCCCAAATAACGTTGTTGATTAATCATTTGCTAACAGACTCTGACGTCGCTTCATAAGAGAGACATCCAAAGGCTAAGGCATTTCACACACCGCCTGGTGTTTCTGGTCATACTCTGACACACACACACACACACACACACACACACACACACACACACACACACACACACACACACACACACACACACACACACACACACACACACACACACACGTACAGAAAGACATGCATACCTTCATGCACAAAAACACCACTTAGAGCTTGTACATGTGTGCATACTGCTCTCAGGCTCCTTTGGCCTGATACCTGACTGAACCTCGCAGGCCAAGTTTGGTTTGTAATTCAACCTCTCTCTCCTCTGAACCTATGACAAGCAAAACTTCAGCAGGTGACAGAGACAGAGAGCATGACATGGACGAAAAGCTGGTGTTTGCTTTGTGTTTTGTCTCAGTGACTTATTAACCTCCCCGAGATAAACGGTGATTAATTGAACTGATCAGAAACACATGGTTTACCTGCTGTAAGGCCCTGATGGGAAGTGACTCTAAGGGCCTGATACTCTAGATCTAATTCATTACTGTAAGTACATGTAGATTCATTGCCTCAGCCACAGCAATGGATCAAAGCAATATCAGGAGATTGGATTACTGACTTTATAGTCGATGATTGCTTTTTACAGTGAGGCCTGGAGAAAGAGGCAGGGGGAGATAAAAAAAAAAGAGAATTTGATATCTCTTTCTCAGTAATCCTTTGTGCAATGACAGCATTATTTTCATGCTGATGTCTCTCTCCCTCATTACAGTAAACCAGAACATATGTACGTGGTGTCGTTTGTTTGTGCTTGTAATTAAAGACCCGTCACTTAGAGACACTTAGGTCTCCCCAGGCCAAGACACACACAAAGAGGGATGTCTGTTCTGTAATAAAACTAAATGAATCATTGTAATTATTGTCAGACGTGTGCTTGGAGGGAATACCTCAGAGGCCAACATTATAGTGTCACGTAAGCACTGGCATCGCCTTAGTTTTAAAGCTATGTGTGTGTGTATGTGTTTAAGCACTTATACAGTATAAAAAAAAAAGCTATTCAATCAGGTAAGCTCCAGATGCAGGTGACAAGAAAATGGCAAATGCAGAATATTATGAACTCATCTGAACAGTAATTATCCTCATAATATACTTTTCTGCGCTCCAAGAAAGTCTCTTGATATTTGATGGCATACCTGCTAACATATTATTACACAAGACAAATGGTTTAAACAGCGCTGAAATACTTTTTCAAAGATGGAAAAGGACACATGAGCGCTGCAGGCCAAGTTGATTCAACTACAAATGATATTTTCATTTTCATTTTTTGGTGCTGTGGTTGAGTAAAATCCCTCAACGCCCCTGCTGCAAAACCATCTGTCCAAGAGGAGGGTAATCAGTGTCAGGTGAAATAACATGGATGGACCATGAATCACTGGAAAATGTTCTTATGTTGATTAAAAATCTTCATTGGAAATTTTAAGCAATGCTTTGCACAGCTTTTGTGGGAGCCTTGAAGTCGGCTCTTAGAAAGCGTTATGTTTTTCAGGATTTTAACAGTGCTGTTCTTACCTGCCACTGTGTGCCGTTTGCTATAGAGCGTAACCGTTTAAAGGCGTCTAACTCTTGGAGATTTTTGAGTCAATGTTTTCTCCCTCCCAGGGAGCACTAGGTGGTTAACATTAGCATAAAAATGTTTCATATTTAAATTCACAGTTTAAATTCTGTTACAAATATGCTGTCTTGAGCAAAGCAAACTTCCTCATTGGTTTACAGAAAGACTACATAAATAGTATACAGAGCTGGTCTTTTGTCCCAATATTCTCTTCAGACTCCAATGTAACTGATTTTCCTGTAATCCCTCTGTACAAAATGACAACAGGTGACTTTACACGGTAGTCCCTCACCTGATGTAGATGAGCTGCTAATTTATCTGGTAAGATTTCACATTTAATTGTTTTTTTATAAATAGCAGTAGTGAAATATGTATATGAAAGAAGCAATACCAAGTGTCCTGTTTCCAAAATACCTTGAATCAGCAGTTTTTCTTAAATGGAAGGAAGCCAAGAACTTCTAAAAAATTTAACAAATGCATATTTGGTAAAAGCAATCTATGTTGTAAAAAAATTGTCCTGTAGTTGTTTCTCACACTGCAGTGAGTCCTTCTGCTGCCGTGACTTGGGAAAAGGCATTATTATCAACTATGCTGTGTATAAAATCTTGTATATCATATTATCTTTAATGGGCTCTGTCCAAAAACCTGTGGGATAAACAGAAAAATACAGCATTCAGTCATCAGGCCAAAAACAAACTAAATTGTCTCGGTATTCGAGATGTGAGGTTTTTGACCCGACAGCAGTAATATCGGATAATGTGAATCCGTCTCCTCTGGCTCTAAAGTGTTTAGTCTGAGAGCTGCACACCAACATCTGCTTTACAGCTGCCTGTTAGAGGGGCTAATTGGAACAATGATAATGTCCAATCACTCTGCAACATTAGGCTTACATCTAACACAACCAATCAGGAGGTCAGGAAGCACATGAGAAGAACTTGCTTTGTCAAAGAATCAAATGAATCGTTGGTTAAGGTTTGCTACATTTTGGTTACTAATGTTGATGATCTTTATAACCAATAGCAACGTTTTGTTTGTAATTAAAGAGAGCAGGATTTGGAAATAATTATCAACGACCAGTAGATAAAGTTTATTTATGTGTGGGATGTGATCACATGACATGTTTGAGGCTGTTTAAATATCCAGCAGGTCAAATTAAGTCTAAACTAGCCCTGAGATAAGATGCTTATTCAGTTAGTTGATCCACACAGTTAAATTACTGACCGCCTGAAAGGTTATCCCTGTAGTTTACCAGGAACTATGTGTGAATGAGCCTTAAGTTATCACTCAATCACTAAAGTCACTAAAGTCATCACTAATCACTAAAGTCATGATGACGCATCATCTGGTAACCATGAATGTCTGTACAGTGACTGAATAAGTGAAAACTATAACCTGTGGGTGGTTTCAGATGAGAAATGAAGAATTGACAAAGGCGATAACACTCAACCTACAGTATGGGCTCCATGGATGTTTGTACCAAATATCATGGCAGTCCATGAAATGTTAGAGATATTTCAGTCTGACCAAACCTTACCTTTGACAAAAACATCTTCTCTCACTGGGTCTTTCTCCTTCTTTCTCTTCAGAGCATCTCAAAGTAATTTGTATAACCCCAACACTACCTTCCCCTGAGCTGATTAATGCTCCTTCCCAACTATTCCCATGAGCCCCCAACATCAGTATCTTTTCTTCCTCCTCCTCCTCCTCTTCCTCTTCATCCTCTCTCGCTCCCATGCCCCTCAGCCCTGACACCAGCCTCCCTTTGAAGTCCTCTTTTAAGAGCACAATTAACCCCCTCCTCCAGACACTGCACTCACTTCTCACCTTTTTAATAAGACACTTGTAGACAAGTGTCAGACCTTTTTTTTTTTCTTTCTTTCTCTCACACACACTCTGTCACACACTCACATGCACACTTAGATCTGCAGTTACTTACGACACGCCTGTAAATTCTTTGTCACTTGGCTGCGAACTCAGAGACCCCTTCCTGTGTAGATGCTGTGGCACTGTACACGTGTTTGTGTGTGTGTGTGTGTGTGTGTGTGTGTGTGTGTGTGAGGGAGAGAGACAGAGAGAGAGAGAGCGAGAAAGAGAAGCAAATGAAAGAGAGAGACAGAGGTGTTTTCTGGTGGTTTGACTCAGTGTTAATGTAGTTTCCGGTACTTTGATACAAAGTGAATCAGTGGTGACTGGGGGTGAAAAAAGCCATTAAAGCTGTAGACCACCTATTGCCACTCAGCGTGTGCTCTTATGTGCACAATACCTGTTCAGTTCAGTTCAGGAGGAATTAGTTGTCTGTTTATTGCACCAACATACCCAAAAATATATGGACTCCCAAGCCTTATTCCAAAACCGTAGTCTTTACCAGTTCGACTTGGCATCTTAAAAGGGAAGAGGTGAGTCCATTCCCCCATTTTCTCCCGCCCCCTTACCTCCACGATGCATGTAAATGCTCAGTGTTTCCTGAACTGGCGGGATACATGGCCTCAGGATCCTGGAGTAATTCGGTGCAGAGAAATTAGGCCTTTGTGACTCAGCCTGTAGTACAAGGATGTTTTCCTTGTAAGCCATGGTCAGGGGGCTCATAAATATTGCCTGGTAGCAGTCAACATAGTGAAATGATAATTAAATCACTTCTCTTCTTCTTCTTGTTTCTTATCTTGGTTTTGTCGATGGTTTGGTGTGCAAAAACAAGGCGGCAACCCTTCGATTCTGCAGAGTGAAGCCGATGCGGAATTGTCTTAAAACATGCATTATCTCTACTGACCAGCAGGATGCAAAAAAAGTCAGATTGTATGGACATCTATGAGAAAATGACCCTACTTCTCACTTGTTTCTCATTTATTACCTCAGTACACATTATAAACATGATTTTTTTCTCAATTGCTAGTTTCAAGTCTTTTTCAATACAGCATGGTGTTCATTTAGCAAATTATGAACCTGTTTAAAGTAAAACAGACCATAAGGGAATTATGCTTTAGGGCGGGCTTACTGTGATTGACATGCCGCTGCCGCAACCAGAGCAGTATCCGGCGTCATTACGTCACTCCTCCGCATTCCAAATATGGTAACTTCCGTTCATCGGTTGTGAAAAAAACAACATGGCCGTATTCCAAGATGGTGATGGCAAAATGCAGAACTCGAGGCTTCATAACTTCAGTCCACAAACCAATGGGTGACGTCATGATGGCCACGTCCAATGACATGATTGCCTTTAAAACTTATACCTATCAGCATTAAAGAAGTCTAAACCTTTTCTCCCATTCAGCCACAAGAGCATTAGTGAGGTTGAGTGCTGATGTTAGGTTAAGAGCTGCTTTCACAAAGATACATTTTGATTATTTAGTTCGATACTAGTTCTCAGGCCTTAGATAGACCTCTAAATTCATCTTTCGCACAAGGTTTATTGTTCTTGACTATCTTAAGTAGAACTGCAGTAACTTGCTATGCATTCTGGATAACTTAGGACTTAAATCAACTAAACATGGCTGACTAAGCAGCCGTATCAAAACACTGAACTCTGTTCACTCCAAGTCAGAAAATGCAGTGGATTACTACTTTCCAGAGACTCTTTTTTTTGGTAACAAATATGCATTTGTTACAAAAAAACAAATGCATACTTCGCCAAGCATCTCTGTGTCTGTTCTCGATATTAGGGCAGTTTGTTATTTTGCTGTTCTGGAAATTCAGAAAAACAAGTCATTTGTTTCTTGTCCATCTTGCAGTTCATCCAGTGGTCAACAGCGATTGACTGAACCCACAAAGGTCAGTGCTCTGCATGGAGAGGGCCTCCTCCAACCTGCAGACAAGCTAGCAGTACAATATTATTTCATAAATATCAATTGTAGCTGTAATTTTAAGATTTTCCTTAATCAGAGCGACGATAAACAGCCCCAGACCAAAAGTACACAAAAGGGATGCCCACATACTTTTGGGAATCTTTTCATGAGAGCGCTTAAGGGTCCAGAGTTCAGCGTCTTTAGGAGGAGTGACATGGGGCTAAGCCTGTTGAGTATTGAATTAGATTGAGAGGATATTCCATATGCAAACACAGACGTGCTGCCTAATAACTTCCTCAGAAGCGACGGAAGCTCAGTGTTGAGCTATTTAAGACCAGCAAGCCTTTGAGGAGGGAGGATTTTCCTTCCCCACTTCACTCTCTCCCTCCCTCCGTCGCTCTCTTTCTGTCATTAATAATATGACATTGTCCCATCTGTCGGGGGAGCCAGCGTGGACCACGTGTTTCCAGTTAGGCTCATCAGAACCTGATGTGGGGAGGCCGGAGTAAACGGGAGGGACTGAGACTGGGAAGCCTGGCCTAGAGTGGGAACAGCGGCACAGGGCAAGGTAATTAAATCTCAGGGTCTCCACTATTTCTACCGCGCAGGTATATACTTCAGTCATATATGAAAACTCACAAAGTCTGTTTGGAATAAGAGGGACTCTTGGGAAAGATAGTGTGTGCTGCAAACCGCTATTGTCCAGTTTGGACAATACATAGTCAAATAAAGATGTTTTTCCTGACTTCTCTCACATGATCTAACATTGTCACACTAAGCAAACCATTTTCCCTCCCAGATGCTTTAGTTTCATGGCTCCATGCCAAATGTTTACATGCACCTTTTCTTTTCACAATATACAAGTGATCATATAATTAGATTTTCTTATATGATTGGTTTACAAAGTGTGTGGGCCCTGGGACACAAGCACATTGACATCACTATTAACATATTTGTAAGATGCCATAATGTAGAACACAAACAAGAAAATAGTCTGATCAAAGACCTTGTCCTGCCCACTGCTATTACCCCAACTCCAGACAGTATTGCTACAATCATTCTGTGCTAAATCAGATGCAGAAATAAACATCTCTGGGGTTTGGATCTGTAGCCAAAACTCTTTCAGATCAGGGATCACATCCAACTATCCCACATCTAGACAGAGGAAAACACTTCTTATCTGGGATGCAGCACATGATAATGTACTATTGAATAGCATGAATACACATGTAACCATTGGAAGTGTGTAGACTCTGAAGAAAGAAGACAGCAGGTCGTAAAACTGTTGTACCAAATCATGTTTAAAAACAAGACGAATGATGTAAACACTTATATGATCATAACCATGGCTCTTACTACTATCCACAATACTCTACTTGCGGTGTTTGAGTGCAGGGCTTTCCTGGTGAAAACCTCTCTGTGGTTTGCTGTGTTGTGGTCTTCCACAGTGGTGAGTGTAACTTTATCGCAGTGACCTAGGTTACTGCTGCCAGCAGATCTGCTCAGTGATGTCAGGGAATGCACCAGCGTGCCCAGAGATGGTGTAGTGGTTTTAGGGGAATACCAACTCAATTTAAGAAATCAGCCTGTATATGCCATCATCACGTTGTAGCACCATCAACTCTCTTTTTTAAGGGAACCCAATAGCGAGAAACCGGAGAGACTAGGTTGTAATACGTGATGTCATCCTGGTGTGCCGCCCGGAGTGACAATCAAGATGAGATTGAATTTTATGATTTTTTTCGTGAACTTTTTCTGATCTTGAATTTCAGTCATAAAATGTAAGTTTTCACAGAGGAAATGTTCCAGTGTAATATTGCAGTCACCTTTTCCAACTTTTCCAATTGATTCACTACGGACATTTACACTGGTCACAGCATCTTTATGGTTTCTGACTGCATTAAATGTTCCCATAGTATATGGATCCAGAAATCTTAGAAATATTAAATTGTAATGGTGTAATTCAGAGAAGCTCCCTTTGTGGCTTCAGCTCCTCAGATATAAGATCATATCAGGTCAGAGCTTCAGTCCTGGCTCTCTACTTTCTGATCCCTCTCATAATTTCTATTCAGTATTGCTTCATGGATTCTAAAGAGCCAAATGTAGATTACTCAGAAAGCATCTTTGCATTAATATCATCTTTTATCCATTAGACTTTGGTTCAAAGATGGTCTTCAAATGCCTTAAGGAAATTTCAATCATTTCGATTTGGTTTGATTCCATTTGGTTTGCTTCAGAGAGAAAAACTTGTTCTCCATCAAAGAATAGCTTCGTAATATAATTAAAATCTTGTTTTTCACCAGCAAAACAAAAATAAAAAGTGTCTATGAAGTTTGGAACTCTGCCGAAGCAATAAATCCAACCATTTTGTAATTTAGTCAAACACTTAAAGCAATTTGTGTTTTCTTGAGTGCATATACTATGTGTACACATGTTTGATGGTGTGCAAGTTTTCATATGTGTATGCGCATGCTTTCATGTGCATGAATGTGTGCGAGTGTGTTTGTGGGCCACAGCAGGCTGCAGGCGAGGTTACATCTTGCAGCAATTAAGCTGCATGCGTCTCTTACGCCCCTCCATTCGTCTACTGCAGGGTCTTGTTTCAAGGCCAGTCCGCATTAGACAAACTGAGAACGTTTGACGGCTTGGTGGCTGGTGGCTTGATGGTTGAACACAGCAACAACATGTTGCACACATGTTAATTACTTGACAATAAAATGTGGTCGTATTAGATGGAACGTAAGCATGTTAACAATGTTGACAAACCATAGAGATGTGCAGCAGAAGGAAGAGATGTAAAGAAAGAGAGTAAGAGGAGGAGAAAGGAAAGCAAAAGAAACAGGGAAGGGGTGGAGAGATAGGAGAAGAGAGAGATAATGTTAAGGCTGTTATGTGATGACATTGAAAAATAGAAACCATGATTGAAAATGTGAATTTGGACATATGTCAAACTTGTTTTATTTCTCGGGTTCGTTCCTCCACTTTCACAGTGTCCTTTACTGTCAGACCTCTGATAAAATACATTATGTAAACACACAATGTTCTGCCAAGGAAAGAACTGCGGATCAGTGAGACTTAAAAGTTCCCTGATGACAACATGACTGCAACAACGCAAGTAGTTATCATGGAGGGGGTTACTGACGTACCAAAACCTCCACATGTTTATAGGAGCCTGAATGCCAAATGCCAATTGTCTCCGGCATTGCTAAGAGGCACTTAGCACAGCTGAATGTCACAATATAATTATTTTGTACTTTTAGTTTAACAGATTGTCAACAAACAAAATATCTCTGTTTTTGGGAACAATTAGTGTACAGAAAAGGCCTGTGCCACCTCTATGTGGCTATTTAGTGGAATTTAGTGTAGATAGATCCATGCTGCCCCATGAAGGTAGTGGAAAGAGATTATATTGTAATATATTCCCATTGTTTGTAAACTGCCAGTTTTTCATGACATTGAATCACATTTCATATTTGACATTCTTTGGTAAATTGACGTGAGTGGTTATTGATTAGCAGATTCTTTTCACTCATTGATGCATCATGAACTTTATTACATGGCCAAAAGTATGAGGACACTTGACGATTACACACTTATGTGATTGTTAAAACAGGTCCCCTGATTGTTTCATAGCCACACCAAAAAGCATCAGCAAGAAATAAATCTCATCAGTGCCTGAGCTCACAATCTTGCTGAAAGCCTTCCCAGAAATGTTGAGTGTGTTTAGCAGCATATTGTTTCACAAGCACCCAAATACCACTACAACACTTAAAAATTATAAAAATATCCAGCATTCGAATCGAACTTGTAGTTAGAACCCAAGTGCTGATGTTGCAAGTCCTGGGTCAAAGAGTAGAATAATGAGTCAATCTTGGAAAATGAATTAACAGTTTACTGTTCAAATACATCTTGCATACCATGTCGTGACCAACATAAACTCTCCTAGGGGATTCAAATGCAGGTTATTATAGCAATTGGGAGGCGCAATTGTACCGAGCAGGATATTCACCTATCTGCTTGGCTAGCAGTTTTAGATTTAATTCACCCTTAAGGTGTTTGATGGTGTCTGGGGGTCTGGGCTCCGTATAGTCCAGTCCAATGTATGTAGGTTTAAATGCCCGAGCATGCTATTTTTTGGGAACACATTATAAGACAGTCTGTTGACATTCTCCATGATGTAGCACATGTGTACAATGATATGCTGTGCACACTTACTCATATTGTTAGATTAATCCACTGTCCAACCACAGGAAAATGTTTTGAGTGCTGTACATTTTAGCAGTGTGGCACATGTTGGTTTGTGCACATGTATTTATGCACAGATGACTTTCCTCGGTGGGTGGAAAATGTAAACCACAGTGGAGTAATGCTCTTTAGCAAATTATTTGATCATGCTTTTTTTTTGTAGGGACAACTAACCACAGTTTAATCAGACATGTTTAGCAGAGGGAGATCAAAGTTCAGCTGCAGCCCACATATGTCGAAGGTTGCCACCAGGCACAGGAACCGCTTTAAAGGCTGCACATGTGGGGTCACAACAGCTGGTTACACATTAACTCTGTCTCACACATTGTAACAGCCTCATTAACAATGTGCGTTAATAACTATTTCTGTATCATAGTTAGCTGAATGATTCATGGTTCAGATGTCTGTAATAGCAGATAATTCATTATGGAAACAGCACATACTGATACAAGTACCAGCACTTCAGCAGATAACACAGGCCTGCTTACTGAGACCGAGCATTGGGCCTATGACGCACATTAGTAGGAAGACATTCAACTATATTTACTAAGCCCATAAACCTTGATTGGTAGGAAATACACTGTATAAACAGATTGTTAGCATAGACACGGATAGAATTTAAAAAAATGCTGTAAAAGTGGCAATTTGGCAGCTGAAACTGCATTACTTTATTGCTACCGTACTTAATCACTTGTGAGTCATGGTCGTCGAATTAGAAAACTCAACTCTTCATCAGCACTTCCTCTTCACCTCCTCAGCCTGTTCTTCTCATGCTTCTGGCATCTTATACAGATTTATACGCCACTTCAGAGGAGTCTCTTAGTGGCAGATTAGTCATCCTTCCCCTGAATCAATATATACACTTGTCCCTCTCTCCTGATCTACTGCTCTTGCTTCTCCATGTTATTTTTCTTGGCCACAACCTCTTCTCATTTCCCCCTGAATGGGCTCCTTCAGACAGAGTCTCCCTCTCCTAGGCTTTGACCTTTTGGGATGACTTCTTAACATTGTCTAAACTCTCCACTCTTCATTTCTGAATGTATTTTCTCCTCACAGAATTACCCTGAATCAATTAATTTACTTTTTTGCATTCATATATCATACGTTTTTTGAATATGTGGAGTGTGGATATGTGTCAGTCTCAAACCACCTTATCCGTGCTCTGGGGTTCATCGGGGTTCATCTTTGGGTACCCTAAGCATTCGCTTTCTTTGGCATTCTCGCTTTCTTTTGGCATTCATTCCCTTGAACTTCACTGCCTCATCATTACAAAGGCTCTTTTTTAAAATGTAGTAAAGAGAGTGTAGTAGAGGAGTAGTGCGTCCCAGATTAATATGGAAGAGCTTTTGTTTCAGTTAATCAATTATATTATCATTTTAATTGTAAAATGTTTTTAAAAGTTTTCTGATATTTTTTCTAGAGCCGACAATTACTTGCTTGTTTGACCAACCATGCAAAACCAAAATATCTTCTGTGTTTTTTTTGCATTTTTGGTTGGAAAATAAAAATGTAATTGATTATTAAAGCTTTTGACTATTCATTTTCTATTCATCATTAATTGGTTGATTGGCTAATTGTTTTAGTTCTACTTCTATTGGAACAAGATAGGTATAAAGAACAAATGTGTGATATATAAAGACAAAGTTTATAACTTCAAATTTAATATTTCAGTTTAGCTGAGCAGAGTTGATCCTGCCACTCACAGTCTGGGATGCTTGACAAATACTGGTCCTAGCTGGATTATGATCACAGCACTAGATCTTTCTCCACTAACCCACAAGGCCTGAGGGTGGAACGTGTGGGTAAGCAGGATTGACAGGAAGTTGTTGTGTAAAAGCAGAGGTGTGTGTGTGTGTGTGTGTGTGTGTGTGTGTGTGTGTGTGTGTGTGTGTGTGTGTGTGTGTGTGTGTGTGTGTGTGTGTGTGTGTGTTTGTGTGTTTGTTTGAATGTGTGTTGTTTCTTGTGTGCATATGCGTATGTGTGTGTTTGCCCAGCGGGGAGAACACAGGGCCAGGGCAGGAAACGAAGTGGTTGTGCCACCGGTTAGAGGAAACAGAACGGCAAATAAATTACCCAGAGTCAGGCTGGCAGGACTTCTGAGAGCAAAAGCTGAGTGGACATTAAGAGAGGATAGAGTGTTGACATGGAGGACGGAGTGCCTAACCCAACAGGAAGATAAAAAAATGCATCTGATTTTTTTTTTTTTAAATTCAACTAGTATTTGAAACTCAAAGTGTATATTTCTAACCCTGATTCTGGAGGAGGTTTGAGTAAATGCATGTGCTCAGAGAGCAAGAACAGAGTCTGCACATTAGATATTATTTGTATATATGTAAAGTATGTAGGCTATATATGGGTATGGAGTAACGTAAACAATTAAAAAAACAACATAACAAATTCAAATGCTTTCTTTGCATAAATCCTACATGTCTCTGTAATTGTACTGGAGGGATAAAACACCATTCTTATAAAAGATATTCCCTCATTTGGTATTCGATGATGGTGGCGGAGAGTCTGCCTAATGTGTCTGTCTCAAATATCTCAGAGGATTTCAATTGTGGTTGAGATTTGGTGAATATGAAGGCCCCTTTCACAGAAAGTCCTACCCATCAAATAATTAGATTTCCTGTCATTAATCAGCTTTTTCTCTACAATTTTTCACCCACCTGTATATTTGTATATAACTAAATATATGTTTATATATGAATACACCTCATTATCCTTCATTCCTGTTTAGATTCAGTGTATTCCTTTTGCAATTACTGTACACCTATCTACCCTAAATTTATTATATTTTATTTGATACTTTATCCTCATATTTCAATTTATTGGAATTGTTCTTAGACTATTAATGTCTTAGATACTCATATTTTTTCACTTGATATTTTTGAGCATGACACTAAATAAGCGATAAGCAATCCAATTTTGGCAAAGGCTGCCATCTAGTGGTCATATAACACCTGTTCAGTCTTAAAGTGTCCTTGCACTTAGCAAAACTACTATCCACATAAATGTTCAGATGAATCTGATTTGACTATATTGAATAAGGAAACACTGCGGCTCATTTCGTGCTAATTGAGTAACAGCTTCTGTCTTTGCTAGCAAAGGTTTAATGAAACCAAACATGAAATGGGCCCAACAACTCCATCTGACGTAAAGCACTGAATCATTTGTTGTATCTCTTTATCTAGAAGCCAAAGGTCTTAATAGTTGCCTAGATGAGAACTAGTATTGGGCCTGTGGTCATTGAATGTGGCATATTAAAAAAATATTCAGGAACAAATAGGTTGTGTGAGCTGTGTGTCCTATTTTCTTTTGTGCTAGACATACATACATTTATAATATAAGAGTCCTTAGTAGTTGCTTAGTTTGGTTGTGTTTCAATTAGTCAACGTTTTCTCGAAAGTTTGGATAAGATAAGTGTGCGTTATTGGAAAATGTATACAAAAGTATTTGTCCCCTTCCTGAATTCTTCTATTTTTGCATACACAACAAACCGTTTCAGAATTTTAAACAGATTTAATATCATACAAAGACAACCTTAATAAACGCAAAATACAGTTTCTAAATGATAACTTCAGTCATTGAGGGAAAAATGTAATCCAACACCTCCTGGAAAAAAGTAATTGCCCTCTTAGTTACTCAATAGAACCTATCCAGCATCGGGAAATAAGCTAAAAGGTCTAAGCGTGCAGTACACTATGACAGGATCAAAAGAAATATATCGGTCTGGAAAGGGTTACAAAGCCCTTTCTATGGCTCTGGAACCACAATGAAAGCCATTATCTGCAAATTGAGAAAAATTAGAACAGTGGTGAATCTTCCCAGGAGTGGCCGGCCACAAAAATCCTCCATTGACGACAGGAAATCTCAAAAGAACCCAGGCAAACATCTAAGGAACTGCAGGCTTTGCTCGGCCCACTTTAATGTCAGCGTTCATGATTCTACCATAAGAAAAAGACTGGGCAAAAATGGTATCAATGGAAGAGTTGCCCTGCAAAAAAAAAAACAACACTTCTAACTTCTAACCCGGGCTTTTTGGGATGTCTTGTCAAACTGATCAGTCAAAAGTGGAACTTTTTAGAGGACATGAGTCCCGTTACATCTTGCTAACAACAAAGCTAACGTTGCATTCCACAATAAGAACATCATACTTACAGTCAGTCAAACATGGTGGTAGAAGTGTGATGGTGTGGGGATGCTTTGCTGCTTCAGGACCTGGTCAACAGAAGCACAAGCGCAAGTCCACCTCTGCATGGCAGATGCATGGCATCAAAGAAAATGAAGGTTGGAGTGGCCTTACCGAAACTTGAAACCAGCTGAGATGCTGTGGCAGGACCTTAAACAGGCACTTCATGCATGAAAACCATCCGATGGGGCTGAATTAAAGCAATTCTGCGTGAAAGTGGAAAAGCATAATAGGGCCACTTTAAAAACAATATCCTGTGTCTACTCAGGTTGTCTGTGTCTTGTATTCAATGTTTGAAAATCAGTTTATGCAAAGATGTGTGGGGCATTCTGAATCTGATTTGTTAATCTGTGGCGGCTTGTTAACGCATTTGGGCTGAGCACACTGTAGTTGTATGCATGACAAAATGACAAAAAGTTTTCATTTCAACCAGGGTATGATGAAATACTAAAGTAAATTAAGTAGTTAGCTTTCTTGTGAGGTACTTTTCACACATTTTGATATTAAAGAGATGTGAAACATAAAACAGACACACACTGTTACAGGTTCTTGAAAATGTATTAATGTGGGCAACAAAGCAGTTGGCAAATTCTTTTCACTGTCACTTCTAAAACAACCATCAAAGAATTGTTAATTTCTTTTCCCTTTCTTGTTAAAAAATATTTCAGTCAAGGCCTTGAGAGAAAGAGCTAAGTTGTTTGTGATATTCTACAGCCGATGAAGTGAAGCAAAAGCTGTACTCAGCGTCTAAGAAGTCTCAGTCAGGTGTAAATCATGTCGAGTAAAAAAAGTTCCTGAGTGAGATACAGGGAGTTTCATATAAAAAAATGAATTTAATCGGACTTAAGTTTAACAGCGTTAGTGTTGGGTGTGTTCTTAATAATCTCAAACACTGTTCAGAGGAAGGATCGATAGTAGTACAGTACTAAGGCAAAGGAGTGTGTTGTGAAAACAGTTCAGAAGCCTCTAGAAGACACGTTCAAAGAAATCCATTTTAAATGTATTCTGTACAGTGTATATCGGTACCTACAAAGAACACTGATAGAGATGGGAGTATCACAACTAGAAAGACAAAAAACATTCTCGGTAAATGCTAATAAATTAATAAGGAAGCCTGGTGAAATTGGCATCTACGACAATTGAAATTACTGATATTTAAGGTAATTTTCAGATGAAATAACTGCAGAGCCAGAAAAATACTGTCTGATTCCAGGCACGTGACAGCAGACTCAACAATTCTTTCGCTTTCAGCCAACACATTTTGCATGCTTTTCAAGTAAGGAGTAGCTAAACAAAAGAACGAAGTGTAAGATTAGACAAGAGCGGAATTCTCCTCTAAGTCAAAAAGACATAAATATTGAGCCCATACTGTTGGGCATTTGTTACAACTGAAATGTTTTCTTATTACAGTAGACAATCATATTCAACTCTTTATAGTAAAATATGAATTATAACAGGAAAATAGACTAATTCAGGTGTCACTAGACAAGAGTGCGTCGTTATACTCGAGGAAAATTAATTTCCTTCACATAAAACAGACACAAAACAAGGCCATCAAAAATACAGCTATCAAACCTCTTCAATAAAGTACAGTACTTTAGAAAACATGGCATGTAATACAATTTAGTAAAGTACATTTTTTATAAATGTTGTGCTAATACGAAAATAGCAATACAAACAGTATCATGCTTTTTTTCTTCAAAGAACAAAAAACATTTCTTTGTGATTTTGATGTTGGCGTTGAGCAAAGTCACATGCATTGTAAAGAGGGCACAAATAATTTAGACTATTAGGAAAATGTTGACAACCATGAAACCTTTAGACAACAAGTAAAATAATACTAACACTGTTGTATCATAAAACGGATACTACTACAGCAGTGCCAAGTGAGTCTTTTATACCTCTAAGCGCACATTGTAACAGAAACCAACCACATGAAACTTACTGTTTTCTGTGGACTGATTAGTACGCACTTACACGGTTCGTGTATGTTTATGTCAAAGTACACTCTTTGTAATATCGCAATGTCCAACTGCATGTGATTTAAGGTTAGTGCACATTGAGATTGTAGTGTTAACATGCACATACTGAGATTATACATTTGGCTTGAACTACTTGGTTCTCTCATTCATTTGAATGGTCAATTGGCTGATGTACAGTATCTTTATGCTGGGCTGGGGTTTCCCAAAAGCATTTTTCATCATAAGATTGATGATCTTAGTCGTTCAAAATTACATTAGCAAAGGCAATGACCATGGTTGTAAACCTATTCCTCAGTAACAAATACTGAAGGTTCCTCCAGAGGCACCATGTGTTGGCCTGGCTTGCAATCAGCACAAGCAACGTGTACATTCGGACTGGAGTAACTGTGGTGACGGCAGCAGTTCACTTCACTTTCGTCCACAACATGCTTTTGGGAAACCAGGCCCAGTGTGTCTTAGAAGGCCTCCTTGGCTTGGCTTGGCATCTTGCACATCATCAGGATTTGCTTCAAGGCTTTCTGGACATCCTCGTCCATCTGACCCTGAAAGCACACAGCACCAGTTCAGTTAAGTCACTAAAACAATACAACATTAGTAAAACCCAAATTACTAAGGGATTTAAAGTTTGCCTAAATACAAAAAAAGTTATATTTTTTCTCACAAAATGTCTCACATCCCACACTGTTGTGTTGATTTGTCCAGCTTTTAAGATGTCTGCTGCACTGCCACCCCAATAGAACGGTGGACCTCACTATGAACAGGTTTCAGTGGAACTTCCTATCACATTTGTAAAATGTTTTAAAACTAATTTCTCTGTCTTGTGAGTGCAGCTATCATATTAGGAAACCTTGGCTAATAAAACCAAAACTATGTCCATGGCTAGATACCAGTGAGAAATAATATATTTCTTCATACTGAGGTGAACCATTTGGTTGTTGCCTATGATGCAATGCAATGTGATACAAGAGGATGGAAAATATGTGTTGAAAACTTCACCTGCATGCTTTCTGTAAAAACTAATGAATGGATTTACCTGGACAGCATAGAGGAGGTGCATCCTGTAGACTGACACTATCTCATGGTGCTGCTTTTTTGACTCCTACAAAGAAAACATCAGGTAAATTACAAAAAAATTCACCTTTACATTTAAGAATTCAAACTACAGTGCATTCTTTCAAAATGGTTGTTATTGTGTGTCCTATCTAAACAATATGTGGACCAAATCTTACAGCTAGCTGGTACTGTAGTTGTTTGATCTGTTGCTGCAACGTCTCAAGCTGCTGGCTTAGCTGCTGGTTTTGCTGCTGTCTTTTGGAGGGAGAACCAGCACTGTAGGAGAGCTGTGATAGGCTGTTTAAGGCATCCTTCAGCTTCCCCACCTCCCGTGACAGGTCATCTATCTGATAGGGAAAAACATAAAACATGCAATTAATGAAACAATGAACTTTGCAGGGTGAGGTCACAGAATAAAAAAAAGGTCCTGATAAGACAAGTTTAGGCTGACTCATGCAAAAAAAAAGAAAAAAAACCACGACCAATAAATCATGTTATTAAGTAGAGTGTTGGACAGACATCACTGAAATGTCAAGTACTGCAATAGTGATGCTACTTCTGCAAAACAGATTATCACTTACCCTCTTGTTTTTTTCTCTCTCTGAGGCAACGTGGTTCTCCACCAGCTGTTTGAGCTGACACACAGCATCCTGGGACTCCGCCAGCTTGGTGGTCAGCGTCTGGTTCTCCTTCTCCCTCGACATCATCAGCTCCTGCAGGGCCTCCCGCTCTGCACCATTCTCCCGTGCCTGATGGATGAATACGTGTGGATAGGTATGTTTAAGAAATACATGGTATGGAAAGATAAACCGTCAACGCTTAAACGTTTTTGTTTTTTTATCCCCTTCTTTTCTTCTCACCTTCTGCCACGCATCAGTGGCCTCCAGAGCCATCTCATCCTGCTTTCTGAGGGCCCCCTGGAGGAGCTGCGTCAGACGGTTCACCTCGCCCTCCAGCTGCTGTTGAGAAGTGTCGTGCTCGGTGCGGGAGACAGAATCATCTGGGGTAACATCTTTCTCTGCAGTCAGCCTATTGTGAAATAGACACAAGAAAGTCATGGCCTGTTCACTACAGTAGGAGAAACATCTTCGCCTTTTAGACCCCACACACTGTATTATAAACTAGTTATGGAGTAAAAAGTACAATATTTTCCTCTGAAATGTAGCAGAGGAATTGACTGTAGCATTAATGCCAAATACTTCAGAAGTATGCTAAAATTGTACAGTGTTAAAGTAAATGTATTTAGTTACATTCCTCCACTGCTTTTCTGATTGATTATATACCATTCAATAAGCCCCACTTCCACCTCAGCATCAGGCTGAAGTCTCCAGTATAAGCAGAAAAAGATGGACTATAGACCAGGTATGACGTTAGTTTTCTAGTTTCCTCACCTGTTCTGAAGAGCCTCCACCTGCAAGATTTTCTGGTGTAGCTGCTCTTTCAACGTCTCTGACTGGCTTTCCAACTCTTTGATAGCATTTCCCAGAGATGACATCACCTGTGTGTGGTCGGCGAGGGTCACAGAGTTTTGTGCCTGAGCCTCTGCTTCCTGCTTCAGCAGTGAAATCTCCTCTAGAGCAGCCGAGTGCTTCTTCTCCGTCTCACCTAGCAACGTCTGCAGCTCCTCCACCTTTATGTTCAGCACCTCGACCTGCTTTTCTTCTGAGGAGGGAGATGAGTCTGCTCTGCTCTCGGCCAGCTGTTTCTGTGCAGCACTTAGCTGACTTTTGGTTTCACTGAAGGAGTGTGAGAGTTCCAGCAAGCGGCGCTGCAGCCCAGCGATTACCTCATTTAGCCCAGCTTTCATTTCTTCAAAGTCTTTGGCTGCTGCTTCAACTGGCACTGTGCCCCTCAGAGCCTCCTAAACAACAAGACAGGAGAAATTAAAAGAGGACATTTTTTATTGATTTCAAGAAGTAACTGATGTACAGCAGGTAGAATACATTAAATATAATAAATAGAGAATTAATGTTGAAGCAATATAGTCGTAGTATAGTCGTACAGAAGTTCAGAGAGAAAAAGCGGCCCATATTTACCTGGAGCATCCTTATCTCCTCTTGTGCCTCCTTGTACAGCCCCTCAATCTGTGCAGTCCTCTGTTCTTTCTCCTTTAAACTCCGTCTTTCCTCCTCCACCCTCCTCAGGGCCTCCTCCAGCTGTCTGATGCGTAGAGCTGCGTTCTCCTGCTCAGATCCCGATTGGACGAGCAGGGCCCTCAGCTGTTTTACTTCATGTTCAAGTGTGGATGATGTTCGTCTCTGAACCTCCTGTTTCTCCATTAGCTCACCTCCTCCCCTTTCCATCTGCAGCCTCAAATCCTCCACCTCCTCCACAGCTTGGTGGTATCTCTCTTGAGTGTCTGTCAGCTTTGACTGAAGCTCTGCGAGACTCTCCATCAACTCTTCCTCTCTTCCTTTCTCCCTCACGCTGTCATCCTCTTCTCTTTCTCTGCCTCGCTCAGGTTCCAGCTGGGCATGAAGCGAGCGGTTCTCCTTCCTGGTTTCTAGCAGTTTTACTTGAACGCTCTCTAGCGCCTGCCTCAACAGTCTGATCTCCTCTTTGCTCCCTCCTCTCCCTCCTTCACTCTCTTCTTCCTCTCGTCTGACAGAAACACCACCTGAACCGTCTTCCCTCTCCACTTGTGGCAGTGACTCAAACTCATCCTTGGTGGAGTGGAAGGAGGAGTTGGAAGCCATGCTGTTTGGACGACTGGTGTCATTCAGGTCTTCGCTTGCTTGGAGGGATGGATGTTTCTGTGAGGTGAGGGATTGAAAAAAAAAAACATCACTAATAAAGCACAGTATGAGGTAAAGGTATGTGCCTGTCTTTACGCAGAGGGGAACAAAGACCAAGAAAAACAGCAAATTCTCCCATTCACTTTGGCATTTTTTGCTCAAGTAAATGATTCAAATTATTAATTCAGACAAATTTTCAACTAATCAAATAATCAACTAATCATTGCAGCCCTAATAAGGGATCATTTCTTGCATAGAAAAAACTGAAATTAGAAAAGGACAGGGAATAATTCTTTGAGAATTATTGGATTGATAATTTCTGATATCTTTATGATTGGTTGGAGCTAATTTGTAAATTACGAAAGTAAATTAATAAAAATAATAGGCTTGAAGTGTAAAAAAACACAGGGGGCTTCATGAGACGTCTATTTCGTGAGGCAGACAGACATCAAAAATGCTTTCTAATTGAGGACATTAAATTTGCCTCTATACACCCAAGTTTCTGATTGTATTTCTATTTTAATATTTAATATTTTTAAATTAATAGATTAATTGTTTTGACAGAAAATTTGTCTGCAACTATTTTCATTTTTCAACAGAATGTATATTTGTTGTATATGGTAGTAAACAGAATAACTTTGGGTTTTTCACTGACAAGCAATCTGAATAGGTAACTTTGGGTTGGGGAAAACTTTCCCTGCTATGTTCAGAGATTTTAAAGAGGATTAATAAAGAGTTAGTTTTGTACGGAGGAGGATACCTTATCATTTTGGCTAACTCAGACTACTGAAGCCTCACTATCTTAAGTTTAACATTTAAACTTTTATTATATATTTTTCTCTTGAAAGAGGACTGTTGATTTCCTCCCCATCACTTTCACTGGAATAGCATTAGAAGAAGATCTCTTCAAGCCAGTGTGGACATGAGGGATGACCGATACATCTTTAAATGTACATATGAACATGTGAGTATTGTTTTAAGTGAAACAGATTTGTAAATATGTGAACCTATTTATCTTGTGCTTGTATTTTTTTCTTAAAAAGTGACTTTTATGGATTCATTTAATTTGCTAATTCTATTATTATTATTATTATTATTATATTACTACATTATTTTTCATTGCCTTGTAATATCCAAATTAAAACAGAACTTAAAAAGGTCTTGTATAAATTGTTTTCTATAGCTTAGGTTCTAACATACAGTGTAATGCCCTCACCTTGAGTATGTTCATTCATTGGTTTATGGATAACTCATGAGCGTGACTGAATGAGTTACATACCTTATGTTTGCTTGCAAGTTGCTGATTCTCCAAAGTTAGAGCAGTAATCTTGGCTTGCAGAGCAGAAACCAGAGCTGCAGATGCTGTAAAACTGTGCTCGACCTATCAACACATACATACACATACATTCACATGCAGAGGCACACAGAGACAGAAAAGCAACGTTGAGGACCACTAGCTGCCTACTGAAAAACAAAAAACGAGTTTTGACACGTCTGAAGCTTAGGCTAGACCTCCTACAAGAATGCCCAAGGTGAAAAGGTTCAGCAGTACACAGCTGTCTGTTGTCAGAGTAAAGTATTACACTCACAAAAGCAATGTTGATTTAAGATTTTAACGACCAGAAAGACTTTTAGTTCTACTTTTAGAAAAAAAAAAAGCTAAGAATGTATCAACATAGCCACCATGTTAAATATCTGTTTATCTAGCTCAAAAGTTTTGTTAATTCTCCCAATCAAAATCAAAACTTTAGTTGGACTGGGTAGAAGAGTCATCTGCAATATGTTTATACACCAATAATTATATTCAACGCATGTGCTCTACTTTTCAAACTGAAAGTCTGACGTAATTTACTTGTAGTCTGTACAAGTCACAACATCTGTTTTCAAATCTGCTCATCTGTCATATTTATATAGTCACCTTTGTTTCCATTTCGGGCCCAGTCAGCCTCTGCTCCACCGACTGCTTCAGGTCTTCGATTGTCTCCAGCAACATGTTTCTCTCTTCATGGAGCTTTTCAACCTCCTCTCTCAGTGTCGTACCTTTAACCTCATCCTCCTTTGAAATGAGGAAAAAGGAGGAGTGGCGGGAAAGAAGAGTGGGAGGAGAGAAGAGAAAGGGATGGTCGAGAGAAGAGAGTAAAGGTGAGAGGAGGACGAGGGGAAAAGGGTTTGAATGTTGAAGGCAAGAATTTAGCTTATTGGCACATGGGATTCAACTGTATCATAAACCACAATACTACTATCTACAAAATGTCTCCCTCTGGAGTTAAGCATATTTGTCATTCCTGAACACATCTTTTCATGTTTTCAATCAACATTCACACCTGAAGACTAATTTGCACAAACCTTTATTGATAAATACAATGAAGTTGCTGGTGCAACGTTTAACAATATTGAGATTTAACAACCTTATAAATGTATTATACCTATTTGTGTATTCAAGCCTTCTTAATTTTTTTTTTTTTTACCTTTTCATATAAATTGAAGTTACTAAATACTATTCTGTATTCATTCTATGGATCCTGTGAGTCTCCTTATTGCTATTATATTACCACTGGTACAGGGTCAGTGCCCTTTTCTTGAAGTTTGGGGCTTATAGAATATTTAAAAGTTATATAAATAAATTTAACATTAATATAACTTTTTATTTTATAAAAGCTCTACAGAAAGAATGTTGTTGTTGAAACATCAGCTTATGGAATTTTTCTTGAGGTTATTATATAAGACTGTATTTTTATATGCTTTATTTTACCTTGTAGTTGAATCTTTTGGGAGTGTCACTATAGTTGGATCCAGGGGTCCCAGTGGAGATCAGGACTGAAGGAGAAGAGGGTCCCGAGCTCTGAAGAAGGGTGAAGTTAATTAGTTTTGGGATTTGGGACTTTTCATGATTTGGTCATGGATTAAAAAGTCAAGATTTGTTCTTGAGCAGCTTTAAGAACAAATGAGTGCAATGTGTTTGTGATCTGTTGGAACAGAAACTTAAGGAATAAGATTCATAATTTAAGTGTCCCGTTAAAACAGTTAAGTGCCCTAGATGTTATGAAGAACAGTTTTAAATCCTAAACTCTCGAAAACAAAAAGCAGATTAGTATATAAATTCATTGAACATACATCCAGATAATACGATAGACGAGTAGGCCTGTCATGATAAATTGTTTTGTTGGATGATATATATTGTCCCAGAAAAAATTGCAGTAAAAGATATTATAGTAATTTTAAGATAAATTTATGCTACTGATATAATAATTATATTAAAGCTAAATAATGCGAGTACAAAATATTAAATATCCTTAATAAGTAAAACATTGAAAACAAGAACACAACCAAAACCATAAAGAAAAACATGCAATGTCTGCGTAATGCCCAAATCTTGTAATTGAAGGGAAATGCTTAATATTCTGGCATCATGTTTGTGAAAACTGTCAGACATTCTTTTGTAAAAAAAAAAAATCACCCATGCAAACACGACCATTAATATCGTACTATAAGCCAATGAAGTTATTATTGTGATGGGTCGACAGACCAAACACATACAGGTCTGACTACTCATTTTATGAATATACTGCAGACGTGCATTAATATAAAGAGTGGCATACTGATACAAGCAGACAGATAAAAAGAAAGACATGCGTTTACCTGCAGTGGGCTAATAGGAGGTGGAGGTGCTTTTCGTTTTTTGGGAGTTGTGATCCGTTCATCACTTAGTTTAGCTACTTGATCATGCTGAGGAGCCAGCAAAGAGACAAGAGAAGAAAGGCAAAGAAAAGAGAGAAAAGGTAGGGATTCAGTGCTGGTTAGTAAGAGGAGGATCAATCGATCAGAGCTACAGTAAAACTTCTGTTTTGTTTTCCCAAAATAGCAAGTAAGAGATTTTCTACAAGCTGAGATATTTGCTATTGACACACAAGAAAAAGCTGATACTAAACTACAGTCCATGAGTTGTAGCTACACAACAGAAATTAGAGGAAATTGGCTTCAGCTCTTCTTCACTATGAATCACAATATTGTACAAAATAAAATTTAGACTACTAATAATCGATGGTTGTTTTATGATCAGAGGTTTTAGTAACTGTGATGGCCTATTTGTGAGGACCTCTAAAGAAAAGTTTTGAAAAGAAGAAGAGTGCTGTGTTACCTGAGGACTTCTAGGAGACTTTATATCTGTTAAAAAAAGACAAGAGGAACATCACAAATTGACGGAATCAAATAGAAGTGATAATTAAAGATTCCTTTTTGGATACTTTACAATTTCTAGTACATGTGACATTGCTTTCATAGAGAGAAGCTTACACCAAACATTTAAAGAAAAAGAAAAACAACACCGAGAGAACACCTCCAGGTGGCAGCACAAATCTCTACCACACAGAGGTGATACATTTGTGTGCATGTGTGTGTAATGGGGGCAAACAGCTGGTCAGCAACCATTAAATAATAAGCTCAGTAAGTCTCCAGGGAAATTATGTAAGTCAATGCAACGTCCTTAAAAGGTTCTCTGAACGATCTTGGGGGCAATAATATAGCATCAAAAAACAATTCGCTATCTAAAATTGTAGTTGAGTAATGTCTACCTGATCAGAGAAGTCCCTCTCCCTCTGTGTGTTGTAATCCAAGCTTCACTGTGCTTTGTTTACATAGCAGGCCAACTGTATGTGCCTTTTATTGAATGTAAGTGCATGTGAGCATGTCCAACTGGCTAGATTACAGCTCATTAGCAGCTGTCCAGACCAACGGCATTGTCCTAGAAGTGTTACGTCCCAACTTCCGGTTCCCCCTCAGGTAAACACTGTTCTGTCAGCACTGTCGCCTTAGTTTGCACTGTTAGCGCTGTAAGTACCTTTAGCTGTGAGCCACAGGCACGCTGTCATGTTGAGAGCCTTGTGGCGGCAATAAATATGCTCTGAATGTCAAATTTAGCACCTTGGTAAGATACAAAACAAGTTTGTGTGTTTGTGTGTGTGTGTGTGTGTGTGTGTGTGTGTGTGTGTGTGTGTGTGTGTGTGTGTGTGTGTGTGTGTGTGTGTGTGTGTGTGTGTGTGTATAAGGCCCAAAAATTGTCACAACAATGTAAATACACATCAACATTTGCCTTCTGCTGCCTCAAAGCTCACACAGTGAGTGTGTGACTCTTACCAGGAGCCTGTTGTCTGTTTAAGGCAGCAGTGAGGGCAGTTTTGACCTCAGAGTTGCCCAGCAGCTTGGTGTAGTGTACGACATCATGGCCTTGTGAGTCTACTGCCGACAGATCTGCTCCTCGCTGAACCAAGACTTCAACAACAGAAACGGCATTTGACTCGCTAGCCAGCATCAAGGCTGTCCTGCAACACAGAATAGAAAAATATATTGATTACCAATGCAACATATATAGCCAACATCCTAAACGTGTCTTTAAAGTGCTTAATTTGAAATTCAGAGCATGTCTATGATTTGGGGAATGGCTTTCACACGGCTCTCAATATTAGGCTGCCATTATCGGCGGTAACCATCGTATGAGCTCAGTTCAGAGCTGCTTCAATTAGCTAGCCAGTGGGGCGCACAAAATGGGACTCAAATAGACTACCATGTACGAGCAGCTGGACCGGCTACTTAAACAAAGCACAGAGCAGCTTGGATTACAACACACACAGAGGAAGAGTGAGTTCATTCTCTGCCCAGGTAGACATCACTCCAGTATATCTTTACATTGCAAGAAGCTTTTCGCCGTTATATTAATGCTCTGATTGTCGAATTTAGCATCTTTAATTAGTCATCACTGCTGTTACACATCATTTCTGAAGTTTCAGTGTGTCTTGACTTTGTTTGTACCTGCCACAGTTGTCAGAAGTGTTGATTTCAGCGCCGCAGTCCAGCAAAGTGCTGCACACCTCAGCATGAGCGTGTTTGGCTGACAACAGCAAAGGGGTGAGCCCATCCTTTGGAACAAACACATTATACACATTAGTATCGCTAAAATCATCCTAGGGAGGGACCACAAACCAACATAACCCACACCTACATAACTTATCTCTTGTGACATCAGGACGTGGGCCTGGACATGAAGTATGACAAGTGTTTGTGGGGTGAGAGAAATCTCAGATCCATGTGAAAAATAAGTGGATGGCTCCTAAATTAATTTCCCAGCAGATAAACAGAAAGCCATAGTTGTTTCACTTTCTGGAGAGGCCTAGACTGTTGGGAAAATCCCGAAAATTATATATTTACAGTTCTAAATGTAGGGGCTGACTCAGTGGAGTTTATTACCCTGTGTTGGGTAACTGAGGCAGTATTTTATGCAACGTAATCCCATAATTTTCACCAGGATTGACAGATCCTAACCCCAAGGATGACATTTAACCTAACCTTACCATCTATGACCTAAATCTAACCGAAACATTTGATTGGCTGGGCTTGTGGAGGGCGGTGTACAGCCTGGAAGGAGCTGCTGCCACATCATCTTCACTTAGATGACATTAGAACTGAAAATGAAACTGTATAAATAGACATTCCCACAGTTCATTTATATTAAACAAAGGGGGGAAAAAAGTCATTTCCAACTGAAAAAAAGCAAAAGACTGTTAAGAAACAGTAAAGTGTGTCAGCATAGCTTTGTGTTTTATATAACAAGGCTGCTGCTTCAACACACCACAGAGAACAAAACTATGTTGTGGGTTCCTCTGAGCTCTGCTAAAGACTTTAACAGCCCCGTGTCTGCTCTGCTCTGCTCTGCTCAGTCTGTGTTTCTACTGAACAGTTTCTTCTCTGGAATCTAAAACACAGAAATATGTTTTTCACCTCATGGTAAACGATTCAATGTCTGTGTGGATGAATGTGAGAACACAGGTGTATACATGTTTGTCTACACTGGAGTTATGTTTACAGCTTGCTGCCATCTTGTCAGTTTAAAGCCAGAATACCAAATATGGGCAACGAGGTAAAGACTTGGTAGAGCTGACGTCGAGCTGCAACCATGGCTAAGTGTGATAATTTGAGAGGCCTGTCAATCAAAGAAAAGGCACACAAACATGCCCCTGTTTAAAACTTAATACACGCCTTCATAATAAAAGCAACTCTCTGTGGTGAATGCTACAAATACTGCACATACACTAGAACATGTCTGTGTGTGTCACAGCCTTGTGACTGAATATTTAATAAGTAGAACATGACAGACTACTTTAAAAAGGGCATTTTTTTCATACCAACTCTGACTCATGAGAATTGACATATGAGTGGAAGAGGTCGTTGTGCTTGCTCTATCACTGTATGTGCTGCTGAATGAGGGGTAGGCTGAGGGGTACTATAAACCCAACTATTTTGGCATGTGAACCTGTAAAAAGAAGCTATGTCTATTTGTGACCGCTCCTCATGTTGCTCATGTCTGTGAGCTGTGAACTGTCGAAACAAAAAGTGATCAGATTAATTTCAATAATTACAGAGGCCTGAAGAGATGATACTATCCATAAAAAAATGAAAAAACAGTCAAATGTTGTGTGACAGAATGTTTTTTTTTTCTTTCCTATCTTGTCTTAGGTTGGGAATCATTGCTAAAAGCTCAATCCGAAAACCATAAACTTCTATTTCAGTATTCGGGAAAGTAATGAATCACTCACCAAAATACTTCCTGGTATGTGGATGTCCACATACAACCTATACTATACATGTATACTGTCATCTTGTCATTGAGAAGTCTTAAGGCTATGATTTACAATCTCCCTGCAGCACATTGCAAACTGTTATTAACATAAACAATGAAATCAACTCCATGAACTGCTGCGCTAACGTGACAGCTAACATTTTGATTAGTGTTTTCAGTGTGTACTACGAATTCGCATGATATACCTGATCACAGTTTAGATGGTTAGACTTCTTCAATTCAGTCATATGTATTCAACATTCTTTAGTAGAGTTAGACAGATATTGTCCAGCCCAATAAATTGGCCAATATTAGCTATTTGCAGATATGAACATGCTTTTGTTGTGTTTATACATTTAACAGAAATTACCATTGGTAGACATATGTTCATGGGATTTTGTAAACTCCCAAATATTGATGTCAGTATCAGCCTCAAACATCAAGTATTGTTAGACTATACTCGGTATATTATCAGCTACATAACTCATGTTCCTTTTGTAGTCTTCCAAGTTCCTTTGACCCACTCAAACCAAACGCATTGATGCCAAACAATTACCAGGCCACGTCTGTGAATTGTGTCAATGCCGACTTTCTTTTAAGTAATAGAGAAATATATTTATTTCCAACTGAAAACATAAGGAAGCATTTACACTACATAGTACAACTGTCTCCGAGCAGAATTTATGTTTACATTTACTTGATTTTCTATAAACATTCCTTGTCCAACATATGTGAGACCTGGCAGATGTTCCTCTGTTTCTTTCTATATCTCGCTGTGTTTTAATTTAAGTCAAATATAGATCAGGTAAAGGCATTCGTTACAGCCATGACTTATGCCTGAAGCTAACAAGCTGGCATGTTCTGCTCAGAACAGAAACAGCAATACGTTCCAGACGACTTTGTGGTTCTCAGTCCTTTTGTGCACTAACAGCAAACAGAGCTGCTCACATCTCACACACATAGCTGCATATGTTTATGGCTGGAGAAGTGAATGATCACATTTTGTCTTCCTGTCAACGGAAAACTGCACTAGAGCACTGTCTCTCCACTACAAAACACGGTTTGTCGATTGCTCGAGAACACATAAATATATGCTTTGTTGACATATTTTTAGTGAAATGCGTAATTTGAACATGCAGGTTTGGTTTTTCTAATGGTACAGACAATGCATCATTTTGCTCTACAAGTTTTGGATTGATGAATAGGAAATGTTTAAAATCCTTTTTAAAACCCCAAAAGTGGGTGCATGAACAATGTTCAAAAAGCCATAAAATACAACTCATCATAGACTTAAACAAGCATGAGGAGGAAAAACATGGGTGTTTTAATTAGAAATAAACATAACATCTTTACATGTCAGCTAAGAGACCACTCTGTGTGTGTTTATCTCCAACAGGCCAGCTGTGGCATGATGATAAAAAAGGGAAATAAATGGACAACACATTCTCTTATCCATTTCTTTGCTCTCTTTTTCTATTACACACACACACACACACACACACACACACACACACACACAAAACATATCACACTCACACACCCCAGTTGGGTAAAAACCACAGGCATGGAGCTTCACTGCAATGGAGACCACATGTCTGCGGCTTGAGAGATGAGTTCCCACAGTACACTGACCCCCTACCTCACACACATTCACACATACATACACATGCACACAATTACATTAATCAATCATTAAACGGAGAAGGACAAACCAGAGGAAATGTCAGATAATGAGGATCCTTCATAATATAGATGTACTGCTGTGAGAGAGAGCTGAAGCAAATTCAAAACAATATTGTTTTACCTCTGCTAAAAAGCACATAAAGGGATGAGGACCAAACTATAATTAGGGAGATAAGTTATTGGACATGAATAAATAGCATGCTGTTGCAAACACAAGGCCAATAGAGAAGTAAATATTAAAGAAAATCCAAACAGTGATAGACCTTCCTAGAACAAATTCCTCTCTGGAAATTACACAGTAGAAAATTATATGAATGAGACTGAATGGAGCATTTCTGTGGTTTTTATACTGTTTCAGATCCCCCTTACTACCCTGCCAGGAAAATAAAGTTTGAGAAAGAAAGAAAGTGGTAGTAATAATCTAGTTACATACCGCATCTTTCAGGTTGATGGGACTTTTTAGTTCACACAGCAGTTGGACGGTCTGGATGTTTCCACTGGCAGCTGAGAATTCAAAAAAAAATAAAACAGTGAGAAAGTCAGTCATGAAGAAGCACTTACATTTTTAAATATCTTTTAAAGGTTTCTTAATTTATTTTGCAAAGCAAGGGTGATACGTATAGTTTGTGTTCTAAACAGTTTGTATGTTCAAGAATCCTTGTCTATGGTACCTCGTGTACATGATTTTTATGTGACAAAATGTTGATCACAAAAAAGCACAAAGGTGTTCAGAGATAACAGTGTGGTTTAGACAAGTTAGTTCTAGTGTTTAATTTGGGGAGAAATGTATCTCATCTGCTCCCCTCTCTGATTTCCAAAAGACCAAACATGATTGGACTTCATCTACTCTTCTTTTTCAATAAAAAAAAAAAAAACATAGGCGCTACTTATGGAAGTTGGACTGTTGCAACACTCGGCTGACACTCGTAGGCCATTGCCTTTACTTTTAAAGTGCAACATTGACAGACAAAAAAAGAAATCCAATAATTTATCTAAACAGCTGCCAACTTACATCACCATTGTGATACGAATTTAAGAGAAGCTCAAAAGAGATCTGTCATAGTAATCTTTTTGGAGACAGAAGGTGGCAGCTCATGAAAAATGTATGAGGTCTGTGAGAATCTTCCCATCACTAACACATTGTTTGGTTTGAATAAAAACCTGATAGAGTATTATGGGAACTTTTGATTGAACAAACTAGGATGGAATCACATTTAATCACTTAATTTCAAATATGGTAGCGGATTTCATCCAAATAAAATCAGAGCTTTAACTTAATCTCAGATATTTTCCCACGTCCTTGTCTAAGCAGACTAATCTTCAATAAAAGCCCTTCTGTTTGATTAACCCTCGGAGCACTGAGACACTTACCAGCGTGATGCAGAGCAGCCTTTCCTGAGCCGTCTACAGCATCGATAGGACATTTACTCTGGAGGGGAAACAAAACCATATTGTTAGATTTGAATGTATGCCAGTACATACATTCAAAACTGTGAAAGAAAAGTTCCTTTGTTAAATGCTCTTAAACACATTTTTTTTGTGTCAGTAGTCTGTGACATGCAATATATTTTGAACTTGCTGTGTCTATCGGCTTATTTAGTGAATTCTTACATTTCCCAGAATGACTTTCTAAACGTTAAATCTGTCCAAATAATTCCCAAAACTCAAAATGTCACCTGGCTGTATTTTATAATGCATTTACATGTTTTTGTTCTTCTCTCTCCATAGATGACCAGCTACAAGTTTTAGGAATAATATCATTATTTGTGGCAACAAACTGGCATTATTTGGTACAACTGAAAATTGTGTCAGAATGTTAAAGTAAAAGCAGTTTGGGGCACACATGCAAATGGTGTTTAGAGCTTTAAAATTGTTGCTATGTAGACCAGCAGACTCAGATGGATGTTTGTTGCTGAGATGCTGCAGACTGTCATGGGATAGTTAGGTCAGCAGATCACAGCAGGAAGAAGTGTGTGTGTGTGTGTGTGTGTGTATGTGAAAGTGTGTATGTGTCTCCTCCTGTGAAGATCTGCTGGGATACAATCAGCAGGCTAAAGAAACGAAGCTGTGAAACTGTCTGATTTAAAACACATTAACGGAATAGTGAGACTTTTCAGAGAGTAGGTTTCATATGGTTTATGCTCCCGCTTTCACACATTCCTTATTGGCTACACAAAGTAATGCGTCCAAGAATAAGGCCTGCAAGTTGATAAGCTACTCTGACATTAAAAATTCTTAGTTCCATATTTCTGACACTTTTTTTTGTTCAATAAATCTTGAAAACATTTCTCTGAACCCAAAACACCGTAGAAAACACATGTAGTATGTTATCACTTTGGAACCATAGTGTCTGTAAAATGGCATGTGTTGAATTATTTTCATGGCATTCAATATATCATGGCAATTCTAATCTTTGTTCACCTTACCTGAATGAGCTTTTTGCAGCACTCGGTGTGATTGTTTTTGGCAGCCAGGTGCAACGGATTTAAACCTGAACAGAAATCAAGAAAGACCATAGTTTAGAACTTCATTAGGCCAAAGACTTTTGTGACAAATTGGATAAAATGAAAAAGATGACAACCTCATGAAAGCATTTATAGGTGGCGCTAGTATGTGGACACAACATTACACTTTTTTTGATTGCATTTGTGCAGAAATCCCAATTCTAACAATCCCCTATATTTTCTATCAATACTGTAGTACATACCTGCAGCATCAGTGATTGACAGGTCAGCTCCATGGGCCAGGATGACAGAGAGGCAGTCTGTCTGTCCTCGGGCAGCTGCCACATGAAGACTGGACACAAACACCAAGCAAAGAACAACTTGGAAACGCAATAACTATCAGTCATAATATCACAACAGCAGAGATGTTTGTACGACAGCCATTTTACATATTTGCTAGCTTTCGGAGTAACATTAAATCTCTCATGACGTGGGAACTTCAACTTACTTGAAAACCGCTTCTTTGCAAAATAGTGGCATCTACAATGCTCATACAGCAGACTGTAAAACAACGACTCTTAACTCTTACACCTTATTGTCCGTTTGTGCTTTTGTGTGTAGTGGGCAATCAATACAACCCCTTTCCAGCTCAGCGAGCAGAATGAAAAAAGCACTACGCATGCCCAGCATTCCCTTGGTGTTTGTGTGTACTTGATACACACCCACACTCTTACACACTCGCACAGCTATACCCACATGCCTTTCAATCAGGTTGTATCACCATAGAGATACTGTAGACTACTCCTTTGTGCGTCCTGAAAAGATTTGAGCGCTGAGATCCCAAACTACCACATTCATCGTGATTTTCAAAGGCTGTGAGTGTGCATCTTTATGTGTGTTTCTGGGGTATAGTCACACACACAGAGAAAAGGCCAAGGATGTGAACTACTGATGGAACAAGCCAAACCTGTGTATTTGTTTGAGCATGTGAAAATCTGCACATTCGTTTCTCCTTGCATTTTTTCTTGTTTTTTGGTGTTCCTGGCTCTGCGTGAGCCGCTCAACACATTTAGGTCAGCGGGTGTTGTGTTTCAAAAAAGAGAAAGGAGGTCAAATATTAACACTGAGCCGCTCTGTTATCAACAATCTCTACTGGTGAGGCAACAAGCTTCACCGCCTCTGCAGAAATTAACCAGCTCTCAAAACACTGAATGTCAGGGAGGCTGAGTGAATGGATGAAAATGTCAACCTTTGAGGAACTAAGAAAACCGGCTGTATTTTTAGATTGGTCATTCATTTTTTAACATAGTGCTGTGGAGCGTGAAAGTAGTTACATAAGCCCACGACTTGAGATTTTGAGCACTGGCTGCAGCCATATGTAATCCTAAAACTTAAAAGGAAATCTTAAAATCATCAAGACTGGATAATGTTTCTCTAAAATGTAATACGCCCATTTTCATTTCACCACAATCACAGTAGCTCTTATCACACAATTGTTATTAAAGCATGAGCTAAGTGCCAGATTGCGCCTGACAACCTGCAGATGTATTTACTTGTCGGATATTTCTAAACCAGGCTAAACTATATCAGTGTAGCAGTGCCTTTCTTTTTTTATTGAAGTTGTTTTCCCCAGCTCATACAGTCCGCGTCCGCCATTGCAGAATTGTCTCCGTCCTAAAAAATGTCCTTGATTGCTACATCTGCACCACATTTTCCTCTATTCTTTGGTAGATAATGGTAAGAATGCTTACGCTGATTTGCCCTCGCCATCCAGCTTTACAGCGCTGGCCCCTTTCTTGGCAAGAAGTGATGCCACCTTCTCCACCTCGCCATGCTCCACCGCAGCAAGCAGGCGCTCGTCGTTCTTGTTCCACTCATTGACCTAAAAGGGATGATTTGAAAAAAGGAGGGAAAGACACAACCATGCATCATTATCATAAATACATTATTGTTATGTATGTATCCATGGTTTTAAGTCTGGTTTTAAGACTGTAATATCAGTCATTTATGTTACAACTAATAATACTGTATGCCTTCCCAAAAGTGATGGGCATCGTTAGACATTAACACATTTTACTCTGCAGCCAAAATGGCAGAGATGCCCTTAATGTGAGTAATGTTTCTCAGAGGCTGAGAATGTTTTTTTGGCTCTGCTATGGTCCACACAAAAGAGAACATTTGTCTTCATATGTGAGAACACACACACACACACACACACACACACACACACACACACACACACACACACACACACACACACACACACACACACACACACACACACACACACACACACACACACACACACACACACACACACACACACACACACACACACACACACACACACACACACACACACACAGCATCCAGTGAAGACACACTCACTGACAGAAACATACACAAACCAAAAGGCCCCACATTTGTATCACTGACAGGCTGTTCAGATAGAGAGATATCAGCTAATGGAAAGCTTCAAGCATTATCCCCATACAGAGAAAGTTCACACAAAACATGGCACAAAATACATCACAGTAAGCTTTGAGAGCTGTCCACAACAGCATTTACCTCTGGAGAATAAACAAACGTACATAATTAAAACACATTTACAATGACCATGTAAAAAGGATGATGGATGCAAATTATAATCAACGATATAGGGAGTATCAAATTATGGGATTAAGTAGCTACTCGTTTGAAATAAATTGTGTTTAAATGGTTGGTAAAGGAGCATGTTGTTAATTAATTTAGTTTCCTTAACTTGATAACAGAGTTAAAAGGCCAAACATTTTGGCAGCACAAGTTAATAAGTCAGCTCTGTCTGCAACCATCTGTGCATATTAGGATGCAGCACAGTATTAGATTTGACCCGATAGCCTAATGACCTACACATGATAAGGGCGCTGAACTCTCTGACTCCAGAAATACTCGTGGTGGCAAACTGTACCTCTATTTTCAGAGAGCAATAAGCCGACATAGCAATACATGGTGTAAATAGCCTCTGTGGCAAACACCCAAATGCAATCGCTGCAATACATTTTGCACAGCTGGTGGAAAATTGCTGGGCTATAAAAATCCCTTCTGTCACTGAAACAGCTAGGATGACCAGTGAGCTCTGCAGCCTTAGCCGCCGAGTCATTGATGTGGACCAAAGAAAAAATTAAAAATACTAAAGCATGCTAAAGTTTTTTAAACTAAAAGTGAAATCGAAAATGACTGAGAGCAGAAAAATGTTTTTGCTTTTTTGGCCACAAGCTCTGGAAAATTGTTGTAAACCTACACACATTCTTTGTGATCCAAAGCTTCAAAGCACTAAAGCAGGAACTGATACTATTTAGGAGGTGGTGTAAGACGAGAAAGTTCTCTGACAGACTGGAAATAACAGATTGGTTATAAAAACACTCGGAGCACTGACAGACATGTGAAAAAGATATATGAATCTACCAGGTGCCTCTCCATGTCTGTGGTGAGCATACTTCACCAAGTAAACCAAGTCAAATGTGCGGTCAGACATGTTTGAAAACAAAACACTAATTTGACCATGCATTAATAGGGTTCATTACATTGGCAATTGTGCACTGACTTCCTGGGTGAGTTTTACATTTGGGGGCCACCTCACCTGGAATGTTGAACAGCTCTGCCAACATTAAAAAAACAAAACAGTTTTATAAAAAAAAATACCCTAACCTTCAGGAAAAATAGAGCAGAGGAGCTAGTTCACGTAGCAAATAATACATTTTTATGATTGAAGTAAATGTTTAGACTGTCATCTACTTAGTGAATTGATCATTAGATGAACTGAATGAAGACCTGGGTGGCTTTTTCCTCTGCTAACCTATTAATAAGGAAGGAAACCTTGTGGTGCAGAGCAAATCATTCACAAAGTATTTAGTGACGTGCATTTTTCTGTGATTGATGTGAAGTGTAACATGACACAGCAGGAGATAACTAAAGCTATAAAAGGACATATCCCATATTGTGAAGTGTTTGGGATTCCTCCTTTTCACAGAGAAGAGCTGGATATTTCTTCCAGTATGCCGGTTTGAAAAGTCTTGTGATTTTTCTACAGCCAGTCATGTGTTGTTCAAGCAGCATGCAGGGCACTGAAGCAAGCAAATACTAAAAACAGGTATACTTTAGAGATGGCAGAACTAAAAAGAAAAAGATGAACATACAAAACTGAGGCGTAACTGAAAAAAATGTAAAGGAATATGTATGTATATACAAATATATACCCTTTCTGTTGTCCGTTTTAACAAAATCTTAAAAGAAATCGTAAAAGAAACTTGGAGAGTTGTTTGTTTATATTATTCAACAAGTTACCCAGTAGCACCCTTCTTATCATGTTCTGTGGACACCAGGAAGGGTGGAACTTGCTGCTGTTAATGAGTGCCTTTATGATCCGGAAACAGCAGCAAAACAAACCCACTCCTATAGATGACAGATTGAATCACAGGAGCAGTCACATCTTGCAGATGGTGAGGTGTTACTTGATGGGACTTGATTCAGGCTGTTAAAGTTAAACTTAGGCCTAAATTGTATACGCTACACTTGAGTTATCCAGTAGCTTTCATAACAAAAAGATGTTACATCTGCTTTTTTTAGTGGGTATTGAAACTCTTGCTTATTTGCAAGAAATGCCTGCCAACTGAGCTGATTAAAAAAGATGGATATGAATTTTCTTAATTCTTGTATCTAATCCTGAGAGAAAACTATACATAACTTGTATATGTGAAGCCCTGTGACTGACTGGCCAACAGTTAATTTGCTTTTTTGCCCCCAGTTCATGTTTGGGTTGGTTCCAGCTTCCCTGTGATCCCCGTCTGATCAAACCCAACTCTGTACCTTATTTTAAAATGTAATTATACATTTGTATGTATTGTAACTTAGCCTATTCCAGGCTGTATTGTGCGGTTTGTACGAATAACTGAAAATACTGATCTCTGGGAATTTTTCCAACCACAGGAATTGGTACTTCCCCCATGTTATTTGACATCACGTCTTTTTCCACTTAACTAGCAAATATTTAACTCCGAGTATGAAATGATTTTTAGAGTTGCCTAATCAGAGTGGCATGTTACACATAACAAAGAATGATATTGAAAAGACAAAATACTTGTGCAACGCCTCAGTTGAAGTGTATTCATTTTAAATACAGAAGTATGGTGGGAAAATGTCTTACAGAGCAAAGATGGGGCTTTTAAATGCACCGTGCCATGAAACTTCTACCAGTGTTTATCCTTAAGATGTACCCACCCCTAGTTTAGAGAAAAAACCCAGAGGAGCCAGAGCAGAGTTAACATGAAAGATGGTCAACCACACAAACCTGTCCAACCGAAGAGGGCAGTAAGAGGAGAAACCTGGCAATTAGTAAGTTAGCGTGGTTTCACAGAGAAAACCCCCCAGAAAAAAAGGTATTAGCTAATGCAGCGTTTTTTAAACTTAAGTTTAGGGATCTTAACTGTATATTCTCTTGCTTGAGGGCTTTTCTGCTGTCTTCAAAAACACTTCCAGTAGCACCAGACAGCCAGTTCTCTGTATATTCGCTTCAGTAAAGATTTGTTCATGCTGTGGTTGGTTGTCAGTTGCTTTGAATCAAGAAACTGCAGCCCACTACAACCTCTGTGTCTTCTAATGACTACCTTGTAGGCAAAACGTTCTCAGCAGTTGGAATGCTTCAAGCATTTTCTCATGCAGACACAGTCTTCACAAAAAAGTCTTATGACACAAAATACAGAACAGTAAGTTTTAAGAGCTCTCCGGAGCAGCATTTACCTCTGGCAAAAACAGTTTCTCTGAAAGTATGCAACTCTACAAAAGCTTTTCCCCGTGTTGTTACCTCGTGAACATGAACCTCCACTATGTCTGCAGAGTAGAGTCAACAGAAATATGCACAGTTACTAATATTACCACCATGCCATTTATTACTACTTAAAATGATTTATATGACAGAGAAACCAGTTTTACAACATTTGCACAACTTTGTCTACTTTAAATGCTTCACACATTTGTGTCTCAGAAGTGCACTTTCTCCAGTGGTTATGATTCATTTCAGTCGTTTCATATTGAGCAGGACTTCCTCTTTGTACACTGAAGCATCTCGCTGGTCACGCTCCAACTAACTTTCTGTGATCAACTTATTGGTTCGTTGAAGCTTTACAAATATTAATTCTGTAATAGCTGTAAAGGGTTAGCGGGTTGCGCTTATTTTGATTCTTAATCACTATATTACTGTAAAAGAAACATATCTAGCAAAGCACAGTACACAGCTGATATTTGCACTGAATGCTCCTATCGTGGTCTCATTAACAAGAACTGCATGTGGGAGGAAAAACTGGAATGGTCTTTGACCCCCTACCAAGCAGCACCAAGAGAAAGAATTAAAGGAGAAACACTGATGTACTGTATCACATGATCCTGCCTAATGGCTTCTGTGATTTTAAAAGGCTGAACAAAAAATGAAGGGCCGCCACGACAGAGCAGCATGACATTGATAGTTTTAGACGACAGGACATTGTAATGGACAGGTTTAAGTGGAGCGGAATGCACTGCTCCAGTTCGGTCCCATACACAAATCGTGTCATCGCAGGGAGGCTGATGAAATAATCATGTGCTGGCAGAAAGGGTGCAAAATCAGCACGGAACTTGGCTCCAACAAAAAGTGATTGAACAAAGGGGTATTTAAGCATTTTTCTTAACCGAAAAGGGGCATAGTGCAGGAATAATTGCCTGTTCTGAGAGAGCAAACGTGTACCTTATACTTGCAGTGCATCATTAGAAGAAAAAATATGTCCATGTCCTTAAGTTTGCTGCAACAATTTTAACAATCTGTTAATCATTATTTCTTCAAGCAAAAAAAGAAATAACAATCACTACCTAGTTCTCAGTTCTCAGTTTTGAGAATATGCTGCCTTTCCTTTGTGTTATTTGATTGTTAATTGAATATCTGTGGGTTTTGGATTGTTAGCAACACTAGCATGCATTCAGAGTTGTGTTTCTGATCACAAGATGTTGGTCCAATGTTTCCTCTCTATCAGCTCTGTTTTTGGTCTCTACTTACTCTTGAGGGAAATATCTGTTGTTTTAGCTGCCAAACTCTCCACTATGTTTACTGGCTACTATCCAACTGTGTCCATCTGTTTTTTGCTACTGAGCAGGTAGTGTTTTTTTGCTAAAAAGCTAAATGATGACCTGAAACTCACTATAAACTCTGTAAAGCAGAGAGCAATTGAAGATGCAGATGATAATTCTCTGTAAGTTCATCACTAGGAGCGACCCCTTTCACATATACGATACAGTGTTAAAATATTGATTACAGCCGCTTTAATGAAAACAATGGTTAGTTGCAGTCCAACCCCTCATGATGTTAAATCTGGACACAACACAGCAAAGCACATGTCAAATACTGTACAAACACATCTAAAAACATCTAAACCAGTGTACAACACATGAACTCCAAGTGACTTTGTTTGGACATTAACTGCTTGTATTGACTGCTGTTGGCTTAGCCTACATTGGGTTGCACTGGACAGCATGGGTTTAGCCCACATTGGTTTGCACCAGCAATAAGTCATTGGTCACTAATCCTGTGATTATAAACCAGTAAGACCACCGTTGTTCTGTGTACCATCAGGAAGTGAAAAGGATCTCACTTCCCCCCTTGCTTTCAGTTCTGTCCTCCCTGGCCCTGTATGTCCGTCTCTCTATAAAGTTTTTCCCTCTCTTTCCGTTTCTTGCGCTGTGATAAGTGTGTTTACAGTGGGATCAGGGTGCGGGCGGTAGTGTCTGTTGTCTCTCGGTCTTTAGCCCGACAGTCATTTAGACACACAAAGAGTCGGCTGATAACACTAAGTGTTTCCTGTTTGTGCAGGCGTGAGGCTGGCTGCAAAGGACACAGACAAGAGAACGAGGAGAGAGAGAGAGATGAAGGGTGAGGAAAAGAGAAAGCAATTAATGAATTGGTAGAGACGCGCTGAGAGGCAAAAGGAAACAGAAACATCGGACTGGTATAAATCATCATTGGTGTTTATGTTCGGCATGTTGCTTTGCAGTTATATTCTAATGAGTCATTGTCCTTGTGTCCCCTCCTCACCACACATGTCTCACGTGTGTTTATTTCTCTCCATTTGAGAAGTCTTGAAAACAGATTATTGAATCACAACTTCAAACATCCCGTCTTTCCTTGAGTTTTAGAATTAATTGCAAAGAAAGCCGATGCCCATCAAATGTGTGCGACTGTTTGTTAACCTAATGGTTTTTGCATAAACATGCTCAGAGTGTTTTTTCGGCTTCTCTGAACTTCCTCGGTTCTCTGAAGGAAAAACAAACTAAGATCGGGAAACAGTTATTCCTACAGCACATTCTGTATGTTTGTACAGTTCAGCCACTAAGAGCAAGTAGAGTTTAACTGAAAAACGTTTACTTAAGAAAACCTCTAGTATTTCCTTCCAAAACAGACAAAAGAACAAGTTTGTTGATCTACAGATAATAAGGTGTTTGATCCTCTTTGATTTTCTCAGTAGTCCCTTTTGCCTTCACTAAGTGGAGAATACAGGTTATTCCAATTCAGCCGCTTTACATCCACATATAAAGTGGTACAAACTTATAAAACTAATTTAAAGCTAAGTTAAGCTTGACCCTATAACCAAAGAGCAAAGTAGGCCCTTTATTATTATTTGCCAATGAACTGCATCCATGCACTACTGTATGTGAAGGTGACACTGAAAAAGAAAACAGAGCAAATCCTTTCCCAGGAAATCTAAAGATTAGACAAATTTGAAAAAGGCAAAACCAGGACTAGTGATGTTGTTTAAGAGTAATTTGATCCGATGGTGGCACCAACAACACTGGTACTGAGGAGATGAAAAATAACTGTGACAATTTTCATTGTGATCTGGGCACTAATTGTCAGGAAATCTTGCTCTGGACTGAAATGTGGGACAGACCAACTAGGCTTGGCAAGAAAAACAAAAAAAATTGTTGTTTTAAACTTTACTTTACTGGCATAAAGAGAGAAGATAAGAGAAGCAGATGCGACACAGTGAGGAAGTATTCTTTTTAAAGAAAAAACACAAAGACTCATTTACTAAAATTCTAAAGCATGGAGAGGAAATATGGAAAGTGGAAAAGGAAAAACAAAAAGAGCAGCACAAGATTATTGGGATAAAAATACAAAGAAACTGTACTGCAGTCCTTTCTTCTCATGGGTTCTCAAAGAGGTGATTGAACACCATCCACTGTTCCAATTCACACACTTAACAATATTTGTCTTTCAAGTTGTCTGTAGGATTACATGCAAAGATGATAGATAAAGCTAAATAAATGCAGAGACAAAAGAGGGTTAGCCGGGAGGTAAGATGAACAAGCAACATACTGACCCAACTCTGGATGGGAATAACATGTGTACAAGTTGAAAGAATATTCTTTGTTTGAGAGACAGAGGAGGGCAGTACAGACAGGAAGTAGAGGAGCGTGAACAATGTGCAAAACTAAAAGGAAAAGAAACAGTGAAGGAAAGATTGACACATATACAATATCTCTGCCCTTTGATCAGCCGTGGCTGTTAACTTCAAACCCCTTATCTGCAACAAAGCAGATGCTCAAATGTCCTCAAACAATACATCCTTTATTTCGGGCCGCAGCTGAAATTGCTTACTGTCCTCTGTAGCGCACACACACACACACACACACACACCACAATAGTTTACTAGACATTGAAACCTAGACCCAGAATAAGAGAGTTAGTAGACAGAACTGTTAAACAAAGACCAGATGGTTGCTCTCATGATGAAAGGTTCTGCCGTGTATTTCACAATACTGCCCAACCTGGACCACACGTAATGAAATAAATTTACATCAGGAGGATTTTCTCATTTAGCAACTTTGTTTTAGATTAACTGCAATAGATATTTTTATTATTATTTATTTTGACTTCTTCCCGACATAAGAAGCCGTCTTCTTCCAGGCATCTACTTAGTAGCGGCTAATGAAGCCTTTATAGGACATTTTTCACATGATGTTGTACTCTCCAAGATCTGTAAACAGACTTCTAAAAATCAGTAGAATTTCCCTTTACAAACGCTATTTACAGCCAAGTTGAATATCACCCCTGTTAACACTCAAAGTCTGCCAAAAGTGATTCTTTGCACTAATTTTTCCAACATCAGAGACTGCCAAGGAGAAAATATGTGCACTTTAGTTTGCAAATAACATGAAAAATTAGGATAGTCCTTTCCTCCATTAAGTAAATGCTTAATGCAGTGTAGTTGAGCCTCTCAGATGCAAGAACCATGAAACCAAATACGCACTGGGTTTCTGCTTCACAGTATTTAAGGATGAGACTGTTCTGTCCTAAAGTGGCAAAACTGCATCGGGATACCAGTGTGTATATATTTGAACTGATAAACCAACTTAACAGAAAGGAAAACAAAACTCTCAGCATGTCATCCATCAGCCCCCCCCCCCACCGACCCTCTTCAATTCACTTTAGTGTCAGAGCTTGAAAAACTCCCATTAGTGGACATTTACCTTCGACCTTTCTAATTACTTCTTATTTGACTGTTTTTACTTGTGCTCCTCTCATAAACAACTGGTGTAGTTACAGGAATACCATGAGGCCACCGTGACTCCAGGAAAAGTACATTTGCTTAGTGCATTATAGGCTGCGACTAAATAACAAGCTCTACTACATGTACATCATCTTACTGCTACAACTCTTTAGATACAAGTTTTGACACAACTCTTTTCATGGAATTGAATTGATGCAGAAGTCCGGCATAAGACAGTTATGGGTGCAAACCGACCTCCAGTAAAAAAATAGCCCTCATGCAACACTTCCTCCTGACACAAATAGCCTTTCCTGCCCTATAAATAAACACTGCTTGACTTGGAAAGCAACCAGCCTCATTACGCTGTAAGTATGCTCATAAAGTCAGTGGAGTAGGGCGAAAATATATTGTAACGCTCACTGCAGTCAGGAATCAGGAAAGGGTAGTTCATGCACGTGTCAGTGTACAAAGAGTCACAGTAGAATCGAATAAATAAATAATATATATTAGTTACACAGTCTCACTAATCATTCTGTTGAGCTCCAGGGACAAACTTTTGTGAAACAGGAAAGCAGTGTCTGTTTGGCTACTCTACTTTAAAGTAGTATCCATAAAACTGTGTGTCACCATTCCATGACTTAAATCATTAGACAGAACTCAAAAACACACAAACGTTTGTGAGCAGAAACAGCTTTTGGAAGTACAAATCAAGAAGTGCAATGTTCTCGCATGAGGGAAAGTTCTCATAGTTTTTCTTTTTTTCTTTTTCCAGGTGAACTGAATCTAACCCTCCCTCCATCCATCTCCTAGCATGAATATTGTTCCAGTTGTTCGGTGCAGGCCAAACTAAACAACCCGCCTGAACCCGACTGGGGGCGGGGAGTCGGACTGACCTTCACGCTCATATAGGGTTTCTCTCCAGCTCACTTTCTTCTCCAAATCTCTGCTCATTTATCCGGTTCTTGTTCCTCATTATTCCTTCATCTTTGTCTCTCTTTTGTTATTATTCTTCCCTCTTTTCAACTGATAACCCCTCATCCACCTTATCTGCTTTTGTCTTTCTCTCTGGTGCCATCGTCATTATCAGTGATTAGTTATGTCTCACGCCATTACTTCATCTACATGTAATTCTAAACCAAGTCAACAGACAGTCTTGTGAGTTACTGTACACTGGATGTACAGACGCAGTTTTTCTTAAGAACTTAAAACTCACACTGATAAATATATCTTCTCAAACAAATCCTCATTAACATATACACAGACATTATACCTAAAGCAGCAGACAAGCACCTTGCATCATGTCCTCACACCCACACGAGACAACAAAACAAGTCCATGCACAAACACACACCCACACACAAATGAGCATGCAAACACATGCACAGAGACCAGATCAGACCCGTCTGCTTTACCATGCTCAGTGCTTCATGTGTATGCTGACGAGCAGGTTTCCTGACTGTCCTTCTGCGGTTCATGTTACACAGACGATAAGGAATAAATCGTTCCCATGGTCAGTCCCTGCTTTAATTGGATCCGTGTTTAAACTGGCTCAAAGCCATTTTCTGCAGCCTTTCCTAGGATTAATTTAAACTACTTTAAGTGTGTACATTTTTTTAACAATAATTCACAAGCCCTTGGGATCAAATCAATAGTGAAACTTTAGTAAAACGACCACAGAGGCTGATCCAATTACGGTGGCGAGCATACCAGTATGTTGACTGGTCATATTCACACTACATACATACGCTACATACAGTAAGCTACTGTAAGAAACACTAGAATAATCATAGAGGTCGGACTCTTCAGTGAGAAACTATCCATGTTATGAGAAGGAGTCAAAAATAACATTTGGCAAGATGACATTTACTTTCTGCTTATGTCAAGATTGACATATTGCACTCACAACAGCGACTGCTCTAATACCTTTGAATGTGCCAAGAAGTAGAGAAACTTAAGAATTAGGAATGTAACTAGTAAGCATGTAACATCACATAGTGCTGGGATGTTTAATAGATTTCAACTTTTTGTTCTACTATATGAAATATGTCAGTAGATACACCGTTTGAAGTTCTGAAGTGGCTAAATGACACTACAAAATGTCATCACGCCAACTAGTCCGCTAGTCCGTTGTGTTTGTTATCGCGGTCATGCGATTGTGGTGTAGTTTGATTACGGCCTTCATTAGCTATTTACCTCTGCCGATGGCATCCATGCTTCAAAAATCATAATAGTCTTCATTTTGTTGAAGATTATCTTGCCAAACAAAACGTGTAAGTATAATAAACGAGTGTTTGCGACAGATCTTGTTTTCTGCAATAATCCCATGGAAAGATGAGATAAGATATGACAGTAAGTGTGAACAGGGTCATAGTTATCCCTTGGACTGTACAACAGACACAGACACACACCCTTCCTCCACCTCCTCCCCCAGATTAATGCTGGGCTGCCCCTGGGGTTTTAATGACACTACCAGCGCTAATACCGTTTCACTACACCCAACCATTCCATGCCAAACCAAGTCAGACTGGGCCAAATCAAACAGAGCCAAGTGGTTGGGCTACAGTTAAAAGAAACCGTCTACCGTTCCTGTCCTGAAATGTTGGTTCAACCATGTAAGGCGCTTTGTAACTCTGCTTTGAAAAGGGCTTTTTAAATAGTGTATTATTATAATTCTATATAGGCTACTGCATTATTGTGCTACTATAGAATGCTTTTCATTTTGTGACAGAATGGTTTCACCTCTCATGGAAAAAGTAGGGTGTAACATTTTTTGTGTTAAGAAGGAAGGGAAATATGGTTTAATGTTTTCAACCACACACGTGCACATTTTTTGGAAATGCCTTCAGATGATCAGCATGTGATTTTCTTTGCAGTGCTGCTCGAGTTAACACAGCAGACACATTTAAAAGCTCCTCATAATAAGAACTCCATTCCTACAGTATTTACCTAGCTACATTTAGATTCTATTCATTTTTAATAAGTGCCAAAAATATTATTATAAAAACTAAGTTTAGTCTCCAGTCTCGGGTAGATCATTTGAATTGAGGCCATGAAACAGCTGTGTTAAATGAGGAGACAGTATAATCCACACTTCAATTAGACACAAAGAGACTGGATGGGAAGGGAAGGGTGTGTGTGTGTCTGCGCATATGCTGTGGATACCGGTCTATGCACATGGATGTGAAAGTGTGTGTGTGTGTGTGTGTGTGTGTGTGTGTGTGTGTGTGTGTGTGTGTATGTGTGAAAGCCTTGAGTAATCCTGCTTAGTCTAGCGGCTGGGGGAGCAGGTTTAAGTAGTATGTGACAGTATGAGGGGCTGGGTGAGGGTTTAATACTAGAACCACTGCGAACAATAAAATACACACATACTAACAAACACAAATTGTGTATGTGTGTGCACAACAGCACAGCCAGTAGGCAATGTGCTTGGGGGATGGTAGTAAGAGGCTGAGAGTAAGATAACAGTGTAAACAAATTAACTAATTTAGAGCAGCTCTGCTCAAACAGCAGGGACGGAGTCATTAATGTGGTCTCACAGGGTCGACGCACATTACGAGATTTAATTAGGACTCCTCACACTAATTACACATGACTGCTTTTACTACGGTGAAGGTTGTTTCAAGAATAACTATTGTGTTGGTAGAGTAATTTTCTACATCAAAGATTGGGCCTTGCTTTGTTTTACAGTACCTTATGTTAAGTATTACAGAGAGTACTATTTATGGCTGGCTATCAAACCACAAAAAAGTTTTCCTCTTCTTCTTTGGTTCTCAACCAAAATGTGTCCGTAGCATTAAGTATTGAAAATGACTAAAAGCTAGAACTGAATGTTCAGATTTGTAGTCATTTGACAACTTGATGTTTTACAAAGTAAATATTACAAAGGAGTTAAGCATTTTTATTTCAATACCAAAACTCTCTAACAACCAAACCACACTCAACGCGCTGAATCTTTGTCTTCTTGTGTTCCAACCAAACACTAAACACATGAGGCCTAGTTTGAATGCTAAAGACTTCTCATTAACATTATCGGTGCAGGACAAAGCAAAACCATATCTGACAGCTGATTGTTCAGACATGGCAAAATGCCTGTAAGTCTCTCTGTGGCTGATCGCCAACCACATTCCCAGAAACCAGATTACAGCGTCTGCTTGTCTTAAACACTGCTCTTTCAAACACACACACGCACACACACACACACACACACACACACACACACACACACACACACACACACACACACACACACACACACACACACACACACACACACACACACACACACACACACACACACACACACACACACACACACACACATTATACTGACTGTTGGGCCAAATAGGCTTAACTGAAATGATCCACAAAAGAATCCCAAAATGTCAGTGATGTATTCCAAATACATATTCAGGAAGACACAGACAAACAGAAACAATACTCAAACGCAGACACAGAGTCTAGCAGACAGACATGCAAACATTTCATAACACACACAATTATAAGAATTCCTCTGATTAACTTTGACGTTGCATATTTACAAACCTGCTGATAAAGCAACAATGGTGTTATGTTAGGTACTGGCATGCACAGAAATTTGACAAATTGAATGTGGAAAAAGTCACATAACAACACAGCAATGATGATCCTCATGCAGAAAAAAATAAATAGTGATTACAATTGCTGTATAATCTGTGAGAAAATCGATGATTCAGTTCTCAGTTAATCTTTTTTGTGCAGCAATAAAGCTGTTTAATGTCAAGGTTTGAAATGCATGCGCACCTTAAGCGTGGGCGAGGTTCTCACACTACTTATCTTTACATTGCAGCATTTGAGAGATTCTGCTGAGTCTGCCTGGCTGTACAGTTTAATGCCAGTTTACATGGTATTTCTACTGCCAAACATAGATTTGTATAACAATCAAATATACTGGAAGGTCAAAAAATAATTACAGGTAAGATCTTAAAAAGGTCTTCTTGTGTGTTTATCAGAGGTTCAGTTGTTCATGATCTAGTTATAATATGACAGTCTGGTGTTGCAAATACACTTGCTTTATCGTTTCTTAGTAACTATCATCCTGACTATATGTTTAGGTTCAATATTCAAACCCCAAGATATCATTTATGGCTCTATCACTGCATCAAATCAAAACTTCTAGATGTTTCTGCATAATCAGTTAAGCATTTTCTTGAAGCTCAGTGTTCAAATTCAGATTTGACACTTAAGCACAGATTCCATTACACATTATTTGGAAATGTCTTTACTTCATAGTAAAGCTTGACGAAGGCCTTAAGTTTCTGTTATTTTGTAAAAAAAAAAAAAAAAATGAAGGGCCTGTTTTGGGTTTTAAGGGGGAGCATTCCTGAGAAATCGGTCTCTGAAACACACAGCCTAAAATAGAACCACAGAAATATTTGCTTTCTATTATGGTTGTTCAGGGTTCCTATAAAAAGCAATGGAATGACTATTGGCTCAGAGGATGAACATGCTGGCCTGTGAAACACTTTTCTGCATATTTTAATCATGACCATTCATTTTAATTATCATGTGTGCACTACAGTACTGGCATGGTTTAACCCAGGTTTCCTCTGCATCCAAAATGAATGTGAACTTCACTGATTGTTATTTGTTTTTAAAAGTATGTCTATGGATCTTTTTTTTATTATTAAAAAACAATTACCTTTTGAAAATGGTGCAAACTTAGAATATAATTGGTATTTATGCTTTTAAATCTAAATATACATGCCTTTGCAGTCCAAAGTTATTAACTTATTCATTATATATTTCTCTACAATAATGCTTTATTACTGTCATTTTATTATATGATGTGTGTGTAGCTTGAATTGCAAGAGTACATTGTACATTGTACAATTAAAACAGTTCTAGGTGTTTGCATACGACTGGTACAGTTCAACAGCTCAATTGTTTCCTTTCCCCAAACAGTATCATAACAATGCACAAATACAAAAACAGGGATTTATTCAAATTCATAGATGAGCCAAAATATAATTAGACATTAAAGATATAAAAATGCGACAATGTGTGTGGGTGGGAGGTCTTCAAAGACATGCATGACTGCAAATGGCTTCAGTCGTGTTTCTAAGCAACATGCACATCCACTGCTCTTCCCTTTCTCCTCTCATGCCGCCTACGACCGGCTATTTCAGTGACGACAAGCATTCCACTCCAAAAGCATCTATCTCAAACTGTTTACAACTCTTACTGTAACAACACTGGTTTGTACTGGTAAACACCCAGTAAAGGTGAGACAGCCACCCTCCGTGTTACGCACTAAGGAGAAACTAATGTGACCTTGCTGCCAAATTCTGCACTCAACATTTTCTACAACAATGGACACTATTGTACTCCCCCACATAGCTGAGTGAATTTGCAATAATTGACTAATATTTGGCTGTAGATCCATGTAAAATAGCAGGCTGTTAAAGAACAAATCAGACACTTTGGATAAATTGTTGTTTTTCCTTCTTTTCTATTGATACATATTCGCGTCTGTATTCCTTTTAAAGTGTTTTAAATCAAAATTTGAATGTTAATCATGATGATTTATTCAAAAGCAGAGGTATTGCTCTCCACACATCCACTCACTAGTTATGCCTTGCAGTATATTGTGGCTATAATTGAGTAAAAGCAGGGATGTACTCCACCTAATTCTTCCTCTGTGGGTCAGAATCTCTCTCGACAGAACACGACATTTAACCAGAGCTTGTCATCCTGCCCTGCAACACAGCCTTAATCTCATGGAAACTGTCCACATCAACCAAGTACCTCATTTAGTAGGCATTCTTGTCTCCATTCGCTAGCTTCTCTACTTCTGACACTCCCTCATCCCATAAAACTTTATCCCATTCATCCAAACCCTCCAGCTTTTTCCTGTCTGGCGTTTGGCTCTGTGTCATTACGGTCACTGTGACAACAGATGAGTCAGACGCTGTGGAGACGCCTCACTTCCTGTGAGTGTAGAGTATCTTAGACTGTGACCGAATGAATGACTGAACCAACACTGAAAAAACATTCCTCCCTAAAGACTGATTCATAGTCAGCAGGATTAAATCCTCATCTGGAGCAGTGCAGAGTTAAAGTATCTAGGGATATTTGTGGTCCTTGTGGGAAAAGTTGCATCACATGTGGGTTAACTTCCAAAGTGACTCTACATAAAGGTCTGTGTCATATCGCTAACAGAATTGATCAAGGTTTCTCAAGCTCATTTTCCCGTTTTTAGGTCCCAACATTTTCATGACAACCGCAATTAGAGCTGACAAGTTGTCATTTATAAATTCAGCATGTCATAATTTTTCTGTTTACAAGATCATGGAGGAAGCCCTAAATGGATAACAGAGACACTGTGATTAAAATCTATTCATTTTATTTTTCCAGCCTATTGTTTATTTTTCTTAAATAGCAAAATATCAACAAGCAGTGGAGTTCCTGCTGACCCAAGTTTGAGGAAATCTACCATAAATCATGTGCAACTGCTCAAGGCATACATACACAGACACTGACTCAGCCATGCAGACATACACATGTGCACACTTGGTTGTATGAACAATGTGTTACAGTACTTACATCAGTTTTTCTAAACTTCGCTTTAAGGCTCTTCATGTTCAGTCCGGTCCATGCAGTCACGCTCTCAATCACTCAGTCAAGGCTGTGAAGAAAAAAGACAGATGTTTAAAGTCCACCTCAGGGATGCTTGCCTCCATTTAACATGTGATTTTGTATTTCTCGAAGATTAAACTACATGATTTATGTGACACCTTATCCACACAAGCTACAGTTAATATGAGGTCTAAGTGTGCAGTGCAGCAGCATGGATTTACTGTGGCACTCATCTACAGCCTTAATAAATCAACAGTTTGACACTGTCAAAAGCAAATGTGAACAAAGATTTCATAATCAGTTTGATGATCACTGCCATATATATATTCGATCTGTCACAAATCGGAAGCACTTTAACATTCAACGATTCATTTTTCAATCAATGTGTAGTTTGGGGAATGGACTTTGCATAACACATGCAATTATAATTTAAACCTGTTGTTGGAAATGGTATCCGGCTCTGTATTGTTTCCTATAAGGATGTTTTAAATCACCACAAACCCCGGGGGGAGGTCTGTTGACTGTGTTTTTTTTTCTAGCAATCTCCAATGTTTCATGCCTGAAAAGACCTTGGCAGTGCTTTACTCCCAAAATATCTAAATAGCATTCCAGTCAAGATTATTCTACTCACTCACTTCATTATTATTATTATTTCCAGGTTTCCTCTGTGTCTGCTTGTATTTCAAACCATGAGCACTATGTAAGCTACTTGAGCCTCTTTGAAATGATAACTGGCAGTTAGGTCCTGAAGGAATAACATTCAAATTAGGAATGCACTCATAAAAGATTTTGCAGACACAAAGCACAAGTTGGAAAGAGATTACGGATGCCAAAGAGTTTACATGGGCAAATACTGATTTCTTCATTTGTTTTTACTGTAGGTGGGTGCATCAAGGCTCATTTGGCAGCATTCAAGCCACAGACATTAACATACATTTGCCTACCACATGCAAATCTTCATGTTCTGTAAAATACCAGCGGCCCTTCAATGGCAAATAGGCGGAAAACAGCAATTAAGAAGTGGTGATGGATCGCGATCATATCGGAGGCTTATTCCCAAAAAAGTAAAACAAGTCAAGATGTAAAACAAGTATGTTGTCTCGCTGTTAGAAAGCAAACTTAACTACAGGAATCAATTGTCAAACTTTCTACTGAACCACGAATGAAGCCAACTTGCATACGAGCATACCATCCAGATCAAAGTTGATCAAATCTACCTGTGCATATTTGCATTCTAGCCTTCAAACAATGGAAGTTATGAGCGTGTGCATGAACAAACACGGGCACGGCTGCAACTCAGTTCAGCACAAAAAGTATCAAATGCGCGCGTCGTGCATCATTGTGCACAAAACAATCGGACCGGAGCTCTTTGTGAGAGGAGCTTCTGCGCGTTTACAAACAGTTAGTAACGACGCTTAGAAATGTTACTTACGGGATCTGAACTGACTGGACACACTCACCCCGGTATGAGTCGCAGGAGGGCTGGACGCGTAAAACAAAAGCTGACACACAACCGCTTTCTGTGCCAAAAAACTGAAAAGCTACGGAACCGGTGAGAAAACAAGCGAGCCGTGGTTTGTCGAGCAGTAGGATGCATAGAAAACAGTGCGCTCCGACACACTGGCCCGGCTCGGCTCGGCCCGCATACATTAACAGTTGTTCCCTGACTCCCTGCTGCCCGTCTCTCGCTCGGGGACTCGACTCAAAGGCTGCTGCCCGGTTTCGGAAAGTGACGTCACTCCCCCTGTGCTCTCGTGACCGCGAGGAGCGAGCACTCTTCTTTTTTCTCCATTGTGCCCCATTCATGTTCTTGTTGAAGGGGTAGGTATTTCCACACACAAAAAAAAATAAATAAATAAATTAAATAAAACACAGCTTGAATGCAGGGAATTAGAATATAATAATAAAAAAAAGACGTGTTACTCTTTTTCTGACGTAACTTTTTGTCAATTAGCAGCAGTGATTTTTTCCAGATTTTTGACCAGACCCCTGAACTCCCATGACCCATTAACTTCAAACTTCCAGACTCCGTAAAGTTGGATTATACAGTACCAGTGGACACACCTTCTCATTCAACTACTTTGAAGAATGTAAAATATAAAACATATTCTGGTTTGTTGAGCATTTGTTTGTTTACCACATCATTCCATATGTGTTCCTTCATAGTTTGGATGTCTTCAATATTAATCTACAATGTAGAAAAAGGTGTGTCCAAACTTTTGACTGGTACTGTACATAAGAAAATAAAGTTGTATAAGAAGACTTTTTTTCCAGATTTTTGACCAGACCCCTGAACTCCCATGACCCATTAACTTCAAACTTCCAGACTCCGTAAAGTTGGATTATACAGTACCAGTGGACACACCTTCTCATTCAACTACTTTGAATAATCTAAAATATAAAACATATTCTGGTTTGTTGAGCATTTGTTTGTTTACCACATCATTCCATATGTGTTCCTTCATAGTTTGGATGTCTTCAATATTAATCTACAATGTAGAAAAAAATAGAAACCATTGAATGAGAAGGTGTGTCCAAACTTTTGACTGGTACTGTATGTTATCAATAATGCAGCTCAGACTTGACAACGATCCTTAGAGGACCCTGCTCAGCTTTTCTTTTCTTTTTTTAGCACATCATGATGTGTGAACTGCTCTTTACGTGTAAAATCTGTGTGCATCATCTCTAAGGTTGAGAAACTGGCAGTCAAACAAGTTGTGTTGATGATATGTCGCAACAGCACTGCAATGCAACTTATCAGAGCAGGTAAGAACGTGTCTGAGCTGTATGGTTGTGCTGTTGAGGCTTGGGATAATGGTACCTGGTCTACCTCACTGTCTGTGTGTCTGGTATAATAAACAACAACAAAAAAATAAAAACATTCAAAGAAAGTATTCAAATGTTTTGATTTACAGCCAATGTCTGTTTCAGTATATATATATAATTCATTGACAGTCTGTGGTGGTCTATTCAGGTTGTCCTGGCATATGTGAATATATTTCCTAAATGAGTATGAACAGTATCTTTGAAATTGTGTAATTTTGGAATTTCGGTCTAAATAATCAGAGAAAGGAAAATGAGACAAAAAAAAAATAATAGCTCTAAGGTTAGTCTGCTTAACCAAGATGTGCCCTCCTTCATTGAACAGTTTGACTCAACAGGCATGACTCCAATTTATAGACCAACAAATGATGTTTGCAGTGGCATTACGTCTTAGTAAATGTCAAGACAGTGACATCTAGTGGAGAAGCCATTTACTACACTGGTGCTCCGTATTGTGAATGATATAACCTGTTTAAATAAAGTGAACAAATAATAAAGTAAAAATGTTGTAAAACAAGCCACACGAAAAAAGGCTATTTGCATATTTGCATAGGCCTTTAAGAAGAAATAAATATATATATACATTTAAATATGTATCAAAATGACCTATAACATACTGGGATTTAATGAATGACGTCGTTGTCATGCGATTAAAAACAAAGAGTATTTATCTACAAGACAGATATTTTTTCTACATTTGGCCGTTTAGCAACCAGTTAACGTGGGGAAAGAACAATTGCGTCCGCCGTCTTATGGGTGTTAATGCACTGTAACATTTGAACATTTTCAAAGATAACTTGCGTTGAATGGGCCTTTCTAGCAATCACCTGAGTGTAATCGTCATGGTCTCTTGCTCCAGGAAGCCGCCGACTTTCGAAGAAAGCGGAAGTGGTAATAGGGAATTATTTCAATCCGGATGTGTGTCTTTGATCCACCGAGAAAGTTCCCTGGGCCGTCAAAACAAAAACAGCAGCCACACACAGGCGGTAGCTAATGTCAGTGAGAGATACTGCCGTAAGATATCATTGTGCTGTGTCACCATGCTACTGAAATCATGTTGTATTTACAGCACCGGGGTTTTTTCCATCCTTGTTTTGATCTCGGGAATTGTTTTGGCCTTGTCTAACGTGTTCCCGCATTTCCTACAGTCGGTGGTTGAAAAGGTAAACAATCTTATTCTGGATACGTTTTTTTTTTTATAACAACCTTTGAAAAAAACTCAAAATTGAGTCACGTTAGACTCTTTTTGGTGACAGGTAATGTTTAGTGAGCTTGATTTGACCAAACAGCAAACAAAGGCTGCAAGGTTTCGATTTCGTCACTGAGTTTCATTTAAAAAAATCTTGTTGGAGAGCTTTAACAACAGGTCTTTAGCTGACTTATATAATTGATTGTTTCACTAATGTTTTACATTTAGAAATTCAATTTCAATAGACATTACATTACATTACATTACAGTCATTTAGCAGACATTTTGCTTTTGCCAATACTGCAGTAGATGATGAACAAGGGCGAGGCCAACGTCTTGTCTATGGCTTTTGGGGTGGGGCTGTATTATTATATCAGTTTGGTTTTAAATGAAGTATCTAATGATACATCATTACCATAAACGTATTATGTTTCACATTTTAAAATCTGTAACGTAAACACTTGTTTATATGCCACAGTTATTATAGTCTATTCCTGCTTGGTGATATCATCACGTCTTTGGCCTATTTTAATGGGAATCAAATGATTAATCAATACCCCTAATCCAAATGGTGGTTTTACCACATGCAGCAGCGTTTGTCATATGATGTGAAGACAGCTTAGTCAGCAGCCAACTGTTTGTCTGAAGTTGCACATTTTTCTGACGGTAAATGTAACCCACTGCTTTGTTCCTCATAGGAAGTAGTTTTGAAGAATGGCACCGAGGCTTTTGAGGCCTGGGAGAATCCACCGGCCCCTATTTACATGCAGTTTTACTTCTTCAATCTGACCAACCCTCTGGAAGTGCTGGATGGAGACAGGCCTGCTGTGGTGGAGATTGGTCCATATACTTACAGGTGAGTAAAGGAAACGAGAAAGATTTTACTCCCGTTTCTCTATTCATCTATTCAATAAAACAGAAGTACAGTTGGCACAGTAAAAATCAGCACAGAGATCTGAAACGGGGATTCAATCACTGTTGCAATCAATATTCCTCCTTCTGAATGAATAGAATTAAACTGCAGAAGCCAAAGTTAAAACCCTTCAAAACCAACTTACCAACTGATTACAGATCATACAATGGAAACAAAAGTCTGTCATCTTTCAAGTGAGAAAGGAGCCAAATAGCTGATGATAAGATTAACTGGAACACAAAAGAAAGGACCCAAAGATACAAAGGGCAGTGTTGAACATGACAGCAGGAACCTGCATTAGCAATAAACTATACACTATAATACAAAATGTAAGTATATAAGTCTACAAAGCAAAGCATCAACTTTCTATCAAGAATTATTCAAATAGATTGATGTTGAATGGTATTCTTGACTTGAATAAAAAATGGCCACACCCTGAAGGTGTTGAAAGAATTACAGCAACAGGTTTTGTGACATACATTAACATAAATGGTGTGACTGACTTAAGTGCATCATTTGTGAAAACCTCTCTTTCACTCCTACGGTTTGTGGTGTCAGTAAGGCAAAGTCCGTATTGTAAATAGTGTAACTTCGGTCACTGTTAAATTACTTTCATTTCAGAAATGCCGATGACAGCTTGCATAGGCGGAAGCAGAAAGATAATTGTGCAGCCTGGTCTCTGGTTAGCTTGAGGCAGCTTGTTTGCCATTCAGAACAGACAGACACAGTAGCTTTGTACAGATGCCAGTTTGACTAGCGGAGAATTAAGAATTGCATCACCGAGATATTTTTAGTTTTCTTTCCAAAAAGCATTTTACTCTGCCAAAAGGCAGTTCTTTCACATATTGGTACCTCAACAGTTTTATTTGCCCATCCATTACCTAAAATAACCCAGATCTTTTTGCCCACTTGTAGAATGTTAAAAAAGACCAGATTTGGCAGATATCTTAGTAAATATTTACTTACCTCCCTGCCTAAACATTCATAAATAGTTGCTTAGAACTGTTGAGATTCACCTTCTGTGCATCACAGTAGCTCTTCAGCATGGCTCAACAACTACAAATATATGTTATCCTTTTTTTTTAAATCACATTAAAATGCGTTAAGAAAGGAAATTACTTTTAATGAAAGACATTCTTCCTGCATTATGCTGCAGTTAAGCCAAAAAATGTGATATTTAATACAGAACTTTTTTATTATTTAACAATAGTCATTTATCTGCAATCTGAGATGCAGATACTGCATGTATAGTAAATGTGAGAATATTGGCCAACTATTCAAGGTTTTTATTTATATTTGTTAAAATATTTGACTATAGCAATGTAACAAGTGATTCTTTACAGTTAACTTATTTCAACATTAACCCAGTTGTTATATTTTCCTGCGCAGAGAGTACCGGCCCATGGAGCAAGTGGACTTCCATGATAATGGAACCAAAGTTGCATCTGTCAACACTAAGACCTACATATTTCAACGTAACATGTCCCGAGGTCCAGAGAGTGAACTCATCAGGACGGTCAACATCCCCGCAATGGTGAGCCACAGAAATCTATGAACTACTAGAGTTGTTTGATAATACAGTTATTAGAGAGTTAGAGAGTCACTTTAGTATTATTTTCCAGTTTTATTTATTTATTTTATTGAGCAGGAACTTACATACAAAGAAGTTGTGTTATATTAATATTGAATTAGTTTTTTAGTTTTCAGTTATATTTTAAGGCAAGATATCGAAGGTCAATAGATAATGTCTTCCGTGTTACTAAAAGGAGTAACATTATTTTTGAAACAAATAATGAATACTTCATGCAACCACAGGTTACAGCTATTTATTTGCATAATATACAATAAATCATTGACTCTCCTGCTCAAAATGTTATGGGATTATTTTGGCAGCCGCAAAAGAGTAAAAGTATTGTTTAAAACTGTTATTATGTTAAGATTGTTTTCCAGCTTCTACTGATTATTAAACTTTTTGATTTTCCTTTTAAGGTTACAAGAATATCGTGAATGATTTATTGTAGTGCTGAGATTGATAATATGCTATGTGGTGCTACAGTAATGTGACATCTCATGGATATTTAAAAAAAAAGAATGTTATTTGAGTAATTTATTCATTCCATTACATAGTCATCTTCATGGAACTTATGCAATATAGTCCTTCACACAACAGGTTGTCCTCCCTTCTTTTTCCTGGTAGACGGTGATGGAACAATTCAAGGACAACCTAATTATGGCCAATCTGATCTCCTCCTACATGAAGGGCACCGGTGAAGGCTTGTTCACCACCCACACAGTGGGAGAGCTGCTGTGGGGATATGAAGACGGCCTGCTCAAAGCCCTCAAAACTCTAAAACCTGACCTGGATGATGTTTTCGGACTCTTCTATAAGGTCTTATTTATGCATATGAACAAACTATTATACATCTTGTTCAAACTGGAGTGTTTATTCATAAAGACTGTTAACAAAACGTACTAATATATAAGATAATTGCACATACATTTTATTAGAATCACAGAAAATCAAGTTGCATGAGAGCTGTGAGTTGAAAATGTTTTTTTTTTTTGTTGCTCGTACAGAACAATGCTTCCAACGATGGTGAATATGTCTTCTTCACTGGCCAGCAAAACTACAAGGACTTTGCCAGAGTGGATACGTGGAACAGTGAAAGGTAATTGTCTCCACTCACCTCTAGAAAAAAACAAAGGACAGTGAATCTAATCAGTGAGAAACATTGACTACATGCAGTTTAAATGGATGAGAGCTGGATTACACCAGTGATTGTATCAGTACCACAAAGACATATGATCAATGCTTGTTTCACCCTTTTTGATAACATTAAGACATTTTCCTGCCATTGTCATATCTAACTGGATGTGTGCCTTTCATCAGAGCCATTCATGTCACAAAGCTACAGCAATGTTAATCCTCTCTATTGCACTTTGAGATTTTCTTTAATCTTTGTCTCTCTTTTAAAACCTAATTGTTTAAGACTCTTTTGTTGTGTCTGTCAGTCAGGTATGACAATGATCTTCCGTACTGGACTTGCTAGCCAGTTAGCTTTAATTGTAGTTAGATGTTTTGGGAAAATTCACTTTCTTGCAAAAAATTTGAATAGAAGATCAATGCCTGTCAGTTGAATACAAAGCTTTTATCATACTTTTCTATTTAAAACATTTAAAAAACAATTTTTGCCTAACACATTGGTTAGCAATCCTTCAATCAAAGTGACAAATGAAAGGCAGTGAAATGGTTGAGTGCTGGGCATAACTATAAATGCCTGAAACCCCTGGGTTTTAAATTATTTTCTTTCAAAATGATACAAAACAAAAATATGACCAATGTTATTTTTTGTTTGTATGTGTGCAGCACGCTGAGTTGGTGGACATCTGATGAGTGCAATATGATCAATGGAACCAACGGAGCATCTTTCCATCCGGTCATCACCAAGAATGAGACTCTCTACATGTTCTCCTCTGACCTGTGCAGGTTAGTAGACTGGCTGAAGACCATGCTGATAGAAGACTAAAGATCTCTGCAAAATGCATCAAATAATTTAATATATATTTATGTTTATATGCTCAGAGGAAGCTGAAGCTAAAGTTCTTATTCAGTAGATTTCCCAAATGTCTTGGGCTTTTTAAAGCATGAAACATTGAGTCAGATGAGCCCCAGTCACATTTGACCCTGAATTCATTTGAGGTTTCGGTCTTTCTTTCCTTTCTTCAGCAGCTTAAATTCCATTAAAGCAAATGTAGGTTTTGTTTTCATTTTCTCCAAAAACCTCAAAGATTTGAATTAAGCATAAGGGGAAATTTTGAAAAACAGTTTTGGGCACTACAATGTATTTTGTCATTCATTTTGTTTGGTTACCTCTCGAGCACAGCTGACCTTTTCAGCTTTAGATCATTTACAAAGGATTTCAATTAGGTATACTTTTCTGCCTACTCTTTTTCTGGTCTTATCTGCCTGACTTGAGTTGGCTAGTGAAATAGCTCTCCCCTCAGTCATGATAAGAATTTCTTCCTAAGCCTTTCCTTCAGCATTATTCCTGTCTGGATATGGGATTAAGAGTACCTATTTAACCAGGCTGGTGTTGGGTTCTTTAATGAGGTCACTGTTAGCTTACTATCTATTTAGTGCTGCTTAAAACAACTAATATCAGCTCTCTAACCAGAACTGGGAGTTCAACATATGCAGGTCAATTTACTGACAGACAGCCAAGGATTATAAGGTCGTAACATGTAAGACCAGCGCAACCTTTTAAGTTCTTTGGTAATACCCGTTTGTGCTGTGCAGGTTTTCAGTAAATCAGCTTACCACATAGCTCATGTACAAGATTTTGGACAAAATCCCTCTCCTTTGGTCCACTTCCAGCTTTACAGAACTTATTTGTGCCTGCAAAGATTAACCAGCATCTCACTCTGTTTGCAAGGTCTCTGTACGCTCTGTATGAGGAGGATGTGACGGTAAAGGGGATCCCTGGGTACCGCTTCAGTCCCCCTAGCGAGGTTTTTGCCAATAAGACCCTGAACCCAGCAAACGCAGGCTTCTGTGTCCCCGCTGATAACTGCCTGGGCTCTGGCGTGCTGAATGTCAGCCCATGTAAACAAGGTAGGAAGTGCATTAAGCAGCTGTTCTGTCTAAAAAGCCAGAATAATGTTTCAATGTGTCACTTAGAAAGTGTTCTTTATAAAGCTGTTTCATCAAGTTGTTTTTCTGAATCTGTTCTGCTCAGTATCTTTCATAATGTTATCATAACTGAATCTTTTGTGTGTTTAGGAGCTCCCATCATAATGTCTTCACCACACTTCTACCAGGCTGATGAGAAATATGTTCAGGATGTATTTGGCATGAAGCCTCAGAAAGAGCAGCATCAGACTACGATTGATATCCATCCGGTAGGACTTTCAACTTTCATTCTTAAAAATCCTTCCAAAACATCGGTTGGATTAATAATTTGTTTCTGGTATTTTTTCCCTCAAAAAAATAGAAATGAACAAATATCAATGATATCAAGTCATCTAATTACACTCATTTTCCCTCACTGAAAAATCCCAAATCTGTGAGTATTGAAATGTTTTTATAATTTTTTTTAATTCTGTGTGCTCTGGGGATTTCAAGTTTCCACTTCACACTTTCAAACTTTCCCTCTTTCACAAATTCATCTGAAAACAGCCTTCTAGTGTCACATTCTGCACAGTGAAGGTCAAACATCCAATTGAAGTAACAAATAAGCAAAAACATTTTTGAGCAGAGGGGGACTTTAAAGATGTTATTTGTTCACACCTTGTTTTGAGCCATTCTTTACTTTATTTCGTGGAGAATCGGATATGGAAGCATCCAGTATAAAACTTTCAAAGACAGCAACATTCATGTTTCCCACTAGATGGTGAACTATCTCAGCTGTGGGGCTGCTAGCACACGGTGACCCGAGAAGCAGTGGTAAACAGTAGTTAAAGATTAAAGCAGACATGGAACGGAGCTGTCACCAAAGATAAGCTCTAACAGCTCTTATCATGTTTATTACTGTAATAATTTGATGCAGCGTGTGGTAAATACATAATAAAGAGAAGCAGACTGAAACAAACACTTCCAGGAACACAGTGTGTAGCTGGACATCTGTTCACCCTCATACACAGAATTAATGCATTTTAATGCTTTGAATACACAGGAGTGAGGTTACTATTTGGAGAGCAACCCTGCAGGTATAAACTACCATCGTCATGTAGTAAATTCGAGTTATGAAATACAGAGCCATATTCTGTGATGCATCTCACAACTTAGTGCAATATCTATATGTTGTCTTACAGTGTTTTGTGACAGTGGTGGTATTTTGAAACACCTACATTACAACAACAATTTTGACAAATACAATCCACAATAAAAACAATGAAAATCGTACAGTTAATGAGTATACAGTCAAACAATGTGTTTATTCTAACCGTTGTAAAACTAGGAGCTAGTATTGGTCATAGGGATTAACTCTTGCTATAACAACCTGTTTTTGTTCCTCAATATGACACCAGTTGGACTCCTGCAGGAAAGCCAATAAACTACTAAGACATAAATAAGTCACATATATAAGTTAAAGTCTAATAATTAGATAGAGTTCTGTTAGAGCCTTTATTTGGTAGCAATGCAGTGCTTGCTTTGCATGGATACTTTATTGAACTCCTTTTTTCTTTTTGCTGTGTATTTTTTAAAGGTCTGCAATGATACAATTTGGAATGTATTATCTAGTAAATTAGTTTGAAAAGCAAAATAAAAAGTGGATTTTGATGCACGATTATGAATTCTGATAAAATATTCAAGTAAAAAGTTGACGGAAATATGTGGAGAAGAACAGTTAGTCGATTTGCTTTATCCAGCATGCAATTGCAACACACTTTCATTTTCCTATTCATAACACTTTATTAACAAACACTTATTTAAGTTATGATGGTGGCATCATAACTTAAATAAGTCTTTGAACCCAGTAAACAAGCTACTGTTTTGACTGATGATCTTCTTTTACTGTAATCTGCACTCTGCCACTGCGTGAGACAGGTCAAAGTCAGTTGGCATCTGTCAGAAATACTTGGTTAGGGTACCTACAACCTCATCGGGAGAGCAAACCACCTCCACCGGTAGCGTCAGGGCTGTGATTTCAATTTGAGCCACCTACAATTAAGATGTATGCAGATACATCTCTGTTAAAGTAACTACACTCACAAACTACACTTACTGCAAACTGTTTGCAGGCCGAAGACCTTTAACATAGCACACTGTCTTGGCAACATGTGGTATTGGTGCAAAATATTATTACTATAATGAGGCATAAATGTTCATACATCAGGAGTGGCAGGTGTGTGTATAAATCTGCACCCAGATCAGTGCTGTTATGTTTCTCTCAAACAAAGTTTAATTCTGTTTTGCAGCTCACAGGAATCATCCTACAAGCCGCAAAGCGGCTCCAGGTCAACGTGTTTGTTGAGCAAATTCCCACCTTCAGGTAATTAGTCTCTTGTTACTGCACCTTTTGTCATAAACACCTCTGTCACCATGTTGGCTTAAATTAAACTGGTTTAGTCCAGAAAGAGTTGCCAATACGATAGCTGTAAAGCAATCATGCCTTCATCATCAACATGAGTGGACTTTTGGACAGTCGTGGCTCACTCGCTGTTCATCTACTTGGCATCCGAAGGAACAACCAATCTTGATATAATCTTGAGTTCAGACTGGATTAACATGTTATCAAACTTTAATGTAGACAAATTAAATGTCAAGAAATGTCATTGTCCCAATGTCTCTTTGCAATTTATACATTAAATCATAGGTGTTTTTTTCTTTTTAGATTACTAATAACGATAATGCATGCAAATTTATCATAGTGTGTAAATCATTGTGAATAATCTCATTTTTCTTTCAGTCAAACAGGAAATGCGAGGACAGTGATCCTCCCTGTGGTTTATCTCAATGAGGTACAAAAACGCACAAACACACACACCAATTTGTCATTCAGTCATAAGTTACATATATGAAATGACAGAATATCAAAGTACTCTATGTTTTTCCATCACTGGCACTTTTCTTAGTTCAGTGTTTGATGTTGTGTCACTCTCGTATTATTTTAGAGCGTCGTCATTGATGACACGTCTGCCAGGAAGCTGCAGAAGATCATTGTCGAGCAGAACGTCGTGGTGAACATTCCGTTCATGCTGATCGGTCTAGGCATCATTCTGGGAGGAGTCTTCATGTTCCTGATGTGTCGACAGAAGGTCCCCGGGGTGAGCATTTGAGATAGACATTGATTGGGTGTGTGAGGTCATTAGTTCTGCAACTAACAATTATTTTTATTATCAATCAATCTGTTGGTTATGTTTTTCTTTAACAGATTCATTTTTTTTGTCCATGGAATTTCATAATAAATTGTTTTGTTTGACTATCAGTCCAAAACGTAAAGCTCATGTGGTCATGTAGAAAAAAAAACATCCATTCCATCCATTTTCCGTAACCTGCTTATCCAGTTAAGGGTCGCAGGGGTGCTGGAGCCGATCTCAGCTGTCAAAAAAAACCATACAAAACTTAAAACATTTCTTTAAATTAAAATTAGATAATGTTATAGTGGCAATGGTTAATGTTAAATATGTATTATTGTACATTAAGTATGTTGGATATCTTTGTATGTACAGTTTGTCAATTGATAGACATTTTTTTCAACACTCTGTGAAGTTAACTTTTTTTTGTCTGGTTTTATTTTCCAGAGCACTGAAGCTGAACGACAGCCCCTGATCTCGTCATAACACCAAACAGTATGTAAAGAGAAAGAGGATCGCCATATTTGCAGTAGAATTTCACATTTCATGGGTTCAACGGATCTGCCATTTTTTGCCATTAACACCAAAGTAATAGTTTCCATTATGCACAACAATTCCACATTTTAATCAGTTTTTTTAATCCAACGGTTTTAGGAAACAAAGTGAAAAGGTTTGTTACAGGGATGTTGTTAATGTCTTCCTTACAAGTCAGTTGTAATGAAACCAAATATATACCCCCTTTTTTAAAGTAAATCTTAAGTATTTTTATTTTTTAATTTATGGGATTTTGGATTGAAACAACATTGATTTAATAGATTAAATCAACTACAAAATGTAATCTGAATTCTCTTGAGGGTCAGCTCTGAACCAATCAAACCTACAGGAATTTAAGTGAAAGTGATTAACCATAGCCCATATTTATGAGTGAAACTGCTGCTTTTATATATATATGTGTGTGTGTGTGTGTGTGTGTGTGTGTGTGTGTGTGTGTGTGTGTGTGTGTGTGTGTGTGTGTGTGTGTGTGTGTGTGTGTGTGTGTGTGTGTGTGTGTGTGTGTGTGTGTACGTGACCATAAAATGAATGATGAAGGAATTACTTTCAGCTTGTTTTGTTTTTTGAAATGGGCCAGTTATCAGTTTTTAGGTCTGGTGAGACTGTTGGTGCATCAACAAGAAGAAAGTTTATACAGCTGTTTTATGCAAGTGACATTTTCTTCTTTCACATCAACATTTCACTTTTTTTGTATTGTCACAAAAAAATAAGCAGTGCAAGCTCTGCAAAACAACTGCATAATGTTTTATTACTGATGTCATGAATCTGTACAGAACTCAGCCTCCTTTTAAAACCATGTACTGTCCTGTTACCCTCAGTGGAAATCAAGTTATCCACAATATATAAATACTATAATGTGGAATTCACATCCAAAAGTATTAAACATTATCAGTATAAAGGGAAAGATTTTTGTCTGGTGTGCAGTACGATATCTTCTTTGCCCTGATTCAAATACTTTGCCATATATGTGATATTTTGAATTTTCTACTGATATCCTAAAATCCATGTATGAACAGCTTTATGTTAGTGACACTACTGATGAATATGTTGACAAATAGAAAATTGTGTTATTCCTTCTAACCACTAGGAATTGTCCATGATGTTTATGGGTTCGATTTTGCACTTCTAAACAGACTTCTATCAGATTATTCTAACTTTATTTAAGTTTTTTTGTTTTTATCATTGGGCTACATCTGATCAAATTAAAATGAAATTGATTTTCTGTCCAGAACTACATAGAATGTGACTGCAATGTGTAATTTGCTATTTGAATAGCCACTGTTTCACACACATCACTGACAGGTCGCCTTGTGTTCATTTTGTTTAAGTCTTTGTCAATGTACAACAGAGATTATTGTTTACACTACTACTCCTACATAGTAAAATAAATATGTAATAACTGTTTACGTACTCTCAATAGGTCACATATCTAACAATTTGCAAAGTGTCTTGCCATTTGCTAAAACCTCATTAAACCTGGTGTGCTTCACATTCTCTGAAGGCGTGTTTGTCTTTCCTCCTTCACAAATTGCAAAATGTTTTGATAAAGGGTTGAATGGTTTGTATAAAGGCCAGCAGTAAAGCATGAATCGCCTTATGATTAACTTCACGGGCTGGTCTGATAAAATGACACACACACACACACACACACACCCCTCTTGATTTCAACAGATGAATCATTAGAACTAATAATTGTACAGCGCAATACCTATTAACCTTCCATTTTTGTAAATAATTACTTCTTGTTAACACACAAAGTGTTTTAAACTCAACCCTAAAATGTTCCTCTGTGAAATTATAACTATCAACAATTTAGCATTACACTCTTATCATTTTGCTTTTTCATTCCATGCATTCCCCTTCCATGTCAACACCTGGCGCTTACGTTACGCACAATGCAAATCCACCGCCTAATGGTTGGTAATGTTCATTTTTGTATGAATGAGTTGTGTTACGCTAATAGCTACAAGCCTGAAGCTTTGGTTTGTCTTAAGTGGCTTCCTCAAGTTACGTTAGAATATTCTTTCATTCATTTTCCGTAACCTGCTTATCCAGTTAAGGGTCGCAGGGGTGCTGGAGCCGATCCCAGCTGTAAATGGGCGAAGGCAGGGTATTCAGAACATTTTACACAACTTGTATTGCAAAACTCATCAACTTCATCGGCCAAAATGTCTCAGTCATTATCAGGTAACTAGCTGAGGACTGTCAGCCTTCAAGAGATTGTATCTACAGTAAGGTTGCGAAGTGGTAAGCAGTCACATTATGTGGAATCCTCACGTTCTCTCTGTGTTCCCTAAGATTTCCTTCATTTTCCTCCCACAACCCAACCCTATGCAGCTCAGATGAAATGGAGACTGCAGGTATGGTGTAAATGGGTGGATGGATACACTTCTACAGTCCATGACACATTATAAGGTTTCAGTTCGATACCTCTGACGTGGAATTGTCCTCAATTACAGGGTTAAAGTGTACTTTGACTCTCTGAAGATAAACTTTGACTTTGGCTGCCTTTATACAACTGATAAGTACCACAGATCAAAGAGGTTTGCATCTGACTTGAGATCAGCTTCTCTGCCAAACCTCAACCTCAGTCATTAAAGTAGCAAATTGGAATATTAATCATTCAAATCTGTCAAAAGCTAACTCCTCCCCTACCCAATTAAAGCCTTTAATACAAGTGCTATGGGACAACACACCAGCCCCACTGCAGCACTGCTTCTCTCTTGAACTTGATCTGCAGTCATGAAGAAAATTGTTGTTCTCTCAATTTTTCTGACTCTGATCTGTGCCATTCAGGTAGGTTAATAACTTTTCTGTTACTCTAACTTTTGCTTTATATTGTGTGTGCTAACAGAGAACACAATGTCTTTTGATTGTGGATGGAATTTGATTGTATCACCATAAATCATGATGTTGATCACAGTTCTTGAATTATATTGTATTCTCCTCAACAGGTCGATTCACTGCCAGTTCCTGAAAACTGGAAGGGTTTGATCCAGCGGACCAAACGGTCACTCCTGTGGCGTTGGAACAGCATGAAGCCTGTGGGTGCCAGCTGCAGGGATCACTTAGAGTGTGCCACAAAATACTGCAGGTACAGCTGAGCTTCTCAGACATGTTGAAACCGTATTCTGACATTTCACTCATTTAGGACACATTTCAAGCTTACATTTACAGATAAAAGAAGAATGTGTTTCTCATAAATTAAATGTATTACTTTAAGGGCTTTTTATATTAATTTCTGTATTTTTCAAATGTTTGTCATTAATGTGGAACAAGATATATTCCTTTTCAAATGGCACCCCATGATATTAAATAGACATAATATTCCTCTGCGTGGTTTTCACAGACTCTATGAAATGATATCTCTGTACTGTATTTGTGTAGTGTGTGAATTTTTATCCACGTGCATTTTGCATGGCGTGGACAAAGTCACAAAGTAATAACACTGCAATAAAGTTTCTCCTTATCTTTACAGGAAAAATGTCTGTTCCTTCTGGAGGTTCACCTGAAGAGGATACACAAACAAAATGCCATCATTAATTAATCTGCTTTATGGACCAAAGCAACCGAAGAAGATTCTGGCTTGAATTTAAGATTGGACTCTGTGCATTCAGTTAAAGTAATTTGTTTTTGCACTGCACTGCAGAAAAACAAAGCTGTAAATGATGCATTTACATGAACAAACAAATGCTTCAACTAGAGCAATGTTGATTGTTTTAATTTTAATATACCTTGCACCAGACAGACTGTATTTAATGTTTTAATACAAAATTATAAATATTCATGCAAAGTTTGTGGGACGCTCTGAGTTTATTGGTTCATGTTATTATCATATATTTATTTGTACATATTGTAAACAATGTAGATATTCAAATATACTTGACTTTTTTTCCCACAAAGTTGTATTGCCCACATTTTTTTTGTCAACAAGCTCAGAACAAATTAAAATATTCCTCACACTTCCTTCTACTCTGTTAATGCAATGGAAGAAGATAAAAACTTTGATGTTGGTTGGTTAAAAAAAAAAAAAAAAAAAAGGGATTTTTCTTTTTTTTTTTTTTTAAATGAAAAATTAAATATATTTGGATTCTTGGATTTGGTTCCAATTTGCAGTAATAGTGCCCTGACATCTGTCCTACACCTCAAAGCAATATGATAAGCAAAGGCTGTCATTGGCGGAAATTTCAAACGGATATCTTTTTGAAAGAAAATTACTTTTACTTAGATAATATATGATGTTATGTTGGCACAGCTCAGGCCATCACATTTATTAGAAACTTTGTGCAAAAACATAAAGGTGCAGTAAGGCAAAAGATAGAAAGTGAAGAGTAAACGTATTTTGTATGTAAACATAAATTGTTTTTATTGCTTTTATACTTTTGGATATATATCAAAAATAACTCCATTTAACCCTTGCAGCTCAAGATTTCAAAATGTATATGTTTAAACTAGACACTCCAAGCTCCACTATAAAGGATACTGTTAGAACTTTTCATTTCAAACACATTTTTAAAATTCTTTTTAGTTTTTAAGTTATTCTCAATTCCATACTCTTTCATTTTTTGTCTAATTCTACAAGTTATCAGATAAAAAATATAATAAATAAATACAATAAAAAAAGACATACAAACACCATTCCAACTTCCAGAAGAATCTTTATCACATTTTTTACAAACTGAGCTGTCAGAATATGCACGCTACAGTGATGTCACGTCAATCTGTTATGAACAAAAATACAAAACAAAAACAAAAACGTAAATTAAATGTCATATTTATCCAAATTACAAATAACACAACAGTGAACAAGACTTTTTATATGATGAGTTTTATTACACTCATAATATTCTTCTCATTATTCCAGTTGCTGCCCAAATAGCACAGACCAACATGTTACTAGGATTGGGTGTATGTTATGTTATTACCTTGTGCTTGGCCTCTGAAATCAGCAGCGTTATGCACACATGCCCAGTCAGCCTCTGATTGGTTGACAGACTTGACCAAATTCATCATGGGATATCCTTTAATATTGTCACCTACTTGATAGCAGTACTCAGTCAAAAGTGATGTCCATCCTCTTCTTCCATGTGATTTAAATATGTTGGATCCAAAATTATGCAACCAAACAATTCTTAAAATAAAAAATAAAAACAACGCGAGTGCCCTCAGTAGGCTCTAGCTTATGGTATTGTATAATATGGCATAAAAATGTCATGTACAATATCATGGTATAGCATGCCATAAATAGTCAAAATATAATGTGCCACAAAAGGTGTCATAAAAATACGATTAAAAGTCAAAGTATATTATGCTATAACGGTGACACAAGTATCGAGTATCATTAAAAATGTCTTAGTTTAGTATTCCAAAGAAATGTATAATGTAGTATGCCATAAAAAATGTCAAACGTATAGTAAAAAATAAATATTGTAGTATGCGTGAAAAAGTCATAAAAAGTAAAAAGAAAAGTTTAAAAAATCTCAGAATATAGTACACTTTTCCAGTACGGACCTCAGTCATTAACTGGCTGCCCAAATTGTCACTCAGTCACCAAAGCTTTCGGCATCACCGTTTCGGTTGCTGTAGTGTTAGTTATTGTCGTAGTTGTTATTGTAGAAGCTGCTGTAGTAGTTGTTTTTGACGTTGTAGCCGTTGTTGTAAAAATCTTTGTTGTAGTAGAAGACACAAAAGTATGTGAATGTGAAGCAAATTCCTATGTCTTCCTTTTCTTCTTTTCTCCCCAGCAGAGTGCAAAGTTCCAGACCAAAACTGAGGACGACAGAGTTTCTTCAAGTTGTCCACAATCTTCTTCACATTAATGACAACAGATACAATGAAAGATTGAGGAGTGGAAGGAAATAATTTGATCTCTCAGTTTAACACCAATGTCATGTTCTAGGACTGAGCCAGTGACTTTCTCTCTAACCTTTCAGTCGTTGGTTCCCCACACCCACCATTAAGGTAAAACTGACAATAAACTCCCTCTCAATCACAATGTTAGTGTTTGGGCTAGTGCAAAGGTCTAGTTTGTTGCTGCCACTGACTAAAACAAAACTATGAAAACATGTAACTTATCCACTTAATAACAATTTGCATTTTTTCTTTATTAATGGACCTCTATATCCTTCCTACCTGTAGTCAAAATAATTGACAAATAAACGCTGTATTGAGAAACTGAATTATTTTTGTATGAGGAGTGCGCAGGTTCGTTTCATTACATGCTGTAACACTCTTGTTGTGATCCACTATTTGTTAAATAAAAGTTATAAAACTCATTAGTTTGCCTGTGTTTTTGTAGCTTCCTTTGTAGGATTTGTATGAATGATTTGTTTGTAGAGAAATTCAGGGCAATACAATACTTAAAATATGTAATAAACCTTTTTTTATACAGCACTTTTCTTAACAAGGTTACAAAGTGCATTTCTGAAGTCAAATATGTTACGAAATAGCAATTGAGTGTGTCAGCTCAGAAAGCTCAGGGTGATAGTAAGCTACTCCAAAGGCTTTAGGCTTTTTGTGAGCTCAATCCTTTTGTGAAGGAGACTTTTTTCTGACTTTTTTCAGCATACTGTACCGTGACCTCATTTGATATGATATACTGTGACTTTTTGTGACTCTTTTCAACATACTTTTTTCAGAATGCAATCATTTGACTTTTTAAAAAAAACATACTATTACTTCTTTTTTTGACACAGTTTGACATTTTTTAATAGCATACTGTACCGTGACTTCATTTGGCATACTATACTGTGACTTCATTACTTTTTTCAACACACTATACTATGACTTTTTTATTACTTTTTTCAACATACTATTTTATGACTTTTGTTGACACACAATACTATAACTTTTTTCAAAATACTATACTATGACTTTTTTATGACTTTTTACGACATAGTATACTATGACTTTCATCATTACCATTTTAGACATACTATATTTTGACTTCTTTCTGACTCTTTTTGACAACTTTTTAACATACAATAAAAATGACTTTCAACATACTGTACTATGATTTTTTTTAACATAGTATACTTTTTTATGACTTTCGCTGGAACGTTAGACACAAAGCACTAAGACACACTGGCACAGAGACAAGGGAACACGGGGATTAAATACAATGGGGAGGTTGTCAGAGACAAGAGGAGTGGTAAATTACACAAATTTAAACAGTAAATTCTGTCAATGCCAAAATAAAGGAAACATAACTAAAGGGGCAGATCGAAAGATGAAAATCACAGGTGTTGCACAGAAAAAAGAAGGAAAGACAACAAAGACAGAAAGTCAAACAAACAGGGGGCACAAAAGGCAAGGAACTTCAAAATAAAGCAGGAAACAAACTAAACCAAAACCAAGATCATGACATTGTAAAGAATTGCTTTAATGCCGTTTTTCAACATACTATCTTATGATGTTTTTTTGACAAACTTTATTATGCATATTTTAAGATTTGTTTTGCTATAATATTACTTTTTTTTAACATATTATACAATGACCTTTTTATGATTTTTTCAACATACTAAACTATGACTTTTTCATGACCCTTTTCAACACACTATATAATGGTTTTTCATGACTTTTTCCACAGAGTATATTCTGTCTTTATCAAATACTATACGATGACGTTTACACCATTACACAACATACTATACTTTTTTTACATATTATACTATGACTTTTTATGCCTTTTTTCGACATACTATATCATGACTTTGAAAAGCCTTTTTTGGCATACTATAGTGCGACTTTTCAACATTCTATAAAACTACTCTTTTTTTGTCATACTAAAATATGACTTTTTATGATTTTTTACAACAGACTATAATATGACTTTTTGTGACATTATACCATGATTTTTTCAACATACTAGACTATAATTTTTTTGACATACTATACAGTGACTTTTTTCAACATACAATAATTTAACATTCAATTGTTTTGACACATGAAACTTTTTTAAAAACTATACACATTAAAAAGGCTGTATACTTCTTCCGTGTGGATCCTCAGGAAGAGCAACTTGCTCTTATTTAGTTTTCAACATATTCACAAAAACACTGTTCAAAGCGTGTCTTAGTTAAACAAGACTCCAAAGACAAATCAGATATGTTTCGTCATTTTAATGAAAAATTAACCAAAGAGGCATCCAGGAGGACAGCAAAGTGTTTTTTTCCTGTTTCAACAGCTGTCATACCTACATTCAGCTGAGAGTTACCAGTGATTCAAAAAACTGAAACACAGGGTCTCGAACAACATTTGAAAGAGAGAAAAAGATCGTGGCAGGAGGACAACAGTTGATAATAAACATAACACACAGTGTTAGATTATAGAGGTTAAGAAACATATTTACTTGAATAACAAAGCTGTTGCAGTTAAATGTCTTAAGTGTGTTGCTAATGGTTGTACTTGTTACTCTTATTGTGTGATGTTTGTTACCATACCGTCTACACATTTTCTCTTGCTTAAATAGGGTTTCAAAAAGGGTCATTGTATAAAATGTTAAAAAAGTCATACTATTTTATGTTAAAAAAGTCATACTATTTTATGTTAAAAAAGTCATACTATTTTATGTTTAAAAAGTCATACTATTTTAGGTTTAAAAAAGTCATACTATTTTATGTTTAAAAAGTCATACTATTTTAGGTTTAAAAAAGTCATTAAAAAATCATAGTATGGTATGTCGAAAGATGTCATAAAAAGACAGTAAAAAAAAAAGAAAAAGGAAAACATATGGGAATATAATTCATGTCATTGTGGGAAAAGAAATCAAAGTCAGAAGACTATTCCAGTGCGCCACTATCGCCACAGTGGACTTGGCATAAAACAACACATACAGCCAGCCATCTCCTAAAAAACAGGAGACGGCCAGATCAACTTGTGACCACACTAGGTGTACTTAAGGGCATTTTGACCTCTCTGTGTTCTTGGCTGGGTTGTGAGAAGTGATGGAAACAAGTAAGATACCAAAATGGTCTTAACTAGGCCTTCATGGACAGTATGGTCACTGTGGATCTGGCTGCCTCCTGTCTGTATGCTGCTGTAAGTGTTGTTTTTTGCTACGTCCAGTTTAATGATCACTTTATACTCTTCTATCTGCCTCACTTTCACTGTTAAACTTTGCTTGATATCGGTTTCCTAAAACCTTAAGTGTCCTAAAACCTTAAGTGTTTCCCCTTTAACAATTATTTGAATGTTAATTTACTTTATTTCCCGCCACCAACTTCAACTCCCATCTCACTTCCTAATGCGTCACTTCCTTCTGCCGTTTCCTGTTCATTGACAGTTGTCTCCGCCCCCTGTGCTCCACCCACCGTCGGGCGCTGTTTCCGCGTGGTCCTAGTGCTAGAACCATTTTTTATATTTTTTTGTATAACTTTAGTTTTCGGTCTATAAAAAGTCTATGGGTTCAATATGTTCTTCTTGAATAGTGGTTTAGGGGTATGTCTCTACTGTAAATTACGCCCTTTCCAATACCTACAGTATATAATACAGGTTACCTTGAAATAGGTTGCATCAATATCTGAACTCTTGCTTCTAATTTTCTCCACTAGAGGGCAGGCTGAGGCAGGTTGGTTTCATTAAATGACTATGCCACCCTTGCACATTTGTCATTTTACCGTTATATTTGACCATTAAACTGTAGTATTTTATAAGAAAGTTCTTTGAAATTATCTAATTGCTTTGTTAGGGGTTACACTATAACTTTCTGCCTTATAGCTCCATTGTTAATGCATTCCTACAATTACACCGAATAGTTCTAAAAGCATGCAAAAAATGATTTGTTACTGATGAGGAGATTAATTATTCGTGCTACTTTATTTTTTCGATGAAGATGGTTAAAATAACTTCATTTTAGATAATACAATTATGAAAAGGTAGGAATGAGATATCTTATACAATGGGAATAATGTTAGTTTGGTATGATTAAATGTAAGTGTGTTTGTTTTTTTGTCATAGGGTATATGTCTAATACATTATATAGTATCTCATAGTTGTGACTGATCATTATAAACCTTCAAAAAATGTCCAGGCTCTGTACTATCACTAGTTATATGTATGATGTATATAAATGTATTTGAACAAAATGAAAGGCTTTAATAATGAACTCTTTCTCTAACCGGTGTCTTGGATACTTTGAGTGGCAGACACTTCTCCCTGTTCATTGGTTAAGGCCTCCGTGACGGAATGTCTCCGTCAGGATGAGCGCTGCTGAAGCATCGACGTGGGGACCGCTGTCTCCGTTCAGACCTCGATGTCAGTCGGGTTTCATATTACGCTATAATATAGTTATACATTCCCGGTGTACGCCATTGATTTTTTTTTATTTTATATATCACGGATATCAGTTAATAGAGCTTAAAATATTAGCTTTATTATGCATCTTTGACGTCAGAGGCGCGTTGAGCACTCGCGTTGTTTTTTTAAAATTATTTTAAGAATTGTTTGGTTGCATCATTTTGGATCCAACATATTTAAATCACATGGAAGAAGAGGATGGACATCACTTTTGACTGAGTACTGCTATCAAGTAGGTGACAATATTAAAGGATATCTGGAGATAATCTGTCTTCATGCATACTTTGCCTTGAAGTCAGTTATTCTCCTGTAATGATTCTAATCCTTTGTCTACTTTATTAAGAAGTTCGGTCTGTCTTTGTGTGATAGCGTGTGTGGAAGAGAGAAAGAGGGAGATGCTTCTTCTTTCATGGGCGGTTCTTTTGGCATGCACCTCTTGTTGTCTAACATGTTTTCCTACTTAAGCCACTTTGATGTTTCATTTTCATCATAAAAACCAACACATACATACAAACAGGCATATTGTCATGTAGTTCAGTCCGACATCTGTGACCTTCCTCTTCTCTCTGTCCATATACTGTATGTCTTTGCTCTGTAGATGCAGCTGGAACATCCCATCTGATCATATTTAACTGCATGTAATTGAGTTCATATTGAAGATTTCCCTCACATGAATACAGATTAATATGAGCTGTAATGATGTCAAATTATCAGAGACATCACTGATATCAAGCAGCCTCACGATCCGATTCTATTTCCAAGCACAACAACAACATCAGTTGACCTTAGACTCTTTGCTTCCATAGAACCACGCACTCCCATCCCTCAAGTGAGATGGCTGACTTGACCTGACAGACATTTACAGTGAGATAGTTCAGTTAATCACAACCATCCCAGCGTGCTCCAGTGCCCAGAGGACAGAGCTGCTTGTTAGGGGACCTCCAGCCCTGTGTTAGCCTATGCAAGAGTCATATCCGCTTTGCAGTGAAATTGTTAGTCCTCTGCAGACGACCAGTCAGTCATACTGGCCTACTTTTATGGTATTGAACTATTGAACTGTTGAAAATAGGCGTTGACAGGATAAATCAAGATTCAATTCATTGCGGCCCCCTCAAGTATTACATTGCTCTTAATAATCAAACTACAGCATATTGATTTCAAATGATTTTGTCAAAAGTGTTCAGCAGGACTCCCTTCACAAAAATGCTTGTCATGTTGTGTTTAATGTCTTTCTGTATGAAAGTTATGGATAACCACATTTAAATATAAATAATGCGATGTAATTAAATCATATATAGACTGCTAGACTAGAAATAGTATATATTAAATATATGCGTTTGCCCAAATAAAAGCCTGGCTCTGGTGTTGTAACAGGATTACAGTATGTATTATATAAAACTCTCCTTTTTTTACTTTTTGATTAAAAAAAGGTTCACCAAGTCCCACAGCTCAGCCACCTCCCCTTTTTATATTGATCAGACTGTCAATATATTCTCCTTTTTTAAAATGTTTAGCTGAATAAAGGTTCACCAAGTCCCACAGCTAAGTGATCAGACTGATATTTCTGCCTATGAGCATAATCTGATGTGTTTACTTTATTTTGCCCTGACATGGATGTTGTTTATTGTAGAAACGTGATGATAAAGAGGATTAGCTCATCTGCAACAGATGTTGTTTGTTTACACATGTTACGCCCAGACGGTAGCACAGCAATGTGATGTCTATGAACTGATGGCTGCTTGATTTGTGACATAAAGCCTCTAACAATGTCATAAGACAGTAGATGTTGAAGCTAAAATATTGAATTTCTGAATATGATTTTAAGCCTAGCTTAAATTCACAACATACCACCAGGACTATGTAACACTTGTGACGGCAGATATCAGCAAATGGTGTGGGTGTATCTTAGCAACATTAATTATTACTGATAACTTAAAAGGATAATTTCACGACTGAATTTCGTCAGTGTTTAAATGTTTTATGTGCTATGTAATTACATTTTTTCTTTACTTAACAATAGTCCTTTTAGTTGTGTTTTATGAAGGGATGATGATCATTATGCTGCCTGTGTATGTCTGTAAAATCAGGAGCAATGTGTATGAAGTAGAGCACAATTAATTAACTAAACTGATGTGAAAGTGTATTTAATCTTAGCATTGCCAGTGGAGCATCTCTGCAGTGCAGCTGCCCTAGTTACAGAGCAGCTGAGTAACTGTGAGAGACAGTGGTTGGCCCAGGCAGAGAGAGGAGGAGTTTGTTAATGGTTGACTGAATTATGGAGGGTAGGCTGAGCTGAAGGCCAGAAGCAGACAACACAGTAGGACTTTGACTGGAGGACCAGTGGTGTGAAGTGAGGGAGCAGACTCCAACAGCTCTAGCCTGCAGTTTTGCCTCATGTTTTTTTTTTCTTTTTCTATTCTGTTGGGTTGCTTTTACTCCAGATCCCTCGGTCCCAGAGGCTTTAAGCCTGTCACAGCATTACAGCTAGCAGGGTCATTGAGTCCAATAATCAAAAAACAGATCCTGAGGGAGATTAACATGAACACTTTATATGTAGACACCACCAACAAACATTGCAATATATTATGAACAGATTTACTTGCAACATTAAAACATGTCTCCATGATCCAACTGTGCAAAACTGAAAATATTTTCTCTCAAATTCAGATGGTGCATAATGGTATCTCTGGTCTTAGTGCCAGGCCAAGACGTTTACCTCTATAGATAAACGTCTTGTAAACAAGCTTTGTAAAAGTGTTTGATTTCAATTCAAACCAGATTTCTTTTTCAGTTTAGGGGGTATGATTTAAATTTTGTTTCATATTTATTCTCATTATTATCTACCCAAGATCTTCCTTGTTGCCAGTGTTTTGGTACTTTTTGTAAAAAGAAAAAAAAAATGTTTAATGAAATCTTAAGTAAAGAGGTAAAAAATGAAACACCAAAGTATGGTTTACATTTTGTACTACCTTGTCATTTGCAAGTGCCTTCATCATTTCAAGTGTTGATTGTAGAAAGAAATGTTATGTCCTAAGACTTCTCATAAATAATTGCTTATAATGATAATTAATATTTGTGCACGGATGCAACAAAAGAGGCTCAACATAAAGTCTAATACTTCTATTTATGATTCCATGAAGAGTTTTCAACGCTCATATTTTCTAAAAAGCAAATGTGTTGCTGGGCCAAATACTTGTGATTTATGTTATGCATTTTTTTATTCTCATTAGTATAATCTCATGATCAATGCATTTTTCATCCCCCTTGAAAACCAAACTGTGTACACAGTAGCAGTGGTAGTAATTGATCGTCTCATGTATTTTGTTTTCACACATCCATTGTCGTCTTGTACGCTTCCCCTTGCATAGTTGTGAATATGTTTCTGCACCACTGATAACACTTAAAAAGCAGATTCATCCTACTTATAAGATATTCTATTCTATTTTTTTTATTTCAGGATTCAATTTAAGAAACATGGAGAGAGTTTCCATGGTTCAGCCTGATCCAGCAGTATGATTGCAGCATCCAGTCTCTCCGGGGACACCCTGATAGCGTGCCACTTCCCTGTGGTTCAGCTTCCCACTTGGCAACTTAATGTCCAAGCCCTGTGCAGCTCGGCCAAGAGACCCGGCCGGCTGTGCTCAGTAGGCCTCACCCGAGCCGTGTCCCTCCCAGAACAGGACTCGCTGAACCAAGAGAGTTCCTTCGCCGGTGGCCGCAGACATTTTTCCAGCAGCTACGGTAGTCTCATTGAGGACCGAGCGGAAGAGGAGGGAGGCAGTGACAGCAGCGGGAGGTACGACTCCAACTCATCACCGGAAGAGACGAGTTCCCATCTGAAGAAGGAAAGCTCTGGAGCTAGAGACAGTCTGCGGTCACACAACTCATTCCTTGCTAATAAAGAGCTAGACGAGGATGAGGAAGAGGAAGATAGTGATGGAGATAATCTACACAGATATCACGAGGACTCATCTTTTGTCTTGCATGGGAATTCCAACTGGCCTCGAAGTAATGGTGCCACAAATCATACAATGTCCCATGGAGACATGGACAGTGAGTGGGGCAATGAAGGGACCATGTTGGGTACTAAGAGTGACCAAGATTGGCTCTCTAACCAGCCTCACCTGCTGGATTCTCTGCAAACGGAATGCCAATGCTTTCATTTGAGCAGATCTGGCATCACAGTGACGGCTTATGGAGAGCAGGACTCAGACAGACTGAAGGATAAAGTGTCCTGCTGCATCCACAGCCAACACAAATGTTCCCCAGAGCTGTTTTCCAACATTCACACAGAGTATGTCAGCGACTCTTCCTGTAACAGCTCTGATGGCGTCTTGGTAAACTTCTGCACTATTTATAACAGGAGCAACAACCCTGCCACGCCCAATGACCTTAGCAGTCCTGCAGTTCACCCCTATCAATCATCTGAGGGATCTGTGTTCCTCAACCTCCAACCCGTTCCTCAGACTCCAGCTGAGAACCTCCAACATGACGACATGACAGTTAACTCTCCCTCTAAAGAGGAGGTTGACATGACGCCTCCTGCTTCCTGCTGGTCACCACAGGGCCTGGACTCTAACTGCAATCTTTATTCCCTGGAGCCGCTGCCCCCGGGTCTCTCCTCGCTGGAGGTATCAGACCTGGCCGCCTGTCTCCAAAGTCAGGCCACACTGGCCATGGAGACCAACCAGAAGTACTACAAGCTTGTGACCTGTGACCTCTCCTCCCAGTCGCCCAGTCCAGCCTGGTCCAGCCTCACCAGCTGCCCCGAGGGTCAGAGCAGAAGTAGCCCCTTCCCTCCCTCTGAGCACCTCTTTGTCGATCATAAGAACGAGGGACAAGACAAAGGAGTCAAAAAGGTAATGTCACAATAAAACAGCTCTTCTCCTAGATGAAATGGGTATGCTAACTATTTAAATAATAAAGTTGCCACTGTTCAATGACAGCCTTGTATCTCCAAATGTGGTGATATTGAGTTTTTTTAATGTAAACTTTAAATTAAATTGAGCGATTATCTAAAAAGCTGTAAATAGGCGGTGTTTTGTAGATACAGGTAACAATTTGCTAACAGAAGAAAGAGAAAATAACACAATTGAATAAAATATTGTATTCTGATTCTAATCTTATCTTATTTTGTGTAAAAACACATTTGTGATTTGGTTGATTAAACATAAGCAGTTATTTTTCCTCTGTATTACCATCAGGAGAAAGAGGATCAGCAAAAAGAAAAGAGGTTCTCCTCCGCACAATACAGTGCTGGGTTTGACTGCTCTCAGTTTCAGACCTATGATTATCAAGTTGCCACCACCTCCACTGAGAGAACCCTCTGCAAGAAGAAACATATGGACAGCATCAAAACCCTCTCCCCCTCACCCTGTTTGCTGTGCCCCAGCCAGTGTAGCCCACATAGCGGTAAAAGCCAAGGCACGAGCACTGCGTCCACACAGCCATCTGTGAATAATCAGCACCAGGAGCACTGTCATACCGATGCTACTGAGAAGGGTGAGTGTTTTGTTTCTTAGTTTCTTGCTTTTATAAGTGAGCGAGCAAAATATGCAAGGATGGAATACCAGGATAAAAATCATAATTTTGGTTAAGTATTAGGTGAATCTAACATCTGTTTCAACATTTTTTTTCATCTTCTACCTCCATCTCAGGAGCATGTTCTCTGGAAAATGCAGGGGTGCGCTACACTAAGGCCCAGAGACCAACCTCACTGCCCATCCAGCCCTTTGTTCTGGCCCCCACAGGCAAACCACAGACCCAGCACTTGGGCTGTCTTCTGGAGCAATACATAAATCAGAAGAGCAGCAAGTCTGGTAGTTCCCAACCAGGCCTGAAGTTCAAGGTCAAAAGCAGTCAATGCTTTTCTGATCTTGAGCCATCCCAAATGGCCAACCACTGCCCCATCTTCCTGGAGGCTCCTTCGAGCTCTGACACCTGCTCCACCTGCACGCCGAGTCCAGAGTGTTCAGCCAGCCGCAGACGCACATGGAGCCAGTCCAGCAGAGGCCAAGGACGCCCAAGTCCATCTGTATCAAAAAACAACCTGGATAATACTCACATCGGTCCAAAGCCAAGACTTTTTCAAGATATAACAAGCCCATACTCAGGCAAAACTCAGAATACTTTTTCTAATCTGTTTTCAGCCCCAAATCAGACCAACCTTGTTAAAATTCCCACCTACCAAGACCTTATTAACCTGACTCCTGAGGAGAGCCAAGCTAACACTGAGCCCGAAAGTCCCTATCAGTCCCAGACCCACACCTCCTATGATCCAATATTCTCTCATACCCATACACCACCTACTTTACTCCTAACCACTGACGCCTATCACCCAAACCTGCAGGTGTCCCTGTCTCCTCCCACAACCGTACAACCAGAAAAAAAGTTCCCTCAGTACCGGGCTGCACCTGCAGCTGACTCTGGCTTTTTTCACGGTAGTTTCACAGCTGCCTTCTCTTCAGTAGCTCCTCTCTCCTCTTTGGGTTGCCTGCTTTCCCTGGCTACTTCTGGGCTGCAAATCCAGGACTCTGCTGGGCTCAATGGGAAGCCGAGTCAGAGTCAACACAGTGAATCTCTGATCCTGAGTGACAGGCCGCCCACAGAGTTCTGCCTCTCACCCGATACATCTTATGAGTCCATGTCTATCAGCCATCTTCAGAGGAGAGGTGAGGACAATTAACGACGACATCAGTTTGTTTAAAACATGTTAATACAGTATATGCCCTACATTGAAATCTGAATGGAGTAAAATAGTGACCTAGTAACAGCATTGACTGGATTCCTCCTTGATTGGATTGTGGATCTAGTCATGAGCTGGAGAGAGCAGCAATAAAAACTCACTGTGCTGTAGCAGTGCCTTCAATACCCTGAAGGGGCTTCCTCTCAAACATGACCTATTTTTAACTCTCCCTGCACAGGATTGGCTGAGCCTCCTGCTCTGTAGCCTATGTGTGTGCGACTGCAAGCTCCAAGAGAGGACAGGAGAAGGAGAATGATGCAGTAGAAACAGTGCTTAAGATTTAGGAACGCACCTAATCAATTTGTTTTACCACATGGGTGCACATTTTATTCTATAAATGTGAGCCTTTTGTGATGATTAATCAACGATGCAGACATTGTGGTGAACAGTCAGTGTGGTGCAGCACTGCAGGCAGCGTCAACATGCATAAAGAATTTACCGTGGCATTTGCAGAGGCTAGTCAGTATGAGAAGAAGAAAGGCAGGCAGGGGAGAGCAGGTCAATGAGGACTGCTGCTAAAAATGGACTCTTTCATCTTCAGTTCACTTTCACATTTGCATTTATGCAATATGATAATGAACCCTGAAAGTAATCTCTCATGTTTCTATGCACTTACTCAGTTAGGAAGGTGAAAATCCTATCTAGCAAGTTTTGTTCACTATTGAATCTTATTTTCTTAAAAAGAGTGAAACATCTGACAGTGCAGAAAAATCGTTTCAACCTGTCTCCAATACAAATCACACTAGAAATTACAAGACAGACAGAAAAAGGGAAATTATTGCACTAGAGTTGAAAATCCAAGAAATGACTTGATTTGTACTGGAAACAGGTTAGTTAGATTCCCTTAATTGATGAAAATAACACACTGAAATGTCATAAGATGGGGATTTACAATGTAACGTTTTTTATATAGTGATATATCAATGTTTTGTGTCTGCCCAAACAATGTACTTCAGCTTGTCAAACCTCTTACCTCGTCCAATGTCTCTAGGTTTGCTGAGGTCAGTGAGCAGGGCGGTGGATTTGATCATGGCTCATTTTGGCAGCAGCAGAAACCCTGAAGAAAAGGTATGAATTTGGGAGAGCTAAAGCAGCTTGAAGGATGTATTACAATGGAAAGCACCTTACTGATATTACTGACAGTTTAGGACTGGAGTCATATTACTTGTGTCAGCAGGAAATGTATCACTGTATCATATTTCTTTCTGCCACAGATGCGTCTGGGTAACAGCTCTCGCAGTCCCACGATAGCCGGTCTAGTTCTGGAACATTTGTGTCCAGCGATCCAGAATATTTTAGAGGACGGTCTCAGGGATCACAAACTGGACCTCGTCATCGGGCAGCGACGCAACAACTCTTGGAGTGTGGTGGAGGTCTCTACTAGGATCGGTAAATGCAACTAGATTGATCGTGTTTCAAAGGAAGTGTCGTGAATGTCCTGGCTTGCTGTACTGGTGGAGCAGCATTGTTTGTGATACACTGTTTGTTGTGTGCTCAAGTATTTTTGGTCTCCGTCTGCAACAGGTCCATCCACCAGGGTCCTTCACAGCCTGGTCTGCAAAATTAGGCAATGTCCCCAGCTCACCAGCCACTGCATGAGACTGAGAGCCTTCATTATGGGTCTGCTTAAGTAAGTACCGAAATTACCATTGATCACACTAATTATGTTAATGAGGTTAATGAAATTACTGCACATACAAGCATTAATCTTTGGTTGTTTATTTTTTCTCTTTCAGCTTGAGAGCTTTGGAATTCTGGCTCAGTCACCTTCAGGGTCTAAAAGGTGAGTGCACATTGAATTTACTATAATATCAGCATTGCAAAATGCCAAATGGTCCAAATATCTCAACAACTATTGAAAGGACTGTCATGAAATGATATACCAATATTCATGTTCCCCATAGAATCAATTGAGATAACGATGGTGATCTCCTGACTTTTCAGTTAGCTACTTTATCGGGTCAAATTCACATTTGTCAAATACGTTTGCTGATGAACTTTGTGTTAAGTGCTAATTAGCAAATGTTAGAATGAGATGATGAACGTGGATAACAAAAACAGCTTAAAACGAGCATGTTTATTTGACAAAGGACCTTGAGAGCATTAACGTGTTAGCATTGCCGATGTTATTGCTGAGCTCAATAACAGATTATTATTGCATGCCGATGTTAGTCATTAGCTCAATAACATATTATTATTTCCTATTCTTACATCTTTGTGTGTTCACATTTGTTACTCTCTCCACAGATGTGGTGACAACATACTACCATTCTTGGGGGTTCCTGTCCATGTCACTGGGTCAGTGTCAGCCATTGTTTCAAGAGCTGCTACTTCTTCTGCAGCCCCTCGCTGTGCTGCCCTTTGACCTCAACTTGCTCTTGGAGCCCCGACTGTTACGTAACAGACAGCTGTGTTCTGAGGAGCAGGGAATTTCTCCTCCTCCGCCGTGCTCAGCCCTCCTAGTGACCAGCTGGCCGCTACTGCAAGCTGACAAAAAGGTAGACAGCAGCGACCGCAGTCAGCGAACTAAGATTTCTCATCAGACAGGTCTGCTTCACCAAGAGTCTCTACGTTCTCAGAATTGCGTCCGGCCGGATTGTGGAGGGAAGCAGGCCAACAGGAGTCCATTGTTAGCTCCTATTCCAGAGTGGTGGCCGAAAGAGCCTTACCTTATGGATGGTGTGGTTGAAGGGGAGGACTGTAGACAGAATTATGCAGATACTTGGTCTCAAATAAGTATGGACAGCAAGCAAGAAGGGAGGAGGGGAGAGAAATACTATGAGACACCGATTGCATCCACTTGTGTCCAGGCCCAGAGTCCATGTCAGGGTGGGCTGCGCTGGGCCAAACTGTTTGGAGCAGCTGATACTTCCAGCAGGACAGTTTCTCCGAGTGGAGCACAAACCAGAAGGTAAGAACCAGCAGCAGATCAATGAAACAAGTAGCCTACTGGTTTTCTGGATGAATTTCTTACTACTTGAATCTATCATTTGGTTGATTTACGATCTACCTCTATGTCATTGCTTTCATTTCAGGTACAGGAGACCATCACATTGGCTGAATTTTGACAGATCACAGCTCGGACTGTTGGCTCAATCCATCAGGTCAATGAAGCTAGGAGGAGCTCAGACTTACAAGGACTGCTGAAAACAAAACCTCCAAAACCGTGGAGGACAAAGTGGAACCTATTTACTGTTGTAACAAAAAGTCTTACTGTAGCTGCATGATAATACATACACAGCGCTGAACTGATCAGAAAACACATAGCATAACAAGCTTTGGCAATGGCCCTTATTCATCAAGCTTTGCGTTGCACCAGCTTTTCAAGTATGCGTGCCCTTTCTAAGATCTTATTATCAGCTAGTTATCAGCTGTAACCGTGTGTGGCTGGTATTGTTTTCACCGTGTCATTCTGTGTGTGTGTTTGAGCAAGACAACAAGTGGTCCAGGAGACACTTACTGTAGCTAACTACCACAGACAAGGTTTTTAGTACTTTGCCAGGTGTTTATATATCTGTCTCTTTGTGGACTGATTTTGTCACCACAGTAGCATCACAACCGTGCAAGATGCAGTCACGAAACGGTACTGCTGTGTAGTTGAGATCAAAATGAAGGTCAAGTTTGAAGATGGCTGTGGTCTGAGCAAGGGGGCCAAAGGGGTCATTGACAACCCGTCTTTACGCCCCTGGCCCGATTTGGCATTGTGGTTGGTTTGATCCCATCACAAGATGGTCTATAGGAACAAAATAAATCAGGTTGCAGCACCATTTAAATTAAAGGAATGTCTTCATTTATATAAAACTTTTACAAATTGTAAGGAAACATCTATAATCCTGTCCAACCAACTATTTAAACAAGTCTTTGTAGCAAACGCAGTAGCAAACTGAACACAAGTGCCAAAAATAATCATTTAAATCTATATATCTAATATCCATCCATTCCATTTTCCGTAACCTGCTTATCCAGTTAAGGGTCGCAGGGGTGCTGGAGCCGATCTCAGCTGTCAATGGGCGAAGGCAGGGTACACCCTGGACAGGTCGCCAGTCTGTCGCAGGGCTATATCTAATATATCTAATCCATTGTCAATGTTGGTATTACTTTGTTTGATTATTTGAACGGAGAAATATGTGTTAATGCTATTTAGCTAGTCATTTAGATTGACTAGGAAGGATAACTATCTAATTTTAGGTTTTCTGTTACGTTTATGAAAGGCACTTTAAAATCTTTCCAGTTTACGTAATTATTAAACAGCAATCAGATATGTCGACCCTATTTCATACTATCTCTTACTTTTCAAACTAAACTGGACATATATCAGCAAGCTACAGTTAGTTTTCTCAGTCGGTTAGCAAACTACTAAAGCTACAGTTACACCTGGAAGTTACTGACTTATTGCATTTAATCTAGTGATACATAAATCTCCATTTAGTAAACACCTGCATTATTACTGGGTTTAACTTTCAAACAGCTGTTGTGACTCACTTCTAATCTTAAAATGTCCCTTGGTTGTTTATTTATAGGTGTCGTTATGTAATTTGTGCTCTTATTAGTTGTGAGATAAAACTAGGATTGTGTTCAGAAGAGGGTGGATCATTTCCTCAGTAGATCCTGATCTGTTTTCCACAAAACTGCTTGATGAATGAGGGCCAATTGCACCATTTGGCTTAAATCTCCTTTATATTTCCTGTAGGCAGAAATCAATCATAAAATGTGAATATTTACCTGCTTAAGACTGTTTGACATTCCTGTGGTCATTCTCTGCATAGCTGTACCTTTCATCTATAGGCGAAAGCAATACATTCTTACTAGTGCCAAATATGCTAGACACCAGCCTGGTGGATATTCAGTGATGTTTTGTTTCAAGTAACTTGCTTTCTTGAGCAAATCCCTGCATGGATTTACTTTAGGTGCATGAGTTAACAAACATTCAGTAGGTACTTCTTACATCTCTTAACCTCCTTGTAATGTTTCAGTTAGGTTGTTTTTTAAATGTGTGTGATTGTTTGGTATATACAGTAGAATATCTTCCAGTGAAATCAATGGAGTTGCACAATTGAATGCCATCTTGTGGCTGCTTCAGGTATTAAAGTGTGTGTCTGGTATATTTTGATAGACTGATGGTTAGATAAGAGGATGGAAAAAACAGAAAATGTGTTCATACTGAATTTTTAATGTACTGTTATAATGTGAATCCTGTGACATAACTTCCCCCAGCATCATTTCTTCTCAACCTCTGAATGCTTCCTTTAATGCCAAGTGACAATCAAAGTCTGTCAATAAAGACTTCTTCTTGTATGCCAAAAGTGAACAGTAAAAATCTTTATTTATGCGTTTCATGTTAATGTGAGGCATTCTTGATACATTCTCAGATTTGACTCATCTCACAATGTTCATTTTTATTGACATGTATGCTGGTTGTTTTCTATGCCTGAATCATCCTCTTGATGCCGCTCTTTTCCAGTGCATTCTTGGAAAGTTGGCCAAAGGTTTGTCCGTACATAAACTGGTACCCTGCAGGATGGTGTAGAGTAAGACATGCTTGAACTTGATGTTAACTGATTCATTTCACTTCAGTTACTTTTATGAAATGACTTGCAAGGCAAATGTTTTGCTAACACTGACACAGACCTGGGATGTGTCCGGTGAATGAAGGCACCACGGCCCTGTTTGATGGATAGATGGTGGGCATGGGAGTTATTGTGCTATCCTTCCTCCCTGGGATGCTTTGTGCCGTGGGGTCAGTCCGCTGCTGCTTCCCAAACTGGATCAGTGCCTGGTTGGTAGTGATGGGGAAACCTTTGCCAATTAGGCAGCGAGATTTTGGCACATGCCCTGTAAAACCTGTAAAAAAACACAATTCAGTGAACTGCTGGAGTATTGTAGGAATTCTTCAGCATGCTTTGCAAGGGAAATAAAACTATAAGCTTTTATAGTTTTATTTCCCTTGCAAAGCATGCTGAAGAATTCCAGTATAGATATTGTATAATTTTACTGTCCGCATGGTTGTATTTCCAGACAAAGCAAGCAGCAGTTTCAACAAAAATGCTGTTAAACCTACACTGACTGCTCGGCACCAAATAGCCGACAGACAAAGTTCACAATACCTGCAGAGTAAAGTCTAATATGCAGTTGATTAAGACCAGTATTTTTTTTCAGGAGGCAGGTGAATATACTGTAGTTTGCCTTATCAACAAAGAAGTTGATATGTTGTGTTTAAATTTCATTTAATGGAAACAACTGGTAAAGTTCTCTGATGTACCTGAGATAAAAAACTTTTGCGGGTTATCATCATCCATGAAGTATGGTTTTCCAGCTGGGGTGAAGGACTTTGAGGGCCTGCAGGTTATCACTTTGTTGGAGATTGCTTTCAAGGGGGGTCTTGGTCTCTGGGACAAAAGATAACAGAGAACCATTAGAACAAGACTCAGAGATCATTTAGATATCATTTGAATTGATTAAACTGCTGATTATTCCTTTTAGTTATCTAAAAAAGTTAGTTTATGTGAATCTCAGAGACATAATTGATGAATCTGTGGTCGATCTCCTGGAAAGCTGACCCGTTCTGCCTCTCAGTTTCCTATTGGGTGGATCACATTACACTGAACTGACAATGAACTACAGTGAGTTTCCACTATGGATAATTAAACAAGTGTGAACCTATTCAGAGGTGCCATGTCAATACGTTTGTGTGTGTGTGTGTGTGTGTGTGTGTGTGTGTGTGTGTGTGTGTGTGTGTGTGTGTGTGTGTGTGTGTGTGTGTGTGTGTGTGTGTGTGTGTGTGTGTGTGTGCAATAGAGTGAGAGAGAGAGTGGTAGAGCCAGAACAAGTGTGTAATGGAGAGAGTTACTTCAAACTGTTGGTTGTTGTAGTTGACAACAGCTGGCAGGTCTGCTGTTTGCCGTTGGATCTTCACACGCCCCTGGTAAAACTCAGACAGCGCTTTACGACATGTTTCAGAGTAGTTGCAGGCAAAGTAGTTCTGACTTTTTGGAATGAAGCCTAAAACAGCAACAAATGATCCGTTCAGCCAAATTTCAAGTGGTGTCTATTCATGAAGATAGTTTTGGTTTTATTGACTCGTTAAACTTGACTGAGTAAATAAAACCAAAGCTATCTGACTGGCTTTTTTTGTAGTTTGGGTGAACTGACCCTTTAAAATGCTCTACAATAATGTGTGAACGTGTTAACAAGCAATGTAAACACAAGGGAAAAGGGACTTTAACTTTGAAATCACCGTTTCAAACATTGCTACAAATATGGCTGTTTGGTGTATGTTATTTTGATTTTCCACACTGTTCCACTTAACTGGTCGTTGATACTTAATAATTTAGCAGTTGGACACAGATTATTCTAATCTTCTCAAGGTCTCATGTTGTTGTGCTGTGAAAACTATATTTAAAAGCACATTGCAGGATTTGACTTATAAGTGACACATACTACTGATCTTTTTTTTTTTTTTTTAAATCATAAGGTCGTTTAAAGCTCGTCTATTTTAATGTTAGCAAATTTTGTCCAAAATGTGAAATCATTTTCCATGAGGTGTACGGTTACTTTGTTGACCCAGTGTGTCAGCGTGGGAAACCAACCTGTGTATCCTGGTATCATCTTCTTCAAGTTACATTCAGGAATGCTTCTCAGTGTCAAGCCAGTGTTGGAGTCTGTGGAGGGGAGGTGACCCGTGTGGAGGACCAGACAATTGGAGTGTTGCACATCAGGACTGGTGAGCAGCTCAGATGTGAGTTTGCCATAAGACTTCCCCACATTGTACTTGAGCTGTGGGCAATACCCTGTGTACCTGAACACAATGGGGAGTCTGGGGTAAACACAAACTCCAGGATATATATATATATATATATATATATACAGTAGTGCCTCAGTAGCTGCTTTTTAGAAACAATACGATAGAATTTAGTTACATTGATAGTATGAATTTAGCATATTTAAAATTCTGAGAAAAACTGTTAGATGTTGAGTGGACAAATTAAGAGGAACACCTTACTCAATAATGCAGTATAGCAATAACACCAGCAAATAAGGCTGCATAGATTTAACTCTACTCTGACAACATTTTATTCAAACAGATAAATAACATAACTTTATTATAATTTCATAATAAAAAACCTTTTATTTGACATGTTCTGCTTCTATGAATTTAAATGATTTAACTGTTATAACACTGCTGCCTATATTACTTTGTATCTTCAGTATACAGAGGTATGGTCATTTCTGACCGAATCTCGTGACAGGACACATGGACTTACCCCGGTACATAATGCGGATCAGGTGTCAGCAGAACTTTGCTGAATTTAGGGGCATATTTCTCCATATCGGTTCCGTTTAGGGCTGAAGCAGGTCGCCCTCCTGAGCGCTGTGTTTGCTGGTTGCTACAGAGAATCAAGATACAAACACACTGATGGAGCTCAATGTCATTCAACCGACTCTCTTTTTGTAAAGGACAAAATACTATTGTTTTTATAATAGGCCAACTAATAGATGGATAGAAATGTATGGTGATTATGAGAACATAGCAGTAACACTTCTGCTGTCATATCTTCCGCCAATTGTTAGTCCGATTTTATGTGTCAATTATTGCAGGTAGCTATTATGACCATTCGGACTTCTAGTTTTGTTGATGTGTTATTCTGCAGCGTCGAAGAGGTTCTGAGTATTGTCTGACAGACTGACTAATCACTAAACAACATAAGTGTACTGCACTTTGGTATTTTTCTGATGTGATGATAGTGTAAAACAGGGAGTGGGGTTGTTATTGTATTAGGTGTCTTCTAAATAAAGCTGCAGAACTGTTCTTGAGAAATGCTCAATGGTTCCCCCTAGCAACTTCCTGAGGGATATTTTCTAATAATATGAGGAGGAGGAATGTTTACAGCCAATGTACATAAGGGGATTTGAAATAAAGATTGTAAAAAAAGTAAATATAAAAAAGAATATGAGTAAAATAAATGAATACAAAACAAACATATTTCTCATTATTCATCAAATGGTTCGAGTACATTTTTCTTTATTTTTGATGTCCTTACATGAAGGGATATACTGTTTCACAGACTTCTTCACCCTGCTTGGAATACATTTCTGTGTGAAAATACTCAGCACGTTATTTATCTATTTATGGGCTTAAGAGTTGTAAGATTCAATCTAAAAAGTCCATAAATGATCAACTCTATATGAGTTATTTATTTTAACTGTAGTAACTAAATTTCCTAAATTGTAGCATTAATATAAACATGTGTGTAACACACTTGAAAACATCTGAACCCATCTTATCTTTGTTTATCTAACATGTTAATAAAAACCACAGCAAACATGAGGATTAGTTATTGAGCGGGGTAAGGAGTCTAAAAATATATATATATCTGTTTTATTTATTTAACACAGACACAAAAAATACCTTGGGATAAGATATTGTGTGCACTGTACATGTATGAAATATAGGATATGATAAAGTATGTATCACAAGTTTTATGTATCATGGCTGAAAAATCATTTTATATTGGTGAGTATTTGTTTTAACATAAATGAATATGTCTGTTTATGGGAAAAAACAAAACAAAAAAAAATTAGATCACAAGTAAGTAGGTCAATAAATAAAATGGAGGAATAATTCAACCACTTTTAACTATGATCAGGAAAACAATAGTTTGACAGTGTTTTAGCACTGACTGAAACATAACTCTTGTGTTTTGTGTTTCCAGGATTGTGAACAATGCCTTGTGTCCGATCAGATGCTGCCACTGTTCACCTGGGGAATGTAGATCATATCTGCAGACAGGAGTGTCCACTCTACACATTCCTGCACTTGCAGATAAATCTGGGTTTGTTGAAATGACGTTACAGCGTTTAATGTTTCAGCTTCACACACATACCATAATGCTGTTTATCCACCAGAGGAATTTTAACATATTATCTTACACTCATATACTCACCATTATGAATGAATGGGTTTGGTATGTTATGGCATGTAGGTTATAGAAGTGAGTTTTGTTTCCATCTCAGGTTGTTGGAATTATTTTAATGGCAGTTGTGATCATTATTCCTTTATTTTTACTCACTTTGCAGCATCCCTGTTTCTGAAAAGCACTACAAACTTCAGTTTATATCTTAATTTATTCTAAGTACTGTCTCTAAATACACAGGTAAGAATCTATGCGTTCATGTCATGGCTTGTCTTGGATTTCTTACAGCTGTGGGGACATTGAAACATTTCAAATAACAGTACAGGTGAGTCACTTTTTCCAGAATTTAGTGACAGGAAGGAGCAGGTATGAACATGCAGCTCAGCACTGAAACACAACAGATGATGTAAAGAGGCGTGGTGAAGGAGCAGAGGCGGATCAGAAGGGATATTTTGAATTCTACTTCCCCAGTTCACCTCAGCTAACGACTGTGTGGGCTGTGTAGACTGGTGTCTTGTTCATTCTTCAGTTTGGAAGCAAATGTGTGAGGGTAAGAGGGAAGATGAATCTATACAAGAGCTTTGGAAACCTTATGGAGGCTTGGGTAATTGTAGAAGAACAGTGTTCGGACTCAGCATGGTTTGGAAATAATGATGAAGACCCTCCTACGCCTTCCTCCGACGTGGGGACAAATCTGCGCACAGAATCTGTGGACTCTGGAGTGGAGACAGCCAGCTCTGTCATGTCCTTCCCTGCTACACCCTCCTCTGTGTCAACAGGTAACGCAGAAATAGACACATTTATACAAGAAAGAGAAGGTGACGGACTCACTCCAGCCTCAAGATCACAGTCTCCTGTCCTCTCTTCTCCTGTGCCTTCCTCTTCTTCTTCTCCGCATATCCGTCTCAGCAGAGCTCAGGTGGGCTCTGCAGACTTCCCCCTGAAAGTGGAGCAAAGATTAGAGAAGACTGACTCGATGCGTCAAAAGAACAACCGAGAGCCCCTTTCAGTGGAGGAGATGCTCAGGCGACGTCCTGGACTTAAACGACATGCATTGGAGTCAGTGACAGGTCAAAGGTCAGCGAGTTTAGTCCTAAAGAGGACAGTCAACTCATCGGTCCCAATTAGGCAGATGTCAGAAATTTGGAGACGGCCAATGTCTATGAATTGTGACAAGCAGCCAGCTCAGACAGGATCAGAGGTGAGATACTGTTCATGTCATAAACCAAACTGTGCTCCGTAAAACAGAAGATTAGTTTCATGATTACACAAGTTTCACCGTAACATGTATCATCTTGAACAGCACCGGTATTTCAATATAATAGAAAAACCTGAAAGGAAGTTGCAGAAGTATAACACGGTGTTTTATTTTATCTTAGTTAAAGGGTTGCAACACAAATTCACCAAGCTGCTCTCAAATTTAAAGTAGGACAGTCATGTCATTACTCACACAGACTCTCTTTCATGCTCGCAACCTGTCACATGTCCGTCTGCGGCGCAAGGATCATAAACCAGTCTGCCCAGGTGTCTTTACGCCCACAGGCACGAGAGGAATTGAAGGAGGCGAGCAGGGGAAACTGAGCAGTCTATGGGGTTTTTTGTTAAACGTGACAGAGAACATTAGATATGTTCCTTTTGACATTTGCTATGAGTTAGTGAGCTGAGAGGTGTTGAAACGACAGGATTAGTTGTACCGTTTGTATCTTATTAGGTCCTCAGTGTTATTTTAGTCTCTGGGTGTGTGTGTATTCTGTTTGTTTCCTTGAATGAGGGCCAAAGCTATAAAGCTTTGATGACACAGAGAAGATGTGTAATCAAGACATAATTACACAATTATATTTGTAATTTAATGTAATTATACTTGCATTATTCTGTTTGAAAGTTCATGCAGTTTGTATGAAAGTGCATTAATACAAAATGAGAAGCAATCAGTGAGTCAGACAAAGATGGATGTTCTGACTGAACTGGCCGGGGATTTCCATTGTTTGTCTTAAATTCATAACCTGATATTAAATACTAAACTCTCATACAATATCTATTGTTGGTATATATTTATTTATTTATATCAAATATATATATATATATAAACATTTTAAAATGATAGTGCTTATATTAATTGGTTATAATTATAAATTTAGTACTGTTGAGGTCTGGACTATTGGTCTGACAAACATTGAGTTTAAAAACTTGGACACTGATTTATATTTTTTCACAATTGTTGACATTTTTAGAGAGAACAATTAATTGAAAATATAATTAACAGATTAATTAAGTTGCAGATCTAATCATGTTCATTAATCAAAACAAAGAGTCTACAGTCTATAGGTGCTTTTAGCTAAATGTCATCTTCAGCATGCTGACATGATCACAGTGTTTACCATGTTGACTTTACCCTATGCTGCTGTAATCCTGCAAATTTCTCCGCTGCGGGACTAATAAAGGATTATCTTATGTTATCTTATCTTATCTCTGATCACGCTATGCTAACATTGAATGTTTGTATCACATATCACGTCAATCCAGCCAACAGTTTTGTGAAATTTCACTCAAAACCACAAATGTTGACCAGCTGATGGTGCTAGAGGAAAAGTTAGGGGATCAGCTAATTCATAAGAATTCATCATCTGGGCACCATGAATGTATGTACAGAAGTTCATGACAATCTATCTGGTAGATAGTTCAGTCTGGAAAACCTTCCAAGTTGACTAAACTTGTAAATATTGCAATGTTATTGTATCCTACAAGGTAAAGCTTTTCTTGTTTAATGATCTGTGCAGGACCTCGGTGCGGAGAAGGGGACACGACTGAGTCCTGGGCTCTGCTACTTGGAGCAGGTGTGCCAAATGTTAGAAGAAATTGCCAGACAACAATTGCACAGCCAAGCGTTACAGATGAAGACAGATGCCCTGCGGGAGAATCAAAACATGGAGGTGAACAAGGTAAAGACATTCATGTAGCACATCTTTGCAAGGCAATTACGGAGTTGTCACAGTTTCCACATTTCATAAACCTGACATGTGCTTGTCAAACTGGTGATGACAAGATGTCCTCCTGCAGCCTGAGGGCCCTTATGAATTAAACCACAATAACAATGTTTTCCCCATCACTTGACTCTCTTTCAGGCTCTCAACACTTGTCAGAGTGACTCTAAAGCTGCTGAGGAGGATCTTTCTTATTGTCCGAGTCTTGAAAATACAGAAAACGCAGAGCACAGTGAACCCCAGACGCAGAGAGATTATCCTAACAGACATTTTCGGCGGAGATCTGTTTCTGACACAAGTCTTTCAACACTGCATAGAAGTGAGTCAAAGTCCACCTACTGTTTTCCATTTTCATCTTTTGTGATTTTGTAGATTGACTATATTGTTATATGGAAATATTTTGCCAGTCTTGTGTGTACTACAGTTATGTAATTGTGTGTGTATGTGTGTTTGTGATTGGTGCAGGACAGTTAATTTCAGACTGCAGAGGGCAGCATCTGAGTACAACTGACCTGCTGGAGAAGGATGAGGAAGACCATGAAAAGGAGGTAAAATACACTTAAATACAAGAAATATCTTCTTTTTTTCCTCATAATATTCTCTTATTTTGGTCCACAAATATTTTTTGTGTATTTCCAGGGTTCTGAAAAAGAAGAGACGAATAAAAAAAGGAACTGGAAAAAGAAATTTGGGCCTTTGACAAGAGCAGACTCTGCAGTGAGCCATACAAATAGGTGAGACATTGCATTTACAACTGTGACCTCAAAGGGGGCAGTATAATTAATCTCACATGACGTATGATGCTCTGAGGAAATGTTTGTGCTGCTCCAACATGGCAGCCGGCCACACTGACGCAGTGGTCTAGAGCCAATGCACAGTCGATGCAGAGGCTTTTGTTTGGAGTTCATTTTCAGTCTGTGCTTATGTTCCCCCTGAACATTTTGTCCCTTTTTCATGAAACTTAGCCTACATGCTGGCTTGCCTCAGCTCTGTTTAATACATATTTTATCTGCGCAGCCAACAGATGCAGTCATCTGAGAGAAACTCGGCCCGACGACGGCTGAGCCAGATATTCAGGAGGAAGAAAACTCTGCCTGCATAAATGGACCACCGTGTGTCTGTCATGATGTTTGAAGCTTTTGGTTTCAGTTCTGAAGAAGAGGAAGCTTTTCTTTAAAGGTCTGAGCACTGTAACTGCTTTCAAGCTGACTTCCTATTTAGCCAATGAGATGTAGCAATCTGCCATGTTTATTTATTATCTGCTGTATACTTGCCTAATGTTTTAAATAATGGGATTTTTCTATAAACTGTGAGTTGGAATAAAATTTCTCTGCCACATTATGTCAAAGCTTTCTTTTTACAAACATCAAAATTGTATCTGTAATAAGCTGCAAATTGGTGAAGAATATCTGTATGCACTGTAAATTATATTACACTATGAATTTAATATAATGTGAATATTTCTCTTTAATTTCTTATGCATTTAGTTGAGTTTGTACTTCCGCAACTTAAAAGAAACGTGCTTCATATCCATCAAATGCTGTGTGTCTTCATACAGGACATTATGAAAGAACAATCGGATATGACTGCACTTTCTATGAACAGCTTATTAATTATTTAGTCTAGGAAATGTAAAAACAAAAAAAGCCTGAAAGATGCCTGTCACCAGTTTCTAGAGCCCACAGTGAAGTCTGCAATTAGCTTGTTTTGTCTGACCAACAGTTAAAAACACAAATATAATAACTTTACAGCTTGTAAATCTTTGTTTGTAGTGTATTTTTGCTTGATAAATTGCTTAAACATCTTATAACTATTTAAATCCTGATGATACATTTTAAGTCAATCGACTAATCAATTAAACAACAAATTGTGTACATTTGGAGTTAATGTTTAAATTCATGGGTTATATTGTTGGATTTTTTATGTATTTTTTTTTTGTTGAGTTTTGTTAGGGGTAAAATACCAAATATCATGAAAAAAAACCTGACTTTTTAACTGAAAATAGCCTCAATTTCTTCAGTAACAAAGCCATTTCAGATTTCTTATATTAATTGCAAAAAGTAGGATGTAAATTAAGGGATGGCCTTCATGTTTTAAAGTACAAGTAAAACTTTTTAAATCCCCTTCCATTAACAATGGTCGTAGTGCAATAGTATAAATGAGAAAAAGGAAAGCCTCAATTCTGCTGTCGAATCTTTCTGTACCTGGACAGATCACAAGTGCAGGCCACACAGAGTTACTTTTATCATTTATTTTATCTTTATTCACCTAGGTTGGGGGGATAGACCTCCCCTGGCATTCCCATGTAAAGAGATGTCAATGACAAACACGTCCAACCAAACGAGAGAGGGTGAATAGGATTCCAGTCCATACATAAAATACATTTATTTACTATTTATGATCCATCAGCATCCATTAGTCCCACATAGCATCCATCTGTGCTATTAAATATATAGAGATAACATCTGTGGAGGGATTTATTTACTGAATGTGTGTGTGAGAGAGGGGAGTTGGCAGAAAGGGTAGAGCTTATAGACGAAAAGAGTGGTGGTGGGGGGGGTCGGGTGCAGCGTCAAGTCGTGCCTCCATTGTCCCCCCTTGTCTACATGATGCCACAGGAGGACAAGGGGTTGGCGATCTGGCAGGTGCAGGCTGACTGGCAGTATTGGCGCACAGTCTGGTAGCAGCTGCGGTCGGCCTCCCCGCCCCACTGCACCGGCCCGTTAGGGTCAGAGGGCAAGCGGCTCAGGATGCTGGTGTTGATGGCCAGAGCAGCCAGGCCATAGTCAGTGAACAGCACTGTTTCGCGCCTGCACGTGGGACAGGAGATGAACTTGTACTTGGGACAGGACTCATAGAGGATCTGCAGGCACTCCTCACACACCGAGTGCAGGCAGGAGAGGATGCGCGGACGCTTGCCTGCGAAGTTGTAGGTGTGACCGCAGGTGGGGCAGTCCAGGGGCTCGCAGGGCATGACGGGTCCCGTGGAGGACGAGGAGGAAGTGGACGAGGAGGTGGACGAGGAGCGCAGCACGTACTGGTTGACTATGACGTCTTCCATCTTGTAGTGGAACTGGTGGTAGCAGATTTCGTTGGCACTGGTTTTGCGCTGCGCCAGGAAGCTCTGCTCCCTGCGCGTCACGGGGGCCGAGGGGGACACCATCTGCCGTGGAGACCCTGTGATGTCCAGGGTCAGGTCGCTGCAGGCCTGGTTGACGATAATTTCGCCCTCACCTCCGCCGTCCCACGCCACTCTTGGGGGTGGGGCATAGCGAGGCTGGGTGACGGGAACAGGGCACTCTCGGGGGAACTTCTCCGACTGGATGATCTTGACGGTGTCCATGGGGATGGTGACAGGCTGACGCCTGAGGCAGGACATTCGCACGCTTTTGGAGGAGGAAGAGGGAGGGGTCGTGGCTCTTATTAGCGCTGGACACCCCTGCCTAGTTCTGGGCAAGGGAAAAAAGATTAGGCTCTGTCTCTGGAGTCAGCCATTTGAGGGGACATGTGGACGGATGGTTTCCTCCATGTTTCCCTCAGAGATCCCCCCTGGTGTGCGCTACTGTCAGCCTGTATCTTTATGAAGGGAAGACAGATAAAAGAGCTCAGCCAGAGCACCGCAATCTGCAGCTCTTATTCTGTTCCCGTTGATATGTAAAGATGATTTAACAGTCCAGTTTACAGCATCTGACCAGTGTTGACTACTTAAAGGTAGTTTTTTGTTGTTGCTGATGTTCCTGTGCTGTCTCTGATGGCTATTTGCAGAAACGTATATTCACATACAAGGACGGTGAGAACTTTAGCACAAAGATATGTTCTGACTCAGTGATGACACCAATAAATAATCTCATATGCACACGGATGCTCACATATATACATACAGTACAGGTTGGTGGATTTCTGCATTCACAGCATGGGGGGGGGGGGTTGAGTTCAGGCAGTCCAGAAAGGTCCAAGAGGTATTGTCTTAAACTATATCCTGTGGCCTGCCAAGGAAACTCTTGTCTTCTCAAACTAGCCTTTACACATGGTTCTCGCTTAGCTTAACTTCCTGTTTTTGGCTGCAAGAGTGTTACACATTGACTTGAGTGCTTAAGAAAGAAACAATAACCTCCAGTCTTTATCTCTGATCTTGGTTCAGTTTGGTTGGGTGACCCTGTGTGACCCTCTCAGTGGCTTATTGATAAGAAACAGCGTTGTCCCATAATGCTTTAGAAAGCTGTTGGAATGACTCCTTCAAGCTCCAAGGCTCCTGAATTCCTCAGAGGTGGGAGTGGAGGGTTTAACTTTCAGACAGTCCTCCCAACTGAGCAGAAGAAGTGATAACAGTCTGAAGGACGCCTCTGTGCTTATCTCCGCTTTTTTAGTGAGTCCAACTCATAACGTGTCCTCAGGTTTCCTTTGGTCCATCTACCTGTGAAAACAGAAGAGATTTATAAAATACATTATTTTCTTTTTAATGACATTTAACATGGAAAATTAAAGACATACAAGTAGTTGGGAATAGGTCAGTTTTATTATACTTAGAAAGGTATGTAGGTGTACGCTATTTTCATTGTTTGATATAAATAATATAGCTGCGAGACCTTTCTGTGTGTGATTGGAATTTTTTTAAAATTGGAAAGAATCCACTGTATCTGTATGAAGATCAGTTTCTCTGTGTTAATTTGATGACAGAGGCTGTCAACTTTGCATCTTGGCCTCGGATCAGGTCTGTTTCTTAAGAATGAGATAATTATCGTGTTGCCACATGCTCTGGGGCAAAGCACAGACTACACCTCCCTTTTAATCAACACAATCGGTGCAAAGTCGGAAGATTATGTTGATACGAGTGAGTAGGCACGCAGCACACCTACTGTGCATCGAGACAACAGTTTTTGAAATTCTTCACCATCATTTTAAGTCCCCTAAAAATGTTTGCCACTTTCAGGCTCAGATTGTTATTATAAGTTATTATAAGGACATGTTGTACACAAGTTAATGAATCAAGCAGTATTATGGAAATACTGAGCCCATGAGTACAAGTGACCTTTTTCCATCCCACTACCACAATGCAGATTATTTCATGTGACAAGCTGTGAGTGGTGAGAAAAGCTAACAGCTAAATAGTCACATTTAAAACATGTAAAAACGTGTTAATATCAGTATTAGCAAGTAAACAATGATGTAGACACGGTACAGTTAAAACAGTAAATGCAACTGACAGTTAATTAAAAGCCAAAGCCTGCCACGCTGTCTGGTCAGAGCAGGTGATTGTGACACATGTTGCGGTTTTGCTCTTGTCATGCTTCCTGCTTCCTGTCAGCACTGTGACATCTTGTGAGTTGCGTCAGTTGGACTGACGTGGGAACAGGTTATACTCTGCATGGGTGTTTTGTGTCATACTGTGTGTGGGTTTATGAAAAAGAACAAGTGTATGGATGAAGCTTTTTAGCTTGACCAAAACAATAGCTGCCAACCAGCAGAGGAGGGAGGATGACACATCGTTCATTCTTTTCACTGGGTGCAACAGTGATGATTCATTAGAGAGAATAAAAAAGCTTTGCAGAGGAGGTGACCTACATGGCGAAGAAGAGAGAGAGAGAGAGAGAGAAAAAAAAGAGAGAAAAAAAAGGGAGGAGAGGGAGCTCAGTGCTGGTCCAGGTTTCTATTTATGGGTTGTTTATCTAAGCACTTCTCAGTGGTTTCCTGCCCTCAACCCCTGCTGAAGATTCACACCGAATGACAGAGATGTACCTAACAGGCGGAAGTGCTTCAGACCATTACTTCTATGTGATGCAGCGAGCCATATTGGGCAAGCAGTCAGACATTTGGTTCTCGCCTTTGTACTCTCTCAATGAATCTGTTGACATATTTGTCCACCCCACAACTCAAACACACAGAGCTTTTAGAGAGAATAACTCACAATCTTACCAAATGTGCTTCAACACTTCTCCCAAAATGGCCTCTGTTTGTCTTTCATCCTCTTTCACATGCAGTATGCATTCAGGCATGTTTGATAAAATTTGTGATATATTTCGGGGGCAATGTTTGGTGGTTTTATAAGATATTTATGCAAGAAATTTCTTAGAAACAATCATAATGAATGTGTATTTGATGGCCTTAAAAAATGCATGTATTTATTATAAATAAGATTAGATTTTTCTAACATTTTGAAGAAAATTTGTTAAAAAAAGGGTAATAACGAATATAAAATTTAATGAAAAGACATTACAATAATATGATAAGTGTTTATGATTATTTATATAAAATGACTATATGGCAACTGTACGTGATACAGTGTTTACAAACTAACATCTACAGAAGTTGACATTGGTTCCTGATCATATTCTTAGTCATGTTTACTAATTCTACTTGATTAAATATTTTTTTTGCCACGTTTCGATTGTTTTATTTGGGCAAAGTTCTGCTTTTCCTTAGACAACATTTAACATGACATTTTCTACTTTTGTTTAATAAAAACAATTTTATGTAGAAAAACATTTCTCTTGTTTACATATCAAAAATTTTACATTTTTGTTTTAGTACCTAAACAAATAATATAATATAAGCATCAAACTATTTTAAGAGATTCCCTGAATGATACTAAACTATATTACATGGATGTTTCGCAGCTCTAAAGATGGTTATATAAATGCAATAGTGTGAATTTAGGCCTGGATTGAATTACAGCTTTACCTATAAATCTGCCAGGATGATATATCTGCTGATATTAGTACATTAGTATATGGGCCATAAATAACAATAAAAAATGCAGTGTAGAAATGCCAAAAAAAGTTAAGGGATATAAAATGATGTTCATTTTATGTTTAGAAACCCATATAAAATCAGCCAATACTGGCCTCCAAAATCAGTAAGGCTATTGTTTTTAAATTCAACTAATCCTCAAACACAAATACTACACGTCTAGACATGCTGTGTGGATATAAACAGCTTGTGAGAGTATTTGTCTGACCCTTAGTGGGCAGGGGTCGAGTTGATAAAGCATCCAGGCTGCACTGGGAGCCTTTGAGCCTGGGGGAGATGAAGCAGCTAAAATTACCCTCTAATTTGGTGACAGTGCTACGAGAAGGGCTGATAACTGAAGCAGCCCGCCTGCTGATGGGCCGGCTTTGGCGCAGCCTCTTCCTAATCGACGGAGCCCTCACCGGTTATGTAAGGAGCTCATCTCCTACCCAGTCACCATATCAACACAGTGCTTCAGCTCTCCCACAGTCTTGACATTGAGTGTTTGTGTGTGTGTGTGTGTGTGTGTGTGTGTGTGTGTGTGTGTGTGTGTGTGTGTGTGTGTGTGTGTGTGTGTGTGTGTGTGTGTGTGTGTGTGTGTGTATACATAGCTCTGGATCCTCTCCCTGCAGAGGAATTATTACACTAATGAAATCATGGCAGGCATTTGACCCCGTCATCACAAGCAAGAGGAGGTAGAGGAGAGCTGACCACAGAGATGTCAGAGAAGTTCGTCTCAGCAGCAAATTCCTCATAGCATTAAACACACACAGAGCTGCATAGACAGTATAAAGTCACACACACACACACACACACACACACACACAAAAATTCAACCTGGGACGACTCCCCACCATCGTACTCGGCACCACCCTTATACATTCCACTGGACACACAAACAAACCGATAAAAGCCTCTAAAAGGAATATTTTTAAAAGTGTCTACTATCAGTCATGCTACTGATTAAACTGACACAAACACCTGATGAGGGAGAAAAACACACATAGTGCCACATGCCAAAAAAAAATTCCTATCCTCTCCCACTCCCACTGTGTTGCTTGGTCTCCCACACACACACACACACACACACACACACACACACACACACACACACACACACACACACACACACACACACACACACACACACACACACACACACACACACATTTACGCTGAGGTCCTAATGATCACACTGGATAAATTCTTCCTGTGCAGATGGGAGAACGCCAGAAGGGCACCATGTTCTGGATGAGTCATAGAGACCCTGCCCATCAGTCTGTCTCCCCGCCTGTCTCTCTCTCTTTTCTCTCAATGAAAAATCTGTCTCTATCTATCCATCTGTATACAGCCGATTATCCATCTCTCCCATCCATCCATTCCTCTATCTTTCTATGTGTGCAGTCTGTTGGCCTGGACAGAACAGACGGTCTGGGTCTTTGTGCCCCTGCACCACATACCAGCAGTACGTCAGGTATGCCAGCTATGTTGAGATGTGCGTCCACACTCATGCCTCGGCTGGTAAACAACATCGCTACATATCCCCACTCTGACCTGCGTTGGATATTATGTTTGTTGTTTTTTGATTACATAATGTGTAATGACCTTCTGAGGACAAATCCCCAGATTTACTTTATGTTTGGTGGCTGCAGATTCTCTCTGGAAATCATGGCACGAACAGGGATTGTTCGTGCCATGCTTGAAAAGTATATTGTTTATACAAGTATTTGAGAGTTGTACTGCAGACAACATATGCATCTCAGTGTCTTGCTTGGTTTTATGGTCCTGTTTTTTTGTTTGTTTCATAAAAATATATCTTGTTTTTTAATTTCAAGCTTTTCTCAACAGGCTTTTTCTTACAATCATTTCCTGAATAAAGCAATCACATTTGTTCACATACAACTTACAGTAGTAAAATTCAAATGCGAATATTAAAAAAAAAGTAGATATCTTTTCACAGGATTCAGATCAGGACATGATGTTTGGCTCTTTTCATTATGTTTACGGTCAATCCATCGAGCTGCGATTACATGCATAGGTTACTGTATGATGTGTGGCATAAAGTGCTTAGTGTGTGAGTGGGGAGGTGTTGTTTTTAATAATTCAGCTGGCTGTCATTCACAGCAGACGTCGGCCATTTTGCCTCGCAATTCATTACAGCCAAGTGCTCTTTGTTCAGTTCTATGTTTCTCCCACAGCAACATGGCAAAGCTGCACACAGGCAGAAAACTAAAAGGCAATAACCCTCATCGCTCTGCCCGACCCAGACCTCATAGAAGATTTATGAGGGGGAAAAAGGTTCAGCAAATGTCCAGCTCTTCAATAACAACACCGGCTTGATTGATTAAGGCGAATTGATTTTTCTTTTAAGGAGGCTGTCTCAGCACGAGGTTAAGGTGGACATTGACATTGTTGATGCCGTGTGAGCTGAGACTCGGGAGGGACTGTGCGATGGTGGCCAAAATATTTGGACCGTGCGAGATGGAGCGGCTTTAGCATGTGGGAGGGGTGCGTTCGGGAGCAGCAGTTATGCAATCGCAGCATGGTGTACCCAGCACTCTCACTGCAGCGCCAATGTTTGGCCAATATGGAGATGCCTCAGTGCTGCTGACAGCTACAGAACAGGCAGTTCCTGCCCCGTCCCTATCACCCCCACCCCCTCCCCTTCCTCCGGCCCCTACTGTCTGTGCAGAGGTGTGTCAAATGTCATAACTAGCTGGAGACATGACCCTGAAGATACCATCTACACCCAAACACACGCATCATCACGGTCTATTCAGTTTGTGATCAATGCAGATAAGTCGGCGTGCAGGTGTGTGTCTGTGGGCATATCTGTGCGTCTCCATTCATGCAGCCATGTGTGTGTGTCTGCAGAATGATGCAACAACCATGCAAAAGCCAGCTTAACGTGACAAGAGGCAAATACCGTGCACCTCTATCTTGCACAAAGACAGCTAGAAAGAAAAGAGCATTAGTATGGAGCCACACCTCTATGAGCGCCAAACACAGAGAAAAACCTCTGTGTCTTCTCTGTGAAACAGATGCAAAGCCATTTCTCATCCTCACCTGTCTGCCTACGCACTTGTCTTGTTCCAGTCCTTTCTCTTACTCCTGGATCCTGTTCCAGTTTGTTTCTGTCGACATTGCTGATGTTGAATCGAGAAGATAAACCGCTCGGTCTCTTTGTTCAGGGGGATGTCTCACCAGTGGGAGGATGCTCTCTCCTGTCCATTCGATTCTAGCACGATGAACGACAAGCGGCAGAGGAGGGAGGCAAACATGGAGGAGATGTAAGATGGATGAAGCCCTAACAAGGTGGATGCGTCATGTTTTGGGGTGCTATCGTTGAGCTCCGCATCCCTCGTTCCTCTCCTCCTCTCCTCCCTGGTACCTTTGTCTTTCACTCTCCCACCCCTGATTCTCTTCCGCCGAGCTGTGGCTGAGCGTCTCCCTCTGGTCTCTCTTTCTCCATCCCTCTTCCTGAGCCCAAATTATTCAGCTTATTCTGTGCAGTGACCTGAGCTTCTGCGCTGCGTTTCTCTCTGCATGTACAGTACGTCCCCCCTTCTCTTCCTTCCTGTCTCTCTGGCCGTCTCTTTCTTCTGGTCTTCAGGTAAACATCTCGTCTCGTTCTTTCCGCTCTCCCCTGTGCTGTTATCTCTCCTCTCGTCTCAGCTGCCGTTCATTACTCCCTTTTCTCCTCCTCCGTTTGCTCCAGCCTGTGCGCCTCAAAGTCACACATGCGCAGTGTTTTCACACATACATGCACACTCACACACACTCCCTCTCTGTGCCTCTGGCTCCCTCCTTATGCATGTGGCTTTTTTTGCCTGCCCACCCCCACCTCTCTCTCTCTCTCTCTTTTTCTCTCTCTTTTTCTCTCTTCACACACACACTCCCTCTATTTCTCTCTCGTTGCTCTCCCTCGCTGCAGCACACACTGCAGTGCCTCTGCAGCCAGGATCACGTTTTCTAGTTGCTAGAGAAAATATTTCAGCCAATGAGAAATGTTAAAGACGCTAACCCCCTCCCCCACCCCCCACAACGTCGAAACAGACATATGCATACACACACAAGAACACACATGCTCATTAATACATAAACACGCAAACGTCCGTCTGAGATACGAGCATGTTTGTGCACAATGTCTGTGTATAAATGTGAAGGATTTGCACCATAGTGATGAATCATACTTAATATGCAATTTTAATACACACACATATGATTGAGTACACCAGCCCGGCACACAGGAAATACAGGACGATGGTGCAAATAGATCAAATCGAAAGGAGTGCGGCACATCTGACAAGGCAAAAACAAAAAGCATAAATTCACCAACAAATTAATTTTCTATCAGGCTGCTGACTGGGGGCTTTATGGGAAAAACAGATCCATCATATTCAACACTGAGCTCATGTATCTTATTCATGGTTGCAGAAATAGAATTACACAAATAGAGCCTGAAAGCAGAAATGTTTACAGCAAAACAGATTGGTGTCATGTGTACTCATTCTTCCTTGACATTTAAGAAACAAAACAAAGATTTGACTGCTAAATGTTACACAGCAGAGTTTCTATAAATTCCCCCAGAAACTTAAAAGCGGCATCATATAAGCTCCCATCACAGATCTGCTCATTCATTGATGTTGCATAATAAGGATTTTATATTTTAAGTTTTGTATCTGCTCGAGCCTTCATGCTGACCAATAAATAATCCTCAGATCAAAGTGGAAAAAACATGATGTGATTTTCAATCAATGTAAGAGGGTTATGCTTATATAACATGGGGCATCTGATGCATAATGAAACGAGAGATCATCTGAACACCAAATAGCTGGTGTTTGTAGGGCTTTTTGCAGTACTGTATAAACTCGCTCTTCTGTTAGAAGTTCCAGGAAGATTCACAGTATTTGCTCAACAAGTCATTGCTGCAATATAAGTTCCTCAAAAAATTGGTAAGCAGTTTTCTTATACTCTAGCTCTACTTTCTGTTATCCAGCAGCCTTTTTTAGGCAACTGGATGTGTGGGCTCAAAATGATGTTGTTAAAATTCATAAAAACATTTGCATCAAATATTCATGAGCAGTGTTGGGCAGTTATTGATATTTTTTCAGTAAGAATTTTAGAAAAACACTTTTGTGTCCACCTTAATTATCATTTATCAGCTGTGTATAAACGTTTAAAACGGTTCATTAAAAGACAATGATGTAGTTGTGAGCAGATATAAAAGTTAATTTATGAATTTATGTGTTTGTCAGCAACTGTGTTTTACTATCTAAAAATGTTGATAGTAAAACACAGTTATAACAATAGTAACAATATAACATGTCTTCATATGAGACGTTATAAATGATCTGCTGACAAATACTAAACAACAATAAGTACTTTAAAATTACCTTAAAACGTCGACATGTTGGTGTTATATTCAGCTGTGCCTTCTTACCAGGATGATGGAGGCTGATGGAGTCTTTGAGGACTTAGCTTTGAGCCAGAGGTTGAAGGTGAAGTTGTCTTAATTACGCGGTGTAAAACACCAGGTTTTACTCAGAGTTGGAGGGAGTTTGAACCGGTGTGACCCTGCGGCTTCATGTCGAGGAAGACAGGACTGATGGTCAGGATTAACCTCCTACTGTACCACGAGGCTTGCTGCTTGTTAAACCACAACACCTCGTTCTCCACGCGCGTACGAAGTAATGAGTAATACTACTTTGCTGTTGAGTAATTAGTAAATAATTAATTGGTCCTACTTTTTCAGTTTTAAGAGTAATTGATTACATTTCTAATTAATAGTGTAATTAATAAATAAAGCATCAAGGTGAAGCTAGCATGATAAAATGATAAAGACAGCTTATCTGCTTCTTTAGAACCATGTGGTTTGATCTGATTTGATCTACAGACTGTAAATCAAATGCCAGGCAAACAACTCCTTAACTGTAATACTGCTTGGAGCTATATTTGTAACATCACAAATCCCACCAACCAAATAAAGAAAATCTCCCATGTGAAGGAAAAAATAAATAGAAGAAAGCATTTGTGTACCACTTAAATTAATGTGATGCCTCACAGATGTTTTTCACAGGGTAAGAGATATGAAAAGGACTTGCCACAGGGAAAATTGTTTGTTTGTGTAAGAATTTACATTTTGTAAATGTCAGTGGACCAAAACATTACAAAAATGTGTGTGTGGGGGACTTGGCCAATTGGCCATGAGCTAAGGTTTAACGAGTTCCTTTGGAGTGTGATTTTTTTCACCTGAAGAATTTTCCCATTGCTGTCTTAAGAGGGGACATGCAGTTCAGAGGGAGCAATATGTAACTGAAGACAGAGCTGCAAGGACAATGAGACCTGTCACATGTGCTTGTAGTAGGCTAGTAGAGTCAGTTCATTTTTGCTGTGATCCAATTGCTGTGATTCAGGTGCTGATTGCAAGCAGCAGCGAATCCTCTCTCTTTCTCTGTGTGTTTCTCTGTATACAGGTGTGTTGGGCATTTGAGATTCAAGTAAATATCTGAATATTGTCCCTCCTTCTGTGTTTCTCTAAGTGCAGGCCAGAGTCCACTCCAGCTGTGGTCTGAAGGCGGAGTTGTACTTCCTTGAGGCTGTTAAAGTATGTTGCCAGCTAGTCCTTGGTATGGCTCAGAGGACTGCCATCAAGTTACATTTGCAAGTTAGTGAACTTAGGAAGCAGCCTGTTTTCAGCTTGACTTCAGTGTTTTTATGAGATATTACATGGGGGGTACATCTAGAATCTGCTGCCAGCTGCTACAATTATTGTAGTTGGTTTGTTATACCAACATGCCCCGGGGCAAACCTCTTTCAACAAGGCCTGATTTCTACTTTACCTGTGAGCCAGTTGTCAGCTGAGGAAAATAAATCACTTTCTGTCATTAAAGAACCTGGTTAGGTAAGTCTGGTATTTAGTTAAGCCGGAATCTTTTTTTGACCTGTAAACAAATACAAAAATACCCAATATCATAGCTGCATTCATTTAAACTCTACATTTTATATATTGGTGTTAGTATACAGTATATATTAATATCACGTGTTACACAGTTACATACCTGCCTGTCATTCTGTATGTTTTGTTCTTTGCAAATATAACTACATGCACATTTACTTCTGTTTGCGCTTTCTGGTTGGATGCTAAACTGCATTTACTTGCTCTGGTATATAATGTGTGCAGTGAAAAAGTTAAATATGTGGACATTTATTTCCAAATTCATAAATGATATACTGTGTGTGCAAAACAATACTGCATTTAATTTTTAGGAGCATGACGTTAATATATAATAGAATATTAACTAGAATATTATTTATTGTTTTAGGGTTATTAAAACGTCATGCCTGCTGATACTCAGTGACCAGCATAGAGTTATGCAGTAAATTGTCCTTTGTAATGAGGCTCTTGTTCCACTAGGAGGCCACTTTGTTTTAGCTATCTTATCTTGCTCTGAGTACAGTGTCCTCTTGTAGTACTTTTTTAAGAGGTTCAAATGTTGCATGTGTCCATGATTGTGATTATTTCTTTAAAGTGTTTGTATTTAGATAGAACAATTCGCAATGTCACACACATTAACTCTCTGCTCACAGTTAACATCATCGTTAATATCATACTCTTTTTACATGGTAAATATTAACTTTGCAAAGCTAATTGTTTTTTTCATATTTGTTACAGACCCTGTTTGGTAGTAGTTTGGAATACACATAGTTTGTGGAGTCATCTTTATAATTATTGGGATATTAATATGGCTGTCATGTTTTTTTTCTCTCTTTTTTCTCCCCCTCTGTGTTTCCCTTTTACCTGCAGTGTGTATGTGCGACATGAGGCAGGCCTGGTTTTCCTCCGCAGCGGTAACGAGGCACACCTGGTGTCAATGACCCTTAATCACCTTCTCCACATGAACCCGGTCATGACTTCACTCCTGTGCCAGATAATTCTGTCTTGTTCGGTAGTGGTTCATTGAATGTCGCTCTGTAGGAAATTATTTAACTTTTTCTCTCGTTCCATGGCTTTTGTTAATTCTCACAATGCTGCAAGTTTTTGTTCTTTGTAACTTTTGTGCCTCTTTCCCTACCTGAGTTTCTGCACCCTGATTTCTCACTGCTCTCAATACGCCTTTTCATCCGTCGTGCCAGACTACTTCCTGCCGTCGCCACTTGTGCCTTTTGGTTTTTTCCCCCTTTGTCGCTCGTCTTTATTAGACTTGTACTAATTAAATATTTCAGAGAAACCCCCCTGAGTCTGTCTCCGCCTTTGTTGGTCCAGAACACTAACCCAAACTATAACAATGGCACTTTGATATGAAAGATTTAACTCAGGGCAGTATAGAACAACAAATATCTAGAATATCAATGCTTTACAATAATAAAGGTGGATTTTCTGAAATGCTTTTGGTGCCAAAAGACAGCCTAACCTCTCTCTCAGACTGACACATGGGGAGAGACATGAAAAGGCATAAAAAATAATTGTTTATTTTTTGAAAAAAGTATGAAAAGACATATCAATACTTTTATTTTATTCAGGCTCTTCTGCTGTCTATTATAATCGACTCAATCTTTGTTTACAGTTTTTAAGGAATTCAAAACATGTCTTGTCTCTTCATTACTCATCACTGTGAATAATGACGGCCGACAGATGGGGTTTGGGTTCTTGTACTAAAACAGAATGTTGAGAGCCAGACAATCCTCCATGTTGACCTTTTACTGGTTTGTTGCACTTAGTCACCACACTGGCCAGCAGAATCACTGGCAGACGTGTGATTCAAACACACATAAAGTCATACGTGACTTCTGGAGAATCGGGCAACGGTAAAAGAGATTAAACTGCTGAGAACGAAGCATGCTAGTCCAAGGCAGATATCATAAATCATTCAGCAGAGGTGCACATATTAAAGGCCCATATTAATGCACATTAACCATGGGGTTAGTGATAAGAGCAAGATCAGTGTGTCACAATAAGAATGTCTAACAGCACATTCATAGTGGTTGTGTCTGGTTTCAGCATTTATTTACCAAGTACATAAAAGACAAAGATTACCCCAGTAAGAGTCTATGTTTTTATTCATTAACACCTAAAACAACACGCAGTAAGATGCTTATTATTTAAGAAGGGACAGCACTTGTGGACTTTGAGCACATATAATGAGGGGAAAGAGGCTTATGTAGACTGAGGTAGCTAAAACAGTAATTACTGGGAATTTTAACATCCTCAGTCTTGTCCAAAACCGCATCTGTTATGTATTACAGGTTAGAGAGGCATTTTTGTTAATCATGTAATCTCAAAAACACATACAAATTATCTTGGGTCAATTCACTCTCTTGTCACTAACATGTAAACTAGAAAGTCCAGGAAACAATAAAAAGCATTTATATTCCCATTTTTGGATAAGAGTAAATACTAATTAAGTTGCCATTATTATCACATTTTAAACACATTATTGCTTCAGCTGAAAGCAATCTGATTATTGTATCAAGTTCATGTGAACAAGGGCTGTTATCAGACAACAAATGATAAATGTATACTGCTACTAGCAATGTGAATAGACTCCAGGTGAAGACAAGCGTGAGTCACCCTGCAGCTCCATTCATGAGCTGTTCTGATTTACATAGCCAACTTTGCCCTCTGTCCTTGTGTTTAAAATCACCAAAAGCAAAAGCAAAGACAAGGAAGCAAAATCAAAGTTAACACTGGAAGAACTAAGTGTGAGTGTGAATTTTCATCCACAATATTAACGTGTTTCAAGTTTAATATATATTACAGTACGGTTTACTGTTTACTTTCAGCTGAAATATTTACACCAGACTTGTGTACAGTAGTGAAATATTTTTAAGTTTTAGACAGGGATATACTTTAAAAAACAGATGATGCGGTTATAAATTATATTCGTAAAAATATAATATATAATATAAATTATCAAAGAGCATTTGGGGCCAGTCCAGTTCTTTTAACCGTAATAACCATGGAAGAAAACAGCCACACACAGGAGGATGAGGGCGTTTGCGTTGACAACGTTCCTCCATAGAGGCTTCTCTGTGGTGTCTGTGAGCTTCTTCTGCAACTCTGCCTGCTCCTCTGGACTCAACGCGGGGGCGTTTTGCTGCTCCAGGCCACAGAAGGACAGCGCCATCTTCTTGCACAAGCTTGGTTGCTCCTGGGGTTCTGTAATGGAAAAGACAAAGGCGATGAAGAAAAGCTGTTTGGGTTTGTGTTCATATGTTAATACTATCTGTCTGCTGATTACCTTCTATGTCCATATTGTTGGACTCTTGGTTATCAATCCAATCATCCTTTTCAAGGTCATCCCTCTCCTCCGTACAGTTCCTCAGCGTCCAGCACAGTCGATACAACTAGACAGGCAACAGTACACATCGAAATAAATGATTTATAAAGTCGGCTATTTCCGTGTCCTCCAGTAATGTATTCGGGAGATTAATTATTTATCCAGCCTTATCTCACAGCTGTCACGTACATGCTTGTCGTCGATGGGTTTGGTCATGAGAGAGACTCCCAGGATGATGATACAGGAGATAACAAACAGGATGATGGAGAAGTACAGGTAGTGGACTCCACATATGATGGTGGGACAGTTACTGGGGTTAACGCAGCTGCCTGTCCCAAAAGCAAACTCAGCAATCATCCTGGACAGGCCGATAAACAGGCCAATGATGAGGCCATAAAATGCACCCTGAGGAAAGAAGAAAGTAGGAAAAGCAAACAAACGAATAGTTGTTGAGATATTTCAGTCTGGAATTAAGTAAGGGACCAACCAACCCAACTAAATAGACCCAAATAGCATGTGACACATTCTGTTGGGCTACAGATCCACCATGGGACTACATGGCGCAACATCCAGCAGACACATATAACTGATGTAAAATATACATAATGCAGATTGCATGTCAAGTAATGGAAATTATGAACAAGAAACCAGGGCAGGAGGAAGCTGGAGAAATGACCCAAGACAGTAATGGCAGCATCATGATTAAGAGTGAGTTGGTCAGGTTATGGAATACTCCTCCCTGGCTTCTGTGACCGGTGATTGTGGTAATCGGTTAATGACTGACAGATCAGTTGATGGCGTGAATGACAGCAGTGTCTTTCCTAAACTAGTATGACGATCATCAGATTAAAAAACATATCAACAGGGGGTCGGTCTTCACGCCTGACCTTTGGACAGTAACTACTTAAGAACTTTATAATGGACTGACCTTTAACACACACTGAAGCCTTTTTATCCGCGTTAGAGGCATGGCTCTTGGGATGGCAACATCAGTCGCCTGTTAGCCTGTTAGTCAGTCCACCACTTTGGTCAAGACTGAAACATTTCAATAACTGCTGGATGGTGTGCCATGACATTTGGTACAGAAATGCATGTTGCCCAGAGCATGAAGCCAATTGATTTTAGTAATTCATCCAATACTTTGTTTTCCATCATTCTCAGCTGTACTCTGTGTTTTGTGCTAATTAGCATGCTAACACGCCAAACTAAGTAGTTAACATAGCAGACATTGTACCTGCTTAACATCAGCATGTTAGCATTGTCACTGCTCAAAGCACCTCAGAGGTGCTAACATTGCTGTAGACTATATTTAGAACATACAATAGAGTGCCCTGTAAAGAAATATTGAAATAAAGCAAATCAAAAATGTGTTAATAAAGAGATGATTGAAGTGGGAAAACTCACAGCCTCATTGACACGCTTGCAGAAGATGGCAAGCATGAAGACAGCTGCAACAGGTGGTGTGAGGTAGCTGGTGATGGACTGGATGTAGTCAAAGAGCTGACCACTCTGGGCCGATTGCACAACAGGGATCCATGCTATGCTCACACCAATCAGGGCCAAGATAAACAGTCTATACAGCGACAGAGATAGTGACAGTAAGGCATTTTTTGAATTCTCTCACCTTCAGAGAACCTAATAAACTAAACCCCATTGTGTTTTACCTGCCGGCAATCATGAGTTCCCTTTCACTGGCTGTGCTGCGAATCTTAGTGTAGATGTCCATTGTGAAGAGAGTGCTGGCACTGTTGAAGATGGAGGTAAGTGAGCTCATCAGAGAGGCCATCATCACCGACAGCATGAGGCCGCGCAGACCTGAAACAGATAGAATTACAGATTAAAATGGGAACAAAAAAAAGGCTGCGATTCGTATTCTGAGCTCACAAGAAAAATTGTCTTTCGCCACAAACCATTGGGCATGAGATCCACCACCAGTTTGGGATAAGCGATGTTGGTGCAGCCCACACTGGCACCGCAGTATTTTTGACATTCTTCCGGCTCCACACATGCCACCTCATCTTGAATGAAATGAATAAGATCAGCAGGATGTTAAGGAAGGTATAAATCCCCCATCGTGGTAGGATGTGCATGAGCTACAGTAGTTACAGCCAGTGAGCTTGCATCAGCCAACAACAGTCACATTATAAACCCACTCACCTGCATAAAGGATCCTGCTGATCATCCCGGGGAAAACCATGAGGAACATGGGCAGCAGCTTCAGGTAGCCACACAAGATACAGCCTGCCTTAACGTGAGATAAATTCTTAGCTGAGAGACATCGCTGGACAATCACCTACAGGAAATGTCAGAGACGGGGAAAGATCAGTAGTGCCATGATGCAATAGGTAAACAGCAAAAAAAGGTTATAATGGACTGTAAACTATCCTCTCTATTTATGATTTAAAAATATTTGCAGAGTGAACACATCACTTAAACCAAAGAAGCCAATTGGATATGCTTGCTGAGAAGGGATAAAGGCGGATGATAATGTGTTTATCTGTGTGCTGGATGTCAACATTTCAATTTGCATCTACTCCTTCGCTGAGATCCAGCAATGGTCTGCCTGTTAATCTTATCTCTGGCTCTGAGAGTGCATTTAGGTCTAACTAAAAGCATGTCACTCCTCATCCTGAAGGCCACCTCAGACCGCTTGAGTGAGTATGGAAAAAACAGGTAAGATTAGGGCACATAATGTCTGAACAATTGTATGGGAATCAATTTATTTTTTATTTGTGAGTGTGTGTGTGTGTGTGTGTGTGTGTGTGTGTGTGTGTGTGTGTGTGTGTGTGTGTGTGTGTGTGTGTGTGTGTGTGTGTGTGTGTGTGTGTGTGTGTGTTTGTATGTGTGTTTATGACCATGGATTGTGGCAATGGAAAGGCACAACAATACTGCACATGTCTTGGACTGACCTGATCAGTGCACCAGTACCAGGTGGCCTGAATGGTGAGTCCAAACACAAGGCCAGGCCACGGCAGGTCTCCTGTAATCGCGTTCCTAAAAATGTGGAAGGAGTCGGCCCGAGGCTCGTAGCAGCTCTCACTGATGTTGGCCGTCATAGAGGGGACGGCCTCCATGTAGCGCGTCTGGAAGCTCTCATAGCCTCCCACCTCATTGAAAGCTGCACATTTATGTAAGTTAGACTAAACATAACTTTGACTTACTGTCAAAAACAGGATTTGTCTTGTCACAATAAATAATACAAACAAGTATAAGGTTAAAAAAAAGGAAAATACCGTATTACCAAAGCCCATAAGGATGAATGATCCAACAACCATGATGATGGTCTGCAAGGTGTCTGTGTAGATCACTGCAGCCAATCCACCTGCGATACAGTATGTGAGGTTTGTCAGTGTATGTTTTTTCAATTGCAAATCAACATATTTTATCACCACTAATGTTCATAAATTAACTTACTGGAGAGAACTTTTTACATGATCCAATTCATAGCGGCAAAATGGGACATTCAATGCTAAACTTGTTTTGTGTAAGTGATTGTTCTTTAATCTTTGAAGTTCAGTGTATGCGTTATTAAAAAACAGCAACAGAAGGCCTTTTCCTGCTTATCGCAGTCCATGGGTAATTAACCACAATAACACACTAGACAAGAGGAGACAGTGTGTGTATGTGTATGTGTGTCTTAGTTTCTATATATGGTCTTAAGAAGACTTTACCCCCAATCATGGTGCCATTCTGTGAAGTAGATAAGACTTCTGGCTTTTATTTATGAGTTTGGTTGGAAAGAAAGAGAATGCACCCTAAGGGGACAGACCTGTGACAGTGTACAGCGCAGTAATCAATAGCAGCATGATGACAGCAAGGTAGATATTTAATCCAAGTGCCTGGTTAATAAAAATGGCACCAGAGAACATGTCCGCCTGAGTGGAGAGGAGAGGGGGAAAAACATAATTTTAATCAATAATTTGAAATACAATGTTGACATAGAGGACACCACTGAGTGTTCAGATGTGGTGACTTACTGAGATCTTGGTGAAAACATACAGGAAGAGGGACAGCACAGAGAGATAGATGCGAATACGCTGTCCTCCAAACCTCTTCTTCAGGTACTCAGGCATGGTGACCACCTAAAAACACCCATAATACATTAGATTTTCATTTGTGTTTGTCTGACTTACTTTTGTCTGACTAATTTTGCTGTTTTATATGTCCAACATGTGGCCAGTGTGTTTTATGTTTACCCCAGCTTTAATGTAGATGGGCACAAAGAGCCATGCCAGAATGACGACCACTATAAGAGCCTGAAAGAATCAAACATACAAGGACACAAGCAATAAATAATCAATGGCACTCAAAATGCTCCTTTGAAAGACAAAGTTGACTTCTGATGTTGTTCTGTTTTCCTATGCAGGGTGAAACTCTCATGATAATCCACACTATCAGCTCACCTGATAGAGATAACGGATAATATCTGTCACAGGTTAGAAAAACATTTGGGTAAAAAGTAATAATGGTGTAAAAGGCACATCAGACAAGTAGAACTCACATTCCATTCAAATCCACCAATGGCGATTCCTGAAGCTGCAGCAGTCCCAGCGATGCCTACAAAGTGGCCACTGCCAATGTTGCTGGCAAACAGTGATGCTCCGATCTGAAGAGTGCATAGTTATTATTATTATAAATCACTGTTTATGAATAAAATGCATCATTTCGAAGATTCTCAGCTGACTATGCTTTTATGATATGTCACATAGTCACTATAATATGTAATATACTTTTTTTTACAACCTGATGTAATATGTTGTGCTAGCTATTAGCACATACAATAAAAGTCAACATGCGATACCCACCGGCCACCACACCATACTCCTCCCTGCCAGGAAGAAGCCACCGACTGTTGCTCGGTTGGTGCTCACCATAGCCTGAAACAGAATGAGGGCACATTTTAAAAATTACATAAATTAATGAGTGCAAAACAGCAACAGACTCTTTATTTCAACAGTCACAACACATTTGTTACACATTTGTAAGAGCGATGTTTTATGGTTTACAGTTTCTTGTACTTTATTTTTTATTGCAAAAGTAATGTGTGTTATGTACTTTAAAATTTTTAAAATACATTAGAATTAAGGTAATTGGTCAAGTTGCAAAATGTGCTTTGATGTGTGTTTTTGCCCTATTAACATGAAAGCTCCTCTAGTCTGTCCTGCTATTGAATAATTTGGGATCGGCTCCTTTCAGTGCTAGTTAAGAGTCGATGGAACAGGATGTGGAGCAACAATTTTTCTGACCACAGATTGTATACTGTATTCTAGTTATTTCATGGTCTATTATTGCGTATGGATACATTTTTTTTATGGTTTTATTTTTGTTTTAATAGAATAAACTACGTTTGATGCAGTACGAGCCTCATCTTTGGATAGCTGGCCATGGAAAGTATAGCCTGCTGAGGAGCATGTTTAAGTTGGACATGGTAGTCTACATGAGTCAGAACCCTTTACATCCTGCAAGAAGTGGTGAAGAAGGTTTTTAATCAAGCTGCCACTATAAGCACATTACATTGTAAATGCAGCTGTGATAAAATTAACAAAATCACAGCATATAACTCTACAACATCATAGAAACAGTACTCCTCATAAATGTATCAAAAGATGTGCATCCCCTAGATGTTTTGTAATCTGATCTGCAATAAAATATTATGAACTAGCTTGTTGAGTAAGATGATGTGATTGAACAATATGAGTCCACTCCATTGTATATCAATTATTGCAAAGTGCAGCGCTAAAGGTGCTATAAAACGCCTCTGTTGCTTAAAGTGAGATGCGTGTTATATCAAAACATAAATTATTATAATCCTGACTTTTCTCAACATATAATTGATCACTATATTTTCTCTAATGGCTCAAAACAGACTTCTTCTTCATATATTGATGTACAATAAACTACATCTTTCACAACTGTGAAACTGGTGAGGAGTTAACTATTTACAGAGAACAGGGATTTTCAAGAATGGTCAACTGAAAGACTGAGCAACTCACCCATATTCCAACAGCCAAGACTACCAAAAAGTAAATCACAATAACAGAGATATCTGCTGCATTGTTAAGAGCAACAGTGCCGGTGCCATTTCTTGCATTGTTCCTTATTAAGGAGAATCCAAAATAATCCTGAGACATTTTGCTGAGAGGGTGACCAGAGAACAGGAAAATTGGCTGAGTCGCTCCTCTTTGACCGAAGCACCTGCACAGACACTTATGTACCTTTGGTGGAGGTGTGTTTCTGTGGTTGAGGGTGGAAAGATGGGGGCAGGGAGGGAGATGGTGTGTTCATCTAATAAATTACCAGATAATGTGTTCGGTTGAAAGTGTATTTGGATGTGCAAATAAACCTTGCTCATACACTACAGTGTTTGTGTAAATTGATGTGTTTAAATGTGTAACTTTTTAACAAATGACAAAATGCTGTTAATAATCAACCCGCAAGGAATTACCACAAGTAAAGAAATAGGTGGACCTATACAGACTTCATCAACACTGCAGTCAACTTAATCAAGTTCAATCAAGTTCAATTCAAACACACAAACTAATGTATAAAACACTTTCCAAAACCCAATCAGTATATTCTTATATAGAAAAAAAGGAAATCATACTGTTCTGTAGAATAAACCAACATTAAAGTGTTCTCCACCCCCACCAGCTATATATATATATATATATATTAGATATATAGGCTATACTTTATATATATGCGTTTTTGCCATTGATATTTGTACAATAGCAGAATAATCTTGGGAGAGGAACAAAAAACTAACTGTTAATAGAATTATCAATCTTATAAAATCTTTAAATCGAACTGAGGCCTTCTTTTTAATGTCTAAACAGGTCTACGAACCAGGAAATATTCTCTCATTTACTGTAAGTCTTGTACAAATGAAAGGCACTGAACACCAAGTTCAGTCCACCCACAGGGAACACTCCTTAATGTTTATTTGTGTGTTAACTATTAGTCTGAAGGTCAATGTTTGAAGGAAGTCACAGTGAAGACGGAAAAATAGATGTTTCTCCAGTCATCATCATGTTATACACCATCCAAAAAACTAAAAAGTAAATGTACAAACATTTAAAGAAGGTATAAAGATCCACTAGGTGTCTCTATAGGACAGTGAAACTTATCTAATTCAGGTGACTATCAACTCATACAGATATTTAAGGGTATATTGTAGTATTCACCTTGTTTACTTGTACATTATATTTTATGCTACTTTATACTTCAACTCCCATTTCAGACAGATATATTGTACTTTTTACTAAATTACATTAATTTGATCATGTTTGTTCCTCTGCAGATTCAAAAACTTATCATCAACAATTTCATTTTGAAGAATTATTTAAATGAATAAATAATAGAATTCGTATCATGAAATGTATAGTCTGCATAATTACTTTTACCTCTGATATATTTTGATGCAAATATTAAAATGTTTATTAAATAATATTTTAATGCATAACTTTTATTCGTAACAATATTTGAACACTTACGTATTGCTACTTTAACATAAGTTAAAAAGATTAGTACTTCTTCATCCACTGTTTGTTTCTGAATCTTGTTTTGCATTACATTTTATTGACAACCCTACAATAGGCTCTTTTCACATCAGCCATTTTGACAAGTCATTGCAGGTCAAACACAGGTGTAATTGATAACATTAATTATGGACCAGGGCCCTGGTATTGAGCATGCTGACTCACTAGAATGGCTGTGACACACTAGCTGTGTCCCAATCCAGCGGCCGCATCCTTCGGGGGCTGCATTTGTAGACCGATTACGTCACAGCGGCCGCAACGAGGCCGTCCCATTTCGAAGACTCCTTCTAATGCGGCCACTCCTTCTAATGCGGCCGACAAATGCAGCCTACTTTTCCCAGATTCGGAGGATACAACTGATGGATCCTTCACGGCCCAACATATCCCAACATTCATTGCGTGCCGGGGAAGTTTTTGTTTATTTTTATTTTTTTATCGACATGGCGACTCGTGGACCAGCAACGGGATAATTCACATTTAAATGTTATCATGGGTTTTAACTCACGTGAATATCTACAGATACAAGTGTTAAAACTAAATACAAAGGACCTGATCAGATCACGTCAAAATGATTGGTTAACTTACGTGATGCTATTAACTAACCAGCTAACGCTACCGAGAGCCGCTGCGCTATTTATAGCAGCTCGTCCATTTTAATCATCGGTCGAGGCTGGTTCCTCCGAAGGCTGCAGCCGCTGGATTGGGACAAAGCTACTAAATAGAATGGGACCATTATTACATTTTTCGATGACACCTGTGTTTACCTTGCTAGGACAGGTCAAAGTTGCTGCTGTGAAAAGCGCCTTCAGTGTCAAAGCCCTGTCATAATCAAACCACACAGGTGTTTTCACTTATGAGTCATGATTAGACCATTATTTACAATGTTATATCTGTTATTGCCTTGTATAGTCAGGTGACATCAGGTCATTTCCAGCATAGCTCCACCCAGTGACCACCCAGACTAGAGGTCTAATTTGTCAGGATAATTGAAAACACCTTGATGTGTGTATCATTAGTGTACTGGGTGCTCACCCAGGGTTCCAGCATGCAGTGGGCTCTGGCTTTGACAAACAGAAAATAAGATTATAATTAGAAGAGTCTTGTTCTTGTAACCAAAAAATGCACAAGCTAAGCAACATCTTAATATTATGTTCATCTTACCCTAATTAAAAACTAATCCAATTAAGGGAGTAATTAAGTAATTTGATCCTGTAATTAAATGGCCTCAAGCAACTAATACCTAATAAAAAACATGTAATTTGCACTCAGTGAGTAGCTGTTTATTTATTGAAAGCTGAAATGCATCCGGTGTACCTAAATGTCTTGCAACTCATTGTAAGGGATTACTCCAAGATATTAAAACCCTTAGTGTTTTAAATGTATTCAATAATCAGGGTGTTCAGGGAGTCAAAGCATAACCATGTGATTTTTTATTTTATTTTTATTTTATTTTATTTTTTTGTTAATGTTCCACATCAAAAAGGCTGAATAAAGAAGAAAAAAGACCAAACCATTACAGTGACCACGGCAGCCTTCTACAGAAATGTAACACACGAGAGAGGAAAGGGAGTGAGATGGGGGAGTTATCAGACTGATACTGTTACAAATGGCTGCTTGAAATCTCTAAATGGGGACAATCAATAATCACTTGAATGAGAATCAATCATTGCATTGAGGCCAGAGCTCTGTGGGGATTAAGGCTCAGTCCTAATCACTGATTTCAGTCCTAAAAGGAGCGTTTGAACTTGTTACGCCTCCAGACAGGTCAAGACTTTCTCAGACTTATTTGATTTTGTGTGGCCCAGTTTATTTGGATGTTCACTGAGACTGAAATCTGATCATAACCATAATTGGTGTTTAAAAACAGGAACAAATCACAGAGCCGATCACATCCCCGAGCAGCAAGACCCCAAACAAACACTGGTGATTAGTGCAAGAAATTGATCACTTGCAGGAGTGAGTTCTCCATACATAGTAGTCTGCATAGTGTGGGAAACTTGTCTTTGGCAAGCAGAGAAGTGATTGAATGTCCTGACCTGCAGTCAGCATGAACACAATTGTGTCTGATAAAGTCCTCCCTGTGGCTACAGATCAATTATTCAGGAAACTCTGGCAGAAGGGCCCATGGACTGAAACGGGGAAAGTAACTCGCTGGCTTGGCCTCAAAAAACAGACTGATTGATAGTAATTATCTTGTGATTTCAACACTGCCGGTGAGTTCTCCGCTTTGTGCTTTGTCCAGGTTTCTGTGTCAGGTAAAGTGTTGAAAATCAGGGCACAAAGCTATCATATTTACATGATCATTTTAACACCAAACCTTCTGTGTGGAGTTTGCATGTTCTCCCCGTGTCAGCGTGGGTTCTCTCCGGGTTCTCCGGCTTCCTCCCACAGTCCAAAGACATGCAGCTTAGGTGCATTGAAGACTCTAAATTGCCCGTAGGTGTGGATGTGAGTGTGAATGGTTGTCTGTCTCTATATGTCAGCCCTGCGACAGAATGGCGACCTGTCCAGGGTGTACCCTGCCTTCGCCCATTGACAGCTGAGATCGGCTCCAGCACCCCTGCAACCCTTAACTGGATAAGCAGGTTACGGAAAATGGATGGAATGGATGGATTTTAACACCAGCCAAGTGTGCTTGTCTGTCTGTTTCAACCACCATCTCATGAACAATTCCACCCAGGAGGCTTTTCAAAATAATCCATAATTCTAAACCCATTAACAACATAAACATGTCAGATGGAATAGATTACCTTTTTCAAGTATGTTGACTTGCATAACATTTTGATAGAAACCATTGACTGCTGTAAATAAAATGACACAGAAAAATGAAAACGCAATGTGAGGCTTTGTTTAACTTCAATTGCAGGGTCTTGGTATTGTATATGGTAGTTCACTGTCACACTGTTACAACTTACTTGGACACCTGAAGAGAGTCATGGATAAGTGATTTCCCTTCTATGAAAACTCAAAATGTCTGCTGTGACTAAGGCGTATTGTGTGCACCCAAGTAGATAAAATACAAACAAAATAAGATTTGAACAGGCTCACGATAACTACACCTCTGATGATGAAGTCTCATTGTTTTGCTGTTTGGCATTCATGCAGTGGTCCTACATTTATAGTAACATATTTCCATTAATCATTGGTATACAGCTAATAAATTACAGTTAAACCTAATATACCCATTGATCTATATAGTTAAACAATAATACTTACATCTCTTATTGCCCCCTGTGCATATCTGGGAGATTCAAAAGGTGTGTGCTTATCTGTTATCCTGCAGCTGGATATGTGTACTGCTAACGGAAATCTCTTCAGCATTTCCCTTTTTTTTTTTCTATATCTCCTAAACAACTTTATTTATATATATTTATCATTTGATTGAAAAAATATATTGACAACAAAGACGGATGTGACAGAGTTAAACATAATTGTTGCTTATTCAGTAACAGAGGAGCAATGTATCCACAATTCATGACAAAGAGTGCAGGCTTTTCACCCAAGGAGCTGTTGATGTCACACAGTGTATTACGGGCGAAAAGAGTGCTTTAAGGTGATCAGCTGGAACATGCACATGGACCCTGCTGCAGTCATTATAGGTGAGGCACAAAACCACAATGCTCTATCCTTCTTATTGCGCGTGGGTTCATGTGAGCAGAATTGTGGGAGCTGAGACGTCTTGAATGAAACATCTAAGGCCCTTTTTCATCCCTCAGTGGCTTGTGCTGAGCCTTCATCAATTTACAGCCACTCACCTTTAACAGTTGGGGCAACAGAAAAGGGAGAACACAACTCCTTGGAGCAGTGGTTTTGGAAGCCTTTTCACAGTGGACATTTTGACTTGGCAAACACAGGTGTAACTGGTAACATCGTTAACAATATTGGTTCCTCCTGTCTATCCTGCTATGAAAAGTCAAAATGTCTGCAGTGAAAAAGTCTACTAGAAAATCTTAACTGTTAAAGGTGCCCTGATATTAGCAAGGGGTAGTAATATTTATTCAGTTCTAAACATGTAAAGTCCAGGATGCACAGGTTTTTATTTTTATTTTTGTCCAAACTACGAAGAAACTTGCTTTAAGTTAATATTTAATATAGCAGGAAAAACTTGTATGTGTTGTCTAAAGCTCAAGGTGTAACTTGCAAATGTCATATGCACAATAGAAACTATTCAGACACAAACTTTAAATGATATGTTAGCCACAAGGTGGCACAGTAGTCCAACACGGCAGAAATGGTGCATCACTGTGATGTTAGGAATAAGAAACTAAAAGGGCTCTCGCAGCTCAAAAATCAGATTAAATTATAAACAATACTAATGTATTGGAGTCTATAATCTTAGATATTGCATCATACTATGAACTATATTGCCTTATTTATTTTCAAACTGTATATCAGTGGGTTTCTTTCAGGACCTCTGCATTATATTACTGTTGTATATGCATGAGCTGCTTATGCTTCTTAGAGTGTAGTTTGTAGTTTTTATGTTGCTAGGCTAATGGATTCCATCAATCCAGCTGTAGTCTGTCTGCTAATTAATCTCAAATAAATCCAGTTTCATTTACAGAAATTTTGTTCTGCTCGTTCCTGTTTTGTTGCCAAGAGGGAAACCAAATCTTAAACAAGTAAAAACAAACGGACAATGTCACCCAAAGACTTGCTATTGCAGAAATACCAGTGAAGTTAGTCAACTGTGAATCCAAGACACATGGCACACGGAATGTCATGTTAGTTTAAAATATGCTAATGCCAACAGTCGACGAAAAGCTTTCTGTTTCTCAAAAACAACCCGCTTACAGTACCTGACAGGATGAAATACAGACTGAAGCCTGAAGCCTTCTAGCTGCAATATGCTTTATCATTACGCTACCTGTCAGAAGAGATAACTCCAGGGAAGTCAGTCTCATTCAGTCTGTCAACCATCTTAAACCAATTTCAGTCATGCCTGAACTCCAGGAACTTTTTCTGTCGCCCCTGCTTTCAAGGCCCCATTATTTTCAACCCTTCGCTTTTTTTGTGAGGGAAAACTAAAATAATTATTTTCATTTTAAACTATAACAGTGGTTCCTATGTGTTACTCCCTTACCTAGAATGTATGTATTTTATGCACCCAAGGTTGATTATCACCTGCCTCTTTCTCTTTTTCATGAAGGTTGTCATGAAAAAGAAAAAGAGATCAAATGATGCTTCAAAGCGTGTTGCTTGGCAAAAAGGGACAAAACAAGAGAGCTAGAGTACCTTTTGAGCAATTACATCTGTCACAAATATCAGATACATTTGCATATTGTTAGGATTAACTATATATTTTTTTCTTTGGAATCATGTAATCGATGCATGACCTTGAAATGAATCAGCGGTAACCTGCCATTACTTCAACTTAAATGCACTCTTTCCATCCCCTCCCTCCAGACCTCCTCAGTCAACTCCACACAAAGATCTGCCTCCCAGGCAGATTTGAAGATACAGTCATAATAGATAACAGTAACACAAATTTTGAGACAAGCTGTTTAGAACCAGGTTGTTTTTCTATTAAAGCAAAGATTGTTTCTTAGTTGGGTTTTCGTTGACTCTAAATTTGCCCTATGGATAATGGATAATCCTTAGTGGAAAAGCTACATTTAGCTGCACGAGACTCCAATTGAGCCACCTGGAAGTAACAGAGAGCTCACTTGTATGAGGGAACTGATTTTGATAATAGATTAAGGTTCTGGTATTGACTGGCAAATATTAATGTTGGACACTGGAAGGGATAAACCACCAAATATCTTGGACTTTTAAAAAAAAAAAGTCTTGGACATGGGTTTTATATCCCCAAATAAATGAAATTATCATTAAATCACGTAACCCAGAAATACACTTTTGAATAGAGTTATTTAACCCAATTAAATTTGTAAAATATTAACGTACGGTGTTTCTGCATTACAATTTTCTATATTTTTTAAACTAAAATAATAAGATTAGGTCATCATGCAGCAGGTATTTTAATGCCCATGTCATTTCAGTAAATATTGTGTGATAGTGGTGTGTATTCCCAGACAAATATGTTTTTTTAGTTTTACAGCAGATGTTTTCATTGCAGGAAAAGAACAGGTGAAACAAATAATGGCAAAGGATGCTTAACGATGGTATCCCAGTAATACCAGACATTAGGTGAGTGTGCACAATACCTGGTCCTTAATTGAATGAAAGGCAGCATATGTTATAAGTTATACATGTGCATTTTGTTGCCTTTTGGTAGTGTTTCCAGCCTTTGTTTAAAGTTTCCCCCCTGATTAGTTTCACCTGTCTCATCAGTCCTACAGTCACCAGACCTTCTGCTGACTTCCCCATTAGCCAGTTTCTAAACATACCAGCCCAGTTCCTTTGTTCGTTGTCAGTTTGTCTTCATTTCTGTTAACCATTCAGTTAACCATATTATAACAATTGACATATAAAAAGCTGTGTTCTGTAAGAAGGAAATGTTCAAGGATTTTTGGGGGGCATACATAAACTACATATCTTATTTTGAAATTGAAAGTTACTCCTGAAAAAAACCATCTGGTTTTTTTTTAGCTCATTCACATTCACATACAATCAAAAAGGAAATTAGGAAAAAGTATCCAGTGTTTTGAGTGGTAGTATGTAATGAATGTATTTTTGAAAAAGAGGATAATTCAATGGTCAAATGATCAAAAAGGTTACATTAGATCATGTTAGTGATAATATCATTAGAGGAATTTTTAGACTAGTGTAATAAAGTCTGGCAGGAGGGCAGATTGCCCAGAAGTTGGAAGCCAGTAAGCCTATTAATTATAGGTGGATTGCTTCTCTGAAATCATATCTTTTTGAAGTAATGGAACATATGACAATGAAAGGACTTACAGAGGCTGGAAATGAATTACTACTTTAAGTGGGATCATGAAATGGAGGATCCCCATGGAAATTGAGATAAATAGAAGATAAATTGGAAAATGGATGCAGCTGGGTTCTTGACGTGGAAGAGAATTGGGATTTACTATATACGGGTTAGTTATTTATCAAAAAGAAGTGATTCAATATATGAGATATTGTATTTACCAGGACAGAGGAATTATTTTTCTGGTCACTCTGGTCAAGAGAGTGTATGAAGATTGTCTTCCATTTTGGGTGGCAATGAGAAATATTCAGAGTTGAACAGAAAGGGGTCCAAACAGACCTGAGAGCCTGATAGAGCTTCTACTTCTAATGTAGTGCAAAAACAAAAAAATTGTAATCCACTGTTGGGATCTGGCAGTAGCGTGTTTTTGGTAATTAGCGAGTATAAAAGGAAATTATTGGTATTAATGATATTATGAATATGAAATAAGCGTAACAGCGTATATGTGTGTGTGGATTGGTTTGAAAAGTAGAAGTAAAAGAAGAACAAAGTGCTAAAAACAAGGCTCTCATCCAATGAGGCAACAATGTTGTGGTTCAAACCAAATCTCACACTCTTTTGACGCCTGATGGGGGGTTGCCGCAATTTCGCAATCTAGGCTTTCAAAATTACATGAAGGTCTATCACTTTGTTTCAACTAGTCCCCATACAATCTCTGAAAATAGTCCCCAACAAATGCACTATTTACTGTTGTTTGAGTAGCATTTACTAAATACAACAGTGACCAGCTGTTTTAGTGAATTATAGAGCCTTTTTTAAATGATGAAACTCTATAGTTGGATTAAAGTCTTCAGTGGGAACCAATGCATTTACGGCTAGTATTGAGAAAACTTTGCTGGTTTGGGTCTTTTTTCTTGGGTTTTGAACAGCACTAGCAATTTTGTTTAAAATGGCAGCGGGTTGGTATGAAGCATTGAGTCAGTTGTTTCCCAATTGCAGTAAAGCAAAGTTAACCAAACAGAAAGTATAAGTAAGGAAAAGGAGGATGAGTAGAGTCTTAGAGTCCGAAATTCATCTGATGATACAGTTTCTAACAAGGCAAAAACTTAAGGAGAACCATACTTTTGACAAGGAAACCTATTATTAATTCAGAGGAACTTTTGCTTCACATCCTCAACCCCTCCCTGAGCTGTATTAGTATAACAAGGACAGTCCGGTGAATTGATTTTATGCACATGCTCCATATGTCAGTCAGGCATGAGAATGATTTACTAGAGGACCATAGCAAATCAGGGTCATTCTCATGGAAAGATGACACACCAGTTCACTCACAGAACAGCAGATGCACAGAGGCCCACATTCTGTCAATAAGAGAAATACAGAGTTGGTTTGTTCATAGTAGGCAGCACAGGAAATGATTTAAGGAGTTACTGAAGACGGTTTATTTTTACATTCTAATTATGCTCCATTTCCACCAACATTCAAACACCTCAAAGTGTTATAAGTTACAGTAATTGCTACAGACTAGCAACAAATGATGGCATTGTATCCACTATTAAAAAGCAGGATTGTATTGCAGATAAATTCAGAGCAAGCTTTTCATAAAATCACTTTGCCAAAATGACTTATTTTACAGCATTTATTTCACAAAAGAGTAGACTGGACTAAAATTAGCGGCATAGTGAGGCTGAGGAGACACAGTACACCCATAGAATGTGGGTAAACGCAGTGGAAGTTTTGTGCTTTTTATTTTTATATCCACCACTACGGATTAGAAAACAGCAAAAAAAAATACAGTAAGCATCATATCCGGAACTAGCTACCAACTACAAGGCAGTATGTGCTAAAGCCATGATTGGCAGATGATTTGACCACAGAAACTGCAATGTAAGGTAACTCTGTATCCATTATCTTCTAACTTTATTGCAGAAAAGTGACTCAGCGTTATCTGCAGGAACATTACTAGGATGCTGTTTAGTTAATTTTCTGTAACTTAATTTAATCAGGTAGTCCTCTTGAGATCAAGATCTCTTTTTTAAGAGAGACCTGGGAAAAAGAGCAATAATTATTAGCATATAAGCAAACAGTAGAATCAATGAATATGCAGTATTTGCAATATAAGACATAGCAATACAGTTTTATGCTCTAGCATTCCAGTCCTCACTTCCTATTAATTGGGTGTGGTAATGCAACTGGTAGTACAATCTGAGTCTCTTTGTTTGTCTCTGTCCATCAATCTTACAGTGTATGGTACAGTCAAGTATCGTCCCACACTGTAGATGGCACCTGAGCCTCGGTTAAGGCCATTTCATGCTTTCTGCGTACACGACTTGACCGCTAGGGTCCGGACACGGAACACAGAACGTGGAAAGATTAATACAACCAAACAGAGACACACAAGGACTGTGTGATGCACAGATGCATAGTAAATCTGTTTACACTGTCTAGTTGGTGGACACTTTCCAAATATACGCTACCACATGTAGCATAGCGGATGCATTGACAAGCTGGGACAGGTCCACATTTTTACGTAATTTATGTAACGCAGACCCTAGCGGGCCATAGCTGACTCTTGCAGACCCAGATGGTATAACTTTGGCTTTAGGAGGGTCTGGCAGGCCTACTAGTGCTACCAAGTATTTAGGGTGTTAGTACATATATTTGCATGTGTAGTCTGTATTTTAAATGTGTTTTTTGTGGCCATTCCCTTGTCAGATTGTTGAATCAGTTACTCAGTTTGCTCGTGTCTTAATCGATAGCAGTTTTATGTGTTTTCTTAAGTTGCTACCAAAACGCTGGGACTCTAGATGCACTAAGTGTTGGTCTGGTATGCTGTTGCAACAGTCAGGATATTGGCATAAGTTGACATTTTCAAAATTGAAGAAAGTTGAACCCTGATCATGTGGATACCACTGAAATAACTGGATTTCTGTCTGATATTTACAAAGACTGGTGTGACCTAACCCTCTGCTTTATTTTTATGAATTTGGCTACATTTGAAGGCCATGTGCTATCACGTTCAAGCTCTTCTGCTAAATATCAGTCACATTTATACGCTTGCTTCAGCGCAGGAATGTTGGCCCAAAAGCACTGTGAGATGGAGTTGATCAATGCTAGGCCTCTCTTAAGGCCTCTCTAAAGGCCTAGGAAGGTAGCTCCATGTTTTTATTACAACCAGGCTACAGCAGAGATTGCTGGTTTTGCTAGTAATAGCAGCACAGGAGTTACCTTGCAAGGCCTGCTGTTTATAATATGAAAAGACAGGGTTCAATCTTGAGTTTCTTGACCATGGAGCCATAAGAGATCAGGAGTATGAGGACTCGATGGAGAAATGCTGAAGAAAAAGATGTTCCCGGTATACAGTATACCTGTAGAGGAAAGCTGTAGAGGGCTCACATGCCAGTCTGTCTGCAGGGTCTCCTGGCATATCAAGGCACAAGAGCAGGGATAAAAGGTGACAACAGAGCATGCAGAGCGGACCTCAAGATGGCTGTGTATCAAAGAAATTATTTCAGCAAGTTTTTTCTGGGGATTGTAAAATGTATGTACATTTAAACTGGCAGGGAACATTAATATTAAGTTAATGTGGCCATTAATGCTTTCCTGTGGATTGTTAGTTATTTTCTTTAGCCATGCTGTCTGTTGGTCTGTATGTTGGTTAGTCAAATGATCGGTCCACCACATATGTCCAGACTGAAATATCTTGACTACTATAACAGGATTGTCGTGTAACTTTGTGCAGACATTCATGGTTTTCAACCAGCTCACTGGCTATGTTTTACTGCATCTTTAGCACAGGCTTTTATAGCTTCCTTTTAGAAAGACACCAATCTGGACTCTCACATAACTTGCTTTATAATAATTAGAATAAAAAAATACTTGCAAAAATAGCAAGAGTGCCAAAGAAAGGCTTTCACAGCGGTTGATGTCCGATGGGTTTGTGAGGAAACAGTAAAAGACAGATGGTTTTCAGCCAGATGTCAGGGAAGGGTATATATATATATCAGTCGAAAAGTAGAGCAGATCAGCAGCGATAGTCAGTGAGGGGGGAGGGGGGGTCCAAGAGAGCAGGAGTTAAGTCTGTTCATGGGATTTTTTTAAGACTTCATTTTAAATGTTTTGAGGGAGACATTAAGCGCATGTTAGATGGGTCAGAGGAGGATACAGTGACCAGAGGATGTCCCGGAGGATGAACCTCGGCTGTCATCACTCTTTTTGTGAAGAGAAAAGAGGAGGAAGTAGTGCTGACACGAGAGGAGAGGATGGAGTCGAGCAGAAGCAGGAGACTGGAAGTGACACATGGCAGGTTTGCTACCAGAGAGAGAGAGAAGATGAGATTCTACAACTCTTTTAAGAAAGCCAGACTTGTGAAATTTTGTCCCAGCTGCCTAGAGGCTTGACCATTTGATTCAACCAGGTGGTTTACAGCCAAGGAGCAGGTGGGGGCAGATAGACAAGCTTAGAGGAAAAAGGGAGAAGGTCCAGAGGGAATAAGAGGGCAGGCATAAATGTTGAGGTCGCAGAGGAGACACAGGAAGGAGTCAGCTGGAAGAAGTAATAAGAGGGGAGCTGAGGACAGGTGGGAGCAGATAAATCACTTGATACACTTGGTGGTGTTGGTGTGAGGAAAACCAGTTTAGGAGAGATTTTATGGAGGGGAGTGGAGAGGGAAATAAATGCTGGGGAACAAGACAGCAAGGGTCAAGAGAGGCTAGTGGCAAGGGCCTTGTTCTTTTCTCTATTTTCTTTTCTCAGAAATGTCTGAATGATTCAGGATGCCTAGAAATAGACAGGGCCGTGGAACATGCCAGAGATTATAGATATTTATTGTTTCAGAACTGTCATCATAGGGCCAAGGATTTATATTTGTGCCTGTGGTTGTTTGTGAACTACTTACATTTTTAGAAGTGCCCTCAATCCCTTTTCCTTATTAGATATCAGATGTCTCAATACAGATGACAAATCTGAGTTTGGCATGGCCCCAGCTTAAATCTTACATCTATGGACAAAGCTCCTTTGACGTTTCCAAAATCTAAAAGTAAAGAGTGAAGTCTTTCTGTTCAGGGTTCCTGAACATTATACCAACCTGTCAGTGAAATTCTGTTAGTAAATTTGGATAAAGATCAAAAATAGACCCGTCTATAGATCTGCTCCTGATTTGTAAAATGAACTTGGCACAATCTTGGCACCTGGATTCCACATCAGGACACAATGCACAATGCAGTATGACAAAAAGTCTCATGTCTCTTATCCCCATTTCACCCAATTCCTCCATACAATACCTTATCACATCTGTCTGTTTGTTCAATCTTTTTGAGCAATTGATTGTCTGATTTAATTTCCATACTTTCTCACACAGCATTATGACATGTGGCCTTTGTTAAACATCATGTTATATTTTAGATTTCACAAAACATTGACAACATGGATCCTTTCTACACCAGAAAACATATATATACTGTATATGATAATACGACAATTAGAGATGAAAAAAGTAATAAATAAATATATATATTTATATATAAATAATATATATGTATATACAGTGTATATATATATATATAAATATTTATATATATTTATTTATTACACATAAAAAAAAATGTATTTATTTATTACTGTTTTTTTTATTTATCTCTCATTGTCATATTGTTTGGAGCAAAGAGGAAGAAAGAAACGTCCTCATTCTCAGTCTTACTCCTTCACCTCTCTGTATCTGTTACTATGGTTACTTTTTGCAATTTATTCTGGTTGAGCGCTTTTTTTCCTTTTACTATAAGTGCAAACCAACACAGTGAATTTATAAATGTGTCTGTTGATCTATGTCAGTTATACAAACTTTTTTGCATTCTTTGCACTTAGCCATTAATGCAACAGTTTAATGGGATTCCAGTCATATACATCGAAGTACTATGTGCACAGTGTGCGTTTGGTCTCCATGATGTCCCCTTAATCCTGCATTTAAAAAACTTTTCAGCTGGAACTCAGCTGGTTTTCAGTGTATATCTCCTTCATTTTTAAAATGTTTTGACAAAACGTTTTTAGAATATGTCTTCTACAGTATATACTGAGACTCTGAGGCATTTGAGTACGATATAGTGTTTTCGTGAGGTTTTCCAGAGGATGTTTATTTGTATTTGGTTACCTTTTCTTGTAGCTTTTGAATTTCCTCAAGCTAAAATAGGACTTTGAGCCCTTCCTATGGGATGCTGTATTAGTCAAATAATCTAGAGTATTTTTATTTCTGCATTTACTTAGTATTCAATTTCACTTAGAGTAGCTAGACTTTCAATAAAAGTGACCCCTGTGAAGTTTTCCCAGGCAGTGTTTTCCAGTCCATAACTCGAACATCAGCTGCTTAGCACCACCTTGTGACAACAGTCGTGAGAAAACCTCAGGCCACACCCTTTAACCACTTCACACTGTCACTTCCTTCCTGATTCATTGGAAGAAGTAAATAAGGAGCAGTTCTATACCTCCTTTCATTTTTTTTCAGCATCTTTTCTGCCATTGAGTAGCTTGTTTTTAATTGCTGGCACAGGCTTGTCCACATGACAGTCACAAGGCATGATTTCATCTCCCTTCTCAATAGTGGATTTTATTTATGGTCATCTCAAAAACAAATTCCCACTGTTGCTTAAATCAATCCTTCAATGAATACCCCCATGACCCGAAGATGTTTTTTACTCAGGGATGTACAGTCAATATTAGATGAATAAAAATAATTTGAAAAACCATCAGCCACACAGTCATTTAATGTTTTATGTATGGTCCCCAGTCTGACAGACTAAAAACGTCATCAACACTAAAATGGTGTTTAAAAAAGAAAGAATCGTATTTATGCAGTTGCCAAAACTTCTCTGCATGAATCTTGCATTAAATAGATTCTACATTGTATTACAAGTGGGATATTTAACTCTTTAAAGATTAAAAATGGCAAAACCAAACTTTTATTTGGGGACAGACGCATTAGCACACGCATTGGGTCAGCTGGGGTTTAAACACTAATTAGAGTGGAATCCGTCCGCTGTCACCTCATCACACGTAGGCCAAGTGCATTCAAGAGTAATTTAATTGCATACTTTATGTCCGAATTATTCTCGCCCCAGCGGCTCCATTGTATGGCGAGGACAAACACTTTTTATGTCATGATTTTGTACACTACGGATTGAAGCCAGGACTTTGGACAGTATGTCCTCTTCGGGTTGCAAATCATTTGATGCAGCACAATTATGAAAGAATAAGGAAGATGAACAGTCCTATCCAAAACATGATTAAAGCACTTTTGATACAACGACCACCCCAAAAACACATTTACTACACAATGGAAATTTGCATAAGTTGTTTTATTCATAGTTATTGTCCTCTTTATACTTCTTTTTTAATTGTTTTGTCTTTTGTTGAAGTGGACATCCCGTCAAGTCAAGCCTGAAGCCCTTAGCTGAGTTGTTTGCACATCACCCTCTGAACTGAAAAGAAAGGGTAAGAGGAGGAGTGGAGTGGGGTTTTCCTCCTTCTCTTTCTCTCGCTCTCTCTTTTTCTCGTTTACAGTATCCCAACTCAACCTCTACCAGTTTTCATTTGTTTGAACAAAGCGTGTACCTTACAGTATATTTACACATCATACTGACTGGCTGTTTAACAATTTCCACTTATATAATGCAAGGAAGATTGAACTTTTTAAGATTTACTTCTTCGTTTTCATGTTTTTCCTTTGATCCAACTTTTTCCTCTCATGTTAACTTTGTAGTGAGATTTTCCTTGACATTATTGTAATCATAATCACCGCTATCATCATCATCATCAATCATCTTTTTTATCATCATCATTACATCATATTCACCATTATTATATTGATATAACTCTTTTCATTAGATTCCTCTCTGACAACTGTACAATCGTACACAGTGTTTGACTTTTATATATATATATATATATATATTTTTGGGAATATATTATTTAAAGGAAAAGAGGAACATAATTCCAAAGAAAATATATTAGTATCCCAAAGTAACAAAATCATGCATGTTTGTCCATAAAAACAAAACAAAAATGAACATAATGGATGGGATCTGGTTTTATTTACAAATTGATCTTGGCACTGTTTTTATCGTCTCTTTGATGGAAACTGGAATGATCATAAAGAATACTTTTGACTACCGAGCATAACACTCTCTTGGTATTATAACTCAGTGACCTGCTATAAAAGGAAGGTTTGAGAGACATATTCTTTTTTTTTTTTTTAAGCACAAAAAAACGATAAAAGAAAGAGGGAAAAGAACAACATTAGAGAGTTGACCAGGAGGGAAAAACAGAAACAGTGTGTAGAAAATGTATTTCACTTCAGCTTTACACTGTGGCAGTTTCCTCTTTTAGGCAGAAACCCTGTGACATCATGTCTACTGACATTTATTTTTTTCTCAGATATACAGGCTCTCCCCACGTCTCATCAGGTGCACTCACTGGTTATTGTTAAGGGGACTTTCCAATAGAGAACATTGATTCTGTCAAAAATCCTTCTTGTAAAGCAGCATTAATTGACTGTGGCAAATAAAATGAAGGAGACAAAAGTAACTGAAAACCACCAGTACAGACCTACTACCTGGGGTTTGGCAGGCAGGTAGGGGCGGCTGTCTAAAATTTCCAATATTACCATGTCGAACAAGTGCTTAACTGCTGATCCAAAGATCTTTTTGTGTGAGCAAACATAAGGATTTGTGAGTGCGTGTGTGTTTGGGTGTCTCTGCATACTCATATTCAGTGCAAACACATTGGGTAAAAATTCCATCTTGACCATGGCCCATCAGCTCTTTTGTTTCAACTGAAACACATAAATCTACAGTATCGTCCATCCCTGACCACCTTACTAGCTCATTTCTTTTGCAGGTCTCTAGTTGCACCTCTTCAAAGACATAAACTTGTCAGGCAGACTGACATGCCTTTTGTTTATACAGCCTGGTGTGGGCCGACTGCTGCCAACCGGCCCCCCGACCCCCCATGCCAGAATCGGGTCCTAGCACAGCCCAATGTACTTTAGATTGTTCTGGATGATCACGTCCGTGACAGCGTCGAACACAAACTGGATGTTGCTGGTGTCAGTGGCACAGGTGAAGTGCGAATAGATCTCCTTGGTCTCCTTGTTGCGGTTGAGGTCCTCAAACTGCCGTTGCACATAGACGGCTGCCTCCTCGTAGGTGTTCTGACCTTTGTAGTCAGGGAAGCACACTGTCAGAGGAATGCGTTTGATCTTCTCAGCCAACAGGTCCTTCTTGTTGAGGAAGAGGATGAGCGACGTGTTGGTGAACCAGTTGTTGTTGCAAATGGAGTCGAACAGACGCAAGCTCTCGGCCATGCGGCTCTGTGTGGATGTGGAGAGAGAAAGGAAACATAAAGAAGATTAGACCATGAGGAAATATTTCAGAAAATGTAGTATTTACTTTGAAACAAAAACCCAAACCAGCCAGATCAATCACACAATCAGACCTTATTCACACAAGAAGGGTCATGTAACCTAAGAGAGAAAATTAGACCATGTACGGCATGAATTGAGGGTGAAAATGAAGACTGACTGACGAGCCTACAGTACAGCTTCTCTGTTATGTCAACAGAGACTTGAGACGCAGACACTTGAAGACCTGCGTTTGAACTCTCTGCACATTCTTCTCTGAAACTGATGATTACTTCTTTTTACCACTATTCTCTTTCTCCAAGTCCAAAACTGTCAAATGATCAGTCACAGAAAATGTGCGACTCTACTCATTACAGACAAATCGCGCTATTATGAATAATTGAAAATGTGACAATAACTTTCATATATGAACATCTGAATGGATCACATGGAGGCAGAGTCTACTGTGTGTTTATACTGAAGACAGCCTACTATAATGTTCTCTTCCAAGCCTCTTCCAGTGCACCATAACTGCCTGGGCTCCGTGATATTGTTGTCTTCTTCAGCCAAAACTTATAAATGAATCGTAACAAAGGTCTTCCAAATATTGATGCATTATCATTTAGAGCCCACAGGACCAGATTAGGTGTTGCATTTTTTTTTTCCCCAAAACATTTGACAATTGGAAATCTAGATTGTCCTGCAGGTAAATGAGTTACAGGAAAGATACATTAAGGAAGAGTTCAGCTGCAAGAATTTGAAGCAAAACTAAAATATGAACCATGTGGCTGGCATTAACATTAAATCAGACCTCTAACACTGTACCATACTTATCATGTATTTATTTTTTAGGTAAGGTAATGTAACATGTTCATCAGTTATCTTTTTTCATTTGATTCCACAGCATGCAGGCCAGGACTTAACAAAAAAGTATAAGTGCATCTGTGTGTGTATGTGTTTATTCCATGTGCTTTGGTAGAGTTTGCGCTCATGTGACAGTGGATGTATCAGAAAAAAGAGTGAAAAAGAAAGTTGATTTGATCATGGCAGCTGCTGGCATGTGGCGAATGGCCAGTAGCTTGTGACCGGGAGGTTGTCAGATGGAAGACTGCTGTTTAAAAGGTTACAGAAACAACATGGTGCTGTGAGCAAATCACAAGATCTACACAGCATGAAAAAAGATACTGGGGAGGGGAGTAGCGAAGGATTAGACAATCCTAGTGTAGATTCAAAGTTAGCTCTGATTAATCAGTGTTGTAAATGCACTATTTTTGGAAAATGATGAAAAGCCTACAGTTATGCAAAAGCAAAGTTGCATGCAACCCTTATATGCAGCCCATGTTTTTACGTCAGCTCATGTTAGTTAAAATCTCTATATTGTCTGGATTATTTATGTCCATTAAGACGTCCTTGTTATAATAGATTATTATAGAATAATAAAGTGTGTTCTAGGCAGTCTCAGTCTGTCAAATTTGACAAAGTAGTCCCTAATAATTAAGACGTCCTTGAACGAAAACTGTTGAAGGGACAAGGATCAAACTGAAAATAAATTAAGGTCTATTGAAACCCAAGTACTGTGAACTAAGATACTGTAAACATTTTCTCGGAGAACAACTTTGTCCTATTAAACAACTAAAATGACACAAAACAAGAGGAACAAACTGAGGCTTTGTTCAATACAAATTGCATAAGAATGTGTCTGCAGATCCCCGTTCTGCACGGCTCTTTCTTCATTCATATGTCTTCCTTTCTGCTCCCGTTCTCTCACATGTTATAACCCTCACACCGAACCATAAACCACCCCATTTGTATAAGTATGTTTCCCCGGGGACTTAGACTGGCCCCTAAACATTCTACACTATACACACAGTCATGTCAGGTTGTTTGACCTCCTCCCTCCTCTTTCCCGGGTGTGAAAACAAGAGCTCAGCTGCTAAGAGAGTATGGCAGAAGACAGCCAGTCGAGCCCAGGGAGTCGCTAGTCTTTTCACCTGCCCACTACGGCGCTCGTACAGTAAGACTTTCTTAATGGGGAGCGGGAGGAGGGGGAGGGCCCCATCTAGGAGCACCAAAGCATGCAGACCCCCTTCCTCCGCCCTTAAACACCCCCTGACACACAAACACACACTTCTTTCCCCCTCACCTCTTCCTGTCAGAGTAGACCAGAGGCGCAGGCTTTAATTAGGCTTAAGTATTAATGAGGAGAAGTTCACCCCAGTGTCGTTGCTTTGTTTCCCATAAATACAAATCACTTAAGTGTGTATCCACCCCTTCATGAATCATTTAGGTTAAGTTTAAATGCCACAATCTTACAAGAAAGAATGCTTTGCTCTTATCTACCGAGATGATTTTCTATGTCTCCATGTTTTTTCTCTTCTGTACCTGAAAAAAAGAAATTCTCCCTTACTGTTTTTCGTCTGTTTAATTACTAATATTTATGTGGCAGCAACACTGCTGGGTTTGGATTTCAAGCAAACATTAAACAAATTATTTTAAATTATTTTTTATTATTTTTTTGTAATATGTATGAGGATGATGTGGATAATACAATATCAGTTTCTCTATCTGCTATCATCCAAACCTAAAATGATGACATATAGTTTTGTTCTATTACAAGGCATGGGGTGAGACTAGTGTGGGTGAACTAACATGCAACATGCATAGTTGTGTGTAGCACTACATCTTCAGACTCAAGGTCATTTTAGAGCATGTTAGTAACATAAAACTGAATCTGGACAACATACAATAAATAAATACTATAAATAATCTTTTGCTGATGCAATATCTATATGGTACAAGTGATACATTGAAACCTATGTGAGCATGTATAGTCTGGTAAGGAAGATATTGGCGTATCACTTGGTGTGTCCTTGAACAGTCTCATTCCATTTCCTGGTAAACTCTTTTTCAAAACACCAATAATTGATATGAAGCAATCCAATTACATGATAGTAATACCTTTGATAACCCATTAGGCAGTTAAGATGCTGTAGCTGAGTGAGGGAGAGTATTCCTGAATACATTTCGAGACACCAGTCTGACACCATCTTCTGTGTTTCTGAAGGGACCTGATGTGATTTAAAGTCAGTGGTCAGGGAAACTGTCATTTCACGTTCGGATCAGTTCACGAGTCGTCTTTGCTGAGGCTTGAAAGGATAAGTGCACATGACAAACTTTGACATAAAATCATGAAACACTAGTGCTTAATTTCCACTCATCTTTCTTGTGACAGGTAATTAATTCCTGTTTTGGGAGATTAATCAAAAAATAATTGGGACAATAGACATAGAGCTGACACTGCAGTGGGTGTCTGCCTTGATGTTTGGCTAACACAAGCATGAACAAGCGCTTTAACCTCACATCTAGGCTTTTCATTTTCACATCACATACACAGGATTCGCTGCAGTTGCTCAGCCTCAGCCATTGCATATAAACCTGCACCCACAAACACTCACGCAGGCACACAATACACGCATGCACCTCATATCTATTCTCTCCAGCGTCGTTGTTTGTTGCACATATCCTCCCCCCCCTTCTTCCCTGCTCTCCCCTTCTCATCCTCCCATCCCTAGTCACAGCTCACTGTCAACAGCGCAGGATTAGGAGCATTTGACTGGCCTGTTGCTAAGCAACAGTAGCCAAGGCAACCGATTCATTATGAAGACAGGGATGGGACAGGGAAAATGCATCAGGGAATGGGTTGATGGGTAAATGTTGTACTGTAATTATTATGGTGTATTTTCTGTCTTGTGTGAGCTGGTGCATTGAAACTGAACCGACGTCGATCTAGTCAGACACAGTTTGTTTTATCAAAAGCTTTGACGGCTTAGATCACTAAGATGCTCACTGGACACAACAGGCCATTCTTATGAAAACGACACCGGTTTTCTATATGTGTGAATGTTTGTAGGAGCCATTAATTAGTGATCACCGTACATATGCATGCACAAAAAAACTGATGAATGTCTCAAAGTTTCAAATGAATTTCGCAACAAACACTGAGCTTTGCATCCTTTAGGCGTGTGATTCAAATTCTATAATCCCTGTTTTTCTGTTTTTCATTCTAACATGCTTGTTAACCAAGCATTCTGCTACTGTGCTTCTTCACTAAGAAAATGAAGAGTCAGACTTGCACTTGAACTAAAATTGATGAATCACCTTTGGTCTACAAAGTTGAATCAGAGCCTTTTTTTCACTGTTTCATCGCACAAAGGTTTATGCCGTTGAACATTATTGACTCAGTTGTGTTAGGAGAGGTAGAATAAAGGAAATCATACATTTATTTTCTGGAAGGTTTATGTTGTGTTCACTACAGGAGCCATAATTTAGCAATCAATGTTTTCAACAGCTTTACTGCAAATGTATTCAACATTTCTGAGATGTTTCTTTATGGAAGGTTTAACCGATAAATGTGTCAAGGCCATACCTCTACAGTACTTTATGATATAGTCTCAGTAGTTAAGTCTAGTTTCTGTATTGTTCATATAAATATAAGTTGCAGTTTAGGCTATTTTCTAAAAGATTAGCATCTTGCAAAAGGATAAGGCAAGGATGTGGTCATGTTTTCGTTCTTTATCGAAACATCTGTTAAGTCTGCACAGTTGTCTCCTTCTTCGTACAAGCTGACTAAACATATGGAAACCATTTTCTGCAAAAAAGCATGTTTTCTGCCTAACACACTGGAGGCTTCTGGATTTATTTGAAGTATTGTATTTTGTAGGTGTTGTATATTGGTTTGTTTATTCCAAAGGAATAATATTTTGTCTCTATATTTGCTCATCTGATGAATATTATACACCACTGTAGCTTGTTAGTATTCTTCTCTCTCTGCACCAGAATCAGGGTCAGTCCTTTGCCCTCACATTGTTCTGACCTTCATTCCTTTAACCTTAACTGATGCTTAACCCAATTTAATGGAAACCAAATTGGGTTTCACTGCTGTAATTTTCCCATGTTGTATCATGTCAACTTCATAACCAGACACAAGTACAGTACACAGATACAAACACTCTACTCTTCCTCACATTGCAGATATATTGAGCACGTAGAGGCTAGACGATGTGTTAGGTAACAGCTGTTCAGCAGTGTGGTGTCAGCTGACTGTGTTTATGGAAGCGGACGGCTCCAAGATGCAGGAATTCACTAAGGAGCCTTCTGTAGATATCGAAGGAACCACAGTGACAATCCTGCACTTAATCCACAAATATTTAGATTAGGACTACATTGAAAGTGACATTAAGAATTGCTGCTGCATTATGCCATCTGCCTGATGGTCCTATAGATTTATGAAGGTGTGGCCAGGTGTGGCCTCCAGTATGGCCACCATTATGTGGTGCTGGCACAGCCTCAACTTCAAAAATCTGCATAGTATAAATGTTTAGCCTACATTATACTACAAATGACTGTTACATCTCAGCTACAACATTAAAGTGTTTCTTTGTTACTGTATGAGTGCTTCACTCATTTTTCAGCATCGCTGTGGTGTGATTGCATTAGACTATATACACGCCCCATACAGTGCGATATTCAATTTAAAATGTGAGTAGATCATCTCTCCAGGTCATACTTTAATAAGCTGTGCATCCTGATACACTGATATACAATTTAATTGCAAGTTTAAGATATAGCCTACTATTTACAATTTTGACTTCTCATGTGCCCTACAAAATGATGATTTTTCCTACATTCTTTTCTTAATTAGCTAACAACACATGATTTTCTTTAAGTCTTGCTTATTGTGCTTTTGCCATGGTATTGAATCTGTTTGGTCTCCCAGTAAAGTCGCAGTAAAATGGCTTTCACTGAACAGCTAACAAGCTAGCCTTCCCAGTGCCCATGCAAGGAAACCATTTAGGAAATGCAAAACCATCACTAGATTAAATCATGGTATGTTATCGGTTACATGTTCTCATCAATCAAGTTCAACTGTTCGATGTGGCTCAGTGGTTGGCACTGTCACCATAGCGCAGGGTTAGCTGATTGGACTGATGACTAGCATGTGAATAGCAACAATATTGTTATGAAGAATAACACTGTGTGCTCATCACGGCAGCCGTAACAACAACATACAGACAAAAACGGCAAATCTAAAACCCTTCAAAACATCTAAAGCTAAAATGTACAAGATGTATGTTGACTCGTTCGGCTGATGTCTGACGAGTCTCTATGCTAATGCAGTTAAAAGGAGCACAAAGGCTTTTTTGTGAACGGGTTTCACATGAATCAGATAAGGCAACACATTACAGTCGGGCCTCCGAAAGTCCCAGACAGTATTAATACTATGTCACAAGTTTGCCATCGTCGTACCGAAGATACCACTGGTGTTTTTGCTTCACATGTTCAAGCACATAAAATTGTAAAACCAGCCAACCATGAAAATGTTAGTATTTACAGAAATCTTATTCATAATCAGTTCTGTATCAGGGTGGCTTCTCTAATTTCAGGATGTCTTTCTTTCGGGTACTTTTGATTCATTGCAATATCTTCTTCCTCTACTGTCTTAGAATAATAAAAGTTGTTTTTTTCTGACACCTGTGAACTCCCATTGCTACACAGTGCCTTCACAACCTGCTAATTCTCACAGGTACAGCCTCACACTTTATTCTGTGAACTCAATTAACACCATAGTGCGTTTTTCTCGTCAGACTTTATTTTTAACCTATAAAACTAATTGATTTCCTGTTCCAACCCAGCTCGGTGTACACCCTGTTTTTTCCGGGTAACCCATGAATTATCAGGCCAGTTCAGTTACAGGAAGTTTCCTTTGTTCTCAAGTTATTTCTTGTGTATAAAGAGGTGTACATAGATACTGGAATCTCTTAAGGAAAAAATGTGATCATGCCTGTGAAGTAATAGAAAATACCTGACCCCTCATAGCTGGTGTAACCTAAAAAGTAAAATAGTATCTATTGTTGACCTTCCATTATCAAGAAGGCGGTTAAACAAGGAATAACTACCCAACTATTCCCAAACACTTAGATAACAAAACAGATATGCTAATCGTTCAAATTCCACAAGCATGAAGGGGAGATAAGAAACGCCGGCCACTCTCATTCAGACAGATTTGAAATAGCTTCACAACCAAATTACTCATGCCCCAATCCAAAGAACTTTGGATGAGGAGCATTAGATTTGGATAAAGCTTTCCTAATTGTTTATTAAACAAAACTGAATGAACTGTAGAGGGATAACATTAGGAGAGTAATGCTTTTTTAGGATGAGAATAAAATGATGAAAACGTTGCGTAGAGTGTCAATGGATGGGGCTTTTAGGAAAACTACCCACTGCAAATGTTTCTTTTGCCTGTTTCATTAGGAATGAGTAGCTGCTCAGCACTTATAATAAATTAAATAAATAGTTAGTCTATGCCATAATGTATATCTATCAAAAATAGTGAGAAGGTTTTTCTGGCTTCTGTGACAAATCAGGTAACCTTCTCTCAAATTGAAAAGATGCAACATTTAGGTCACCAATGTAAGTAATTGCAAGTGTTACGTAGTTGCATTCTGTAGATGTAGACCTTAACTCAAGGTCCACTAAATAGTCCACCTAGTAGAATGTATTTTAACACTATGTTTGTTTGGGTCTGTTTTCCTACTTTGAATGATTAGCTGATTAGCAGTTTCATGCTTTAGGAATCTTTCAGTCAGCTAAAGATTGTGCATTTCTTCCCACCAAAGTAAACATACAGTCATTTAAAATTGAAAAGCAATGTACTTGAACTTCATAATGAAATGCTGGGAAACACTCATAATTTTAATTCCTAATTGTTGCATCTAAAATTGTTAAAGCTCTTTCCTTAACTTTTTTTTAAACTATTATTATGTTAGTTAGAAGTTATCATCAAACAAACCAGTTCCCAAAAAAGGATTTTGGAAATAGCCATTCAAAAGAAAAGAATGCAACCCCTGTTTCTGTGTAGCATGGCTGTGGTATTGAAGACGGGGGTGTATGAGAGGAAATGACACAGCAGAACAGCCTTCTGTTCTCTTTGCCTCTCAAACCATTTTATACAAATATTAATTGTTTGGTGGTATTGACACCTCGCAGCATTTTACCTTTATTTACTCATGGACAAACAACTGATGTGGTAAATGATAGTATAACATTAATATTCCTATATTTACTTGTGCACCTTATAGTTAATTATCTATAGTTATTGCATGGATGGAAATCTAGATACCAAGGTTATTGGTATCTAAGATCATAAGTCAGATAAATACCACTGTCTCACATAAGAGATATATTTTCTCTCCACTTGAATTATTTCAACACATTGTGAGAAATGATGGTCACACTTCTATTCATGACATGAAAAAGTTAACAAGAGAGAGTATTTGTATACTTTGTTCTTATTGGGTTGATATCTGACCTCTGTTTTAGGGAGATTGGCTGCTGTGTGCAAGCATGTGTCAGTGCATACACGTGTCCATGTGCATACATTAGTGTGAAAATGTGGGCCCTCTAAAAAGAGATTTTTCTTACCGTCTGGTTGTCCTCGTAGAGTTTGAGGTCATAGCCACTTAGCTCGACACAGAAAATGATTGCAGTCACGCCCTCGAAGCAGTGGATCCACTTCTTTCTCTCCGACCGCTGTCCTCCGACATCGACCATCTTGAAGGTGAGCTCCTTGAAGGTGAACTTGTTCTCCACGATGCCGGTGGTCATGTCGCGGGACCGTAGGATGTCCTCTACAGTTGGGATGAACTCAAGCGCAGAGATGCGGTCCAGGTCATTCAGGTAGTAGGCAGTGTTGTCCTCTAAGTGGTACTCATTGGATCGTTGAAAGCACTCCTGGACCCCTGAGTCAGCCCACAGACGTTTCATGACCCCCTGCAACTCTAGAGTGATCTCCCCTTTGCTCTCCGCTGGCCCTGTGAGGGCAAAGAGCTGCACAGCATCGTAGGCGCGATCAGGATTGTGAAAGTCGATCTTGAGGGTGGTGAGGGCGCGGATGATGCGGGTGAGTGAGTCGATGGCATTGTACAGGATGAGGGGCTTGTACTCCTTGCAGGCATCCAGGTTGAAGCCTCCGCTGTGGATGATCTTCATCTGCTTGACAATGGTGCTCTTGCCCGAATTGCTGGTGCCCAGCAACAGTAGCTTGATCTCACGCCGCTGCCGCTGACTTTCTGAGCGCAGGTGGCGGTCGATCCGCCGCGAGCGCCGCGCCGCTTCCTTCTCCTCCGAGCTCTGACGGCATCCCATGGTCCTCCACCACGTGGTGAGTGCAAAGGAACTCGTGCTGCTGCTTGATGGGAAATCAAATTATAACGAAGTGGTGACCTAAAAGGAGCTGGTGGAAGAGTTGGAGAGGGTTTTCACTAAAGGTAGGAACTTGCCGGTGAAGAGGCAGACAGAACTTCACAACAGACCAATTTAACACTAGACAGGAGAGCCACCACACTGAGGAGTGGCTCAGGAGTATTTCATTCTTTTTTGTTCAGGGGCAGTCGGTGAGTCCTGTGTGGGCAGAACCCAGACTTGTGGGATGCCCACACAGCGCCTGGCACTGAGGTTGGACTGCCTGCTGAAGCCAAAGGAGCCGGGGTGCATAGCAGGGGCTCCCCCTGAGGAGAAGCTCTGGAAAATGGCTGGGGAACGTTACGTGTATCAGTAAACAAGCTGTTTGGGCCTGATGCGTGAGAATAGCAAAACCCCCTCACTCTCCTGCCACATGGCTCTTGTGGTATGTTGCCCTCGTTTGGCTTCTGCAACCGTCCATCTCAGTTCGATATTGGTCTGTTTTGTAAGATCTTCCTGATAAAATATTTTCCGCTTCTTCTGTGGTGTGATATCTCCCCAGCAACTGAAGGGCTGCGAGTCTGCCAACACATAAGACGAAAAGAGAAGATAAGTAAATAGCACGCTTAAGACAAGTACAAGCAGTTACACCATTTTCCACCACATCAATAAGATATTAAAAGAATAGTTGATGGATAAACCACAAGTTATTGCTTTTGCAATTGCACCATTTAACTTACAAGCTTTGGCAGTAATGGTAAACATATTTTTTTACTTTGGAGACAGGCAGACTTGCTGTGTGCCCACTTCCAGTCTTAATGCTAATTGCCTCCTGGCTCTAGTTCGACATTATCACACTGACATGACAGTAACACCAATCTGCTTATTTCAATTTAATGACGAACAAAACAAAACACATCACATGTAATTCTTTATCAATAAAATGTAAATTGACTGGTTAGCAATGAAAGCCAATACAGTCACATGCATACTGACCTGCACACTTCCCATTCAACCATTGCCATGCTACCTTTGTTCTGTGTACACTGCCTCTTGAGATTACTGCTCCCAATAGTTACACACCACGACTCTCTCCCTCTGCAGTCCGTTGTTACCATAGAACCTGAACTTAGTAGATCCCAACTCACCACGCCCACCCATTTAACACCACTGCACACACACACTGACTCTCATTATATACACAATCAAGGTCAAACAAACGGATAGCAACATACTGAGAAAAACAAACTCCACTATTTGAAAGGGAACGGGTGCAGGATTAACATGACACATGTGTTTCCTTTACAACGCAGCACATCTTACTGTCGTACTCTCAGAGCTGCTCAGCGTAACGCATAAGGTGAAATGCTTATTTACTATCGCAGTGGAAAATAACAGGCTAGAGCCAGCAGGTGCCTCTAATGCTTTCATTCCCTGTAAAGCTCCCTTTCCTTGCCCAGATGTCTTTGAATCCCTACGATTCTATGCAGTGATCAGAAAAAGAAGATTTTCTGGATTCACTCTGCTCCTACTTCCATATATTAGCTGTTCAGGAGGCAGCGCATTTACTTTAATAGAACTAATACTGAATAATAATACGTTTGGAGACATGAATTCAAATTAAATACTGTCTTATAGGATTTTATCAATTTAAAGCTAAAACAAATTTGTAGAAGTGAATGCCTGTGGGAGTCTGTGATAAATAGATACACATTGAAACGAGCTGCATGCTATTGCCTGGGAAACAAATGTGAAATCATACTGTGGCCTAGTTTGGTTGGCGAAACTATACTCTGCAGACCTGTCACATAGAGGGAGGGAGAGAGAGAGAGAGCATTTCTCAGAGCTCAGTGAGTGAGGTCCACTCTTCAAATGACGGAGAGGACAAACAGAGCAGAACAAAGCCATAACACAGCATCACAACACAAACAGAGTGCGGCGCATTGTTTCCTGGCTCCAGGCACCTGACTACCCTCTCAAAATGGCATAGCCAGCCAAACCGGTTAATGCACATCACTGATTTTGAGAGCCTATGAAACACATTAAAGCTGCGTGTGAAGTCTTTTCAATTTGCTATTTCAGAAATATGCAACACTTGCATTTCCACACTTTTTGAAGTAACACCACTTTAGATAATTGCTAAGGAAGTAGTGTACCAGCAGTGCAAAATCATTGTTTAAAATTAATAAATTAAATTTGTATTAATAATATTCCCCATGCTTTTACACTGGATAGAATAAAACATGTTCTGTTGCTGAACGACACCCTAATAACTGGAGCGTAACAATGCAGGTCAAAATGCCTGAAACTTTGAATAATTTCATCAAAAAATTAGCAAAAAGATATTACAAAGGCGCCTACAGGATAAAAACATGCTTACTCTTTATAACAAATTACATATTTGAAGTTGAAATAGCTCTGAATGAAAGCAACAACAAATAATAAACCATCTCTATTCAACATGTTTCCTACAGTATCATCGTCCTTACTCATTGAGGACACATTTCCAGGCTTACCTCCTCTGGTTACTCCTATCTATCCTCATATATGTCAAACCATCCTCCAGAGAAACCGTGTTACGAGGACACCTGTGCTAAGTTGGCTCCGGTAGGAAGAAGAGGCGGGCCACTTTAAGAGTAAGTGAGTGGAGGTAGAGCCATGGGGGCCACAGAGAGAGGCCAGAATCCCAATGTATCGTGAGGGCAGAGGTAATGTGATAGCCAAGATTAGACCGAGCTTGGTCCCTCTCCTTCACAGCTCCTGCTGCACACGGCCCATCAGCTCTCCCTCCATCACTCTCCCAGGTGCTTACCACCTAATATTAATTTACCATGCTGCAAATAATTACAATCCCGCTCTTTATTAGAGATGAGTACATGTAGTCACAGTGTGTTTCTGTTGCATAACAGTCTCTTCTTACCTGCTGCGGTTGTTGAGTCCACAAAAATGCTATTAAAATTAAGGTCAATCACATTAGGTTGAGTGGTGATTTTAATCCATCAGAGGCTCAATGTAATTGTTCACACAAAATTTGTTCGAAGAAAAATGCATTATATGGTATCTACGGAAGCCATTCCAGTTTGAACAGTCTCAATACACTAGATATAAATCTCACATTGATTATTAAACACACACAGGAGGTACCAGTGTGTTTAAATAGTGTGGATATTTGTAGCCGCTTAAAACCTGAGAGGATAAGAAAACCAGGTGGTTGATTATATTCAAACAACCACCAAAAACACACCTTTCAAAAAGAGGAAATGAAAGAGAAGGTCAGCAGGTACACCCTCTGTTTGTAGGCTCAGCAAGCACATCACCAGATAAATGGTGACAATGTACTTCGTGTTCCAGGTCAGTAGACATTGTTAAACATATATAGAGCATTCAATTATCTCAAAGCAGCTATTTTAAAGAGCTACACAAGCGTGTTAAATCCATTATGTGTTGCTGTGAAATCAATCTCCACTGAAGACACATCATTTAAATAAAATCAATCAAACCACATATGATTTCAGAAGAATAATATTAAAATGCATGTGATGCTGTGGCGCAGTTGTATTATGCGTCATGAGTCCCGCTTGTGCTCAGAAGTGTCAAAGATGAGAAAGAGGAAATGCAGAAAAAGTATTTTTTTCAATGAATGACGAGCAAAAGTCTGAGAAAAGAAAGGGGAAAGGCAGGTGTCCCTTTTAGTCATCTTGTAATGCTTTATGAATGAGGTGTGCAGGTGTGTGTGTTCAGCAGGCTTGCATTTCAAGAGGGATCGGATGAGGTGTTCCAGTGAGAATGGCCCCGCCGTCGACAGGCAGCAGGAAGAACACTGCACTTCACAACATCTGCCGTCATAAATAACTGTTGTCTTCAGCAGGGGACCAGCAAGCAATCATGTTTCCCATTTATTAACCAATTACCCATTAACATCAAGTTAAACTTAAGCACGAAAATTGGCCATTCCTCACAGCTAAGCAGGCCAAGGACTTGGCACGTTTGTTGGGAAAGTGGCTGAACACGACTCAGTTGAAACCTACATGGCTGTGAACTTGTTAAATTTAAGGCAAATTGTTATACCGATAGTCAGTGGTAGCATCTATAGTGTGAATTCCTCGATTTTGAATGTTCATCTAAAATTTTGATAGTGTTCCCAGTAATATTTATTTTCACAAGCACATAACTGATTGCAGACAAAGGCCACTGCAAGACTTTATGACTCATACTCTGCCATGGATGTAAAAACAAAAGGGACATTACACATCAGAAAATAATTACTTTTTAGTACACATGGCAAGATTGTATGCTCACACTGCAAGCCCTGTTTTTTTGAGACGGGATAGTAATACGTGAGTAATACTGAGCCATCACAAGTCATGCTACTGACTTACCAACTCCTAAACAAGAAACGAACATTTTGCTGTGGGCAAACAGACTACTAGACCATAATTCCTGCCACCATAATTGTCTGCTCTGACTGCAGCCTACATTCATTTTAAAGGTGCAAAGTGTGAGATATGGCCGTAATTTCTGTTTAAAACATTCAGAAACGTTATGTCACAGACATATATATCTTTGTGTGTTGCAGAAATATCTATTGTAATTAGCATGCTATAACCAAAAAGCCCCGGCCAGTTCTGTCTTGCAATACCACTTGTTCCTCGAGAGGCGATGGTGAGTCACTGCAGCGTCCAATCTGTCCTAAATTCAACATGAGAGGACGAGGAAGTAGAGCTTCCCAGAGGACTAGTCAATAACACATCCATGTTCCGTGGACGTTTTGATAGCAAGCAGAGCCGCATTCGATCCTGCACAGCGGCCAACTGATCCTCCGTCCCCCAGAGCCACCGCACGGTCCCAGTCCCCGGTCTGTGGGGAGGACGAAAACAAAAACATTCCCTCGGCCCTGCCACCCCGGGCTGAAGGGAATAAACAAACTAGCACAGCGTAATGTACAGCCCCTGGTTAGTGCCACAGTAGGCACACTGATGGCTCAGGTAAACTAGAGGCCGATGCCACATTTGAAAATGCTATGATAGCAGTGTTATATGGAAGAGCTCTCAGAGATTGGTTGAATTTTTCATAATCTTGCCTTGCTGGTAGAGATTGTTAGTTTTATTACTGATGAATAAATTAAGATTTGTATGGACCCAGTAGTAGAGGTGAAATGATGCCCCCCATTTCTTTGGTGGTTAGGCATTACACAGTGCAACTTGAAGGCCGCAACTTGTTATGATGGATTTGAACAAACTCCTGTTAACTCCTGGTTCTACAGAGAATTTATTCTCTGTGATGCAAGTCTCTGAGAACTCTGCATCTCAAACAGAAGGTTCTTCGGTGACCAACAAATCTCTCTTCTGAGACAAAATGCGGCCACGTTTTTCATAAAAGCTTAGAGATATTTCGCATTGCGCAATATCGTGCGTGTCTTTCTCCACACAACGTTTCTTGACATCTACTGGCAATCTACTGGAAAGCACAACAGCCAATGGTGTAACTTCATCACTCACTCACCAGGTAAGTAAGGGACTGACTTTCACATTTATCGTCCTGGCGCCACTTTGCTGGTCCAGCCAAAAAGATAATGCTGGCTCTTATTCAGCATTGTCATTACGATTATACAGAAAGGCATATGTATGGCCAATTTAACCTTGACTATTCAGAACACTATGGTGCTTTGGAAATGTGACTCTTTGATGCCCCATGGGTTAGCAGACCTATGCTGAACCTTATGTGTTACCATCATTCATGCATTTTCACAACAGGCCATGCATTGTGTAGTAAAACATATAATAATTGGAATAGGAATAATAAGCGCAATGTATTTCTAGCCTACCGATGGATGTTAACATTACATAAAGGAGCATCCCAGCAGTTAGACTCCCTCGAGCAAACTAACATACAGTGCATGCACAGAAAACAAAACAGGTCACATGCTTTGCAATCAGCTGCGCAGCGCTCATGCTTTCTCATCCAAAGGCAGCTGTTTTAGTGTCTGGGAGGTTGCTTCCTGCTTCTTGACTTGGTTTCTCCTGACTGCCTGACAAAAAAAGGGTTACTGAAAGAATTAAGGCTGTCTGGTTATTGTCCATATACAGTACTGGAGTTCTACTGGGATTTAAGTGAGTGATTCTTACAATAATATCCGAACCCAATGAGCGACACAGTAGCTTATCCCCAGATCTGCAATAAATTCTGCTAATGTCTCAAGATGAAGCAGTTAGGGTAAAACTGCGATCAAACCTTCAGGCCGTGTCAGATATTTATTCACTCTCTGGCAACTCAAGTCAAAACCAACTCTATGCAATCTTTCAGTTCTGGTTCAAAGTCTTTGTTTTCAAAATTGTATTAAAAAAAACTCTGTAACTGTGTTAGGCAAAGAGGAAAAAATCAGCAGATAAAAAAGGGACGAAAAGTTTCCCAGCCGAACAGAAAGGGCCTGAAGAAACGTTATTAATGTGATGCCAAAGAGGCAGTGAATAAGCAATGCATTAGTGAAAAAATCTGAAGTGATCAATATATATGCTTTCCTCAACTACTGATGTCTTCAACAGCCTTTATAATCACCACAAGAGCACAGATAGTAGGAATGGTATGGACAGATCTGACAGACTTTGAATGGGAATTTAACCAATAGCTGATGATTGAGTAAAAAAGGACGAAAATGAATACATGAAAAGCTGTGATTCCTAAATGAAGGCACATATAACAGAACATCTGGTAAACGGATGTTGGGGCAGACTAATCCTCCTTCAGATAGATATGATTGTTGGTATTATTTCCACACAGGGCAGTGATTTCAATTGTCCCAGGGAAGAACAGGCAATGAAATGATGAAAGAACATTAAATGATAAATAATGCACTGAAGTGGATTTGCACCTATGAATAAAGCTGCTAACCCTATATGTTCAGGTCTGGGTGACAGGTTGGTGTAGATCGTTGGCACTGTGTTGATGTAATTGAGCTACGACAGTGCATCAGCACTGCACACCTGCTGAACTGAAATGTCCATGGGCTTTAGCATTTCTTTTAAAGAGCTGAGATATTCAAACTCTGGTAGTGACGTTTGTTGACAGTGGAAACAAACTATCAAAATATCATCTGAAACAGTAAACACAAGAGCAGCACTCCTTTAGGAGCGGGCTGAGGTTTCATTTCAGTGTAACACCTAAAAAAAAGATATATCACAAAATAATGTCTGTGCAAAGGTAAGATATTGAATATTGGTATACATTAACAGTACTTGGTTGGTCATTGACAAAGCAACCATAGTCTTGAGGCTGTAATCACTGGAGGTTTTTAAATATTTAATCAAGGCAGACATGTTTTAACAGTTCTAGCCTAATTCTAAATCCAGGATTTTGGTTTCCCCAAACTGGATACTGAATCTATAACGTTGTGGAATCTGGGATAAAAGGCAGACAGTCAATTTCATGCATCTAGCAGCAGAATGATGGATCAATATCAGCCAAGCACTGTAGCTGTTAATATTCCAACTCTCAATTTGCATATTTTGAAAGAGATAAAACCCCAAAGTGTTCTTTATTGTGGTCGTGAATGATTATTGAATTAATAAATGGAACCAAAATGAGATCCACCTGCAAACGATCAATTTTAAAGCTTGCTTGAACTTAATCCAATAAACTAAATTAATGAAAGCAGAATAACCAAAGAGAACAATAAGCCTATCATAAAAAAGGACACTGGTGGTGGTGTCCAGTAACATCGAGCAAAAGCAAGGGATTGCAACATATGTGAATTAATCTAGTACAAGCCCTTAAGTAGAAAGACATTTTTAAACAAAGATTCAATTTTAAACTCAAGGCATGAGGTTTCAATCTTTGCAGTGCTGAGCTAAACACTTGACCACACAACATATTTGTGGCTGATGGGATGCACATGACACAAATCAAGTCTTTAAAGCTTAAACTCACTTTAAGCCTCACTTTGAGCGAGGTAGATACTCGAAGGAAAGAAATCTGTTGGAATAATAGTGTGTTGTAATATGATCCCATTTTATAATTTGCATAATGATTATTTTCTTGATAATATATTACATTACATTACAGTCATTTAGCAGACGCTTTTATCCAAAGCGACTTACAATCAGTAGTATATTACATATCATTCACCCATTCACACACTGATGACAGGCTACCATGCAAGGTGCCACCATCAGACTCTAACTAACATTCATGCAACATCCAGTCCACACCGATGGCAAGCCTTCAGGAGCAACTTGGGGTTAAGTGTCTTGCCCAAGGACACATCGACTGCCGAAGCCAGGTATCGAACCACCGACCCTCTGATTGGAGATCTACCTTGCTCTCCACTACGCCACAGCCGCATTGATATTAACATAAAGGCTGTCTACTACATGTTTAGTGTTTGGCAGGTATCTCCAACCTATTTTCATTTTCATTTCATTTAATTGAAAATTGATTGGCCAATCATTATTTGTCAGAGGGGTTGTGGGATGTCGGTGAACTTGATTGGTTAGAAATTTAAACAGGTTAGAGAGTGACTTTGTTTTATCAGATTTATGTACATTTTCTTTGAACCTTTAGCGAGACACTCAGGAACGAGTAGAGAGCCACTGGTAGCTCACAAGCTACTTGTTGGAGGTACATTTGTGTAAAGTAGCTCTTTATGATTGTTTGGCGGGGGGGGATTTGTCCCAGTGTTATTGTATTGGACCACAGTAAGTACAAGTATACTTGATAAACTAATGACTACCTCTATTTTGATTGGTTGTCAGTGTCAATATTGACCAGTTTGATAGAGTGTAGTCTAAATGATGAACAACGGAAATATATCTGAAGTTAGAGAAGATAAAATTGAGTTTAATGGGCAAAAATGACATGTTCAAGAAAGTTTGGACTCGTCATTTTTCTGTGATAATCTCACCAGTGTAACAAACTAGGATGGCCCAGTATCAATTAATTGTAGCATGACAGTACGACTATTGTTATATTTGGTGAACAATGTTGAAGCTGTTTGTTTGTCTGTTTTCGGGTCTTGCACTGACTGTCTTATGCTGTTTTTTCTCTCTGTCTGTTTGTCTTCAATCTAGATGAGTGTCATTTATTATTTATTCTTAATTAGTATGGTGGGGAGGGAGGGAGGGAGGAAGAAAGTGGAAGGATTTACCATCTAAACATCATTAAAATGTGATTTGTATGCATTTTAGGACTGGAAATAATAAACTGATTGTGTAGTAGGATGTAGGATGTACATGTAGCAACATTTTAAAGAGCTGCAGCTATGATCCAGAATAACAAGAACAATTATTCCATTACTAATATGTTGTTAAAGATATTTACTTCTCATTTAACTCTAAATTTAAAATGGAAGATAATGGAAAAAAAGATATTGAAATATACCTTGTAAAAAGCAACATTGACAAATTACACAGACCCAATTCAAGCAGTTATATAACCCAATCTTTTTCTTTTTTTGTATGAGAATACTATTTAATCACACTCTCTCGTTTTATCTTGATTCCAATCTATTTAGGCCTACTGCCTCAGAGTAGAGCCGAGAGGACTCTTAAATCAGTTGTGCTAGAGCTACTGGAAAGAGTTTCCAGGAATTCCTACGACTAGCAGATAATGCTGTACATGTATGGGAGCTTTTGATACGATGGAGCTGGCTACTTTGACGATTATAATCTTAATCTGTCAAAAATCCTTTTGCCACAATAAACGTGGGAACCATGAATGGTTAAAAAAGGTGAGTTTCATCTTTAATTCCTTCCAATATGCCTGATAATCTTTTTACCACACAAGATGCCACCTAAGAACAAGTGGGTAACTGCTGGGAACTCCAGGATTTTGGTTTCCCCAAACTGGATACTGAATCTATAACGTTGTGGAATCTGGGATAAAAGGCAGACAGTCAATTTCATGCATCTAGCAGCAGAATGATGGATCAATATCAGCCAAATGCCAGTTGGTAACACAGATCCTGTAGATAGCGTTATATCATGTGATGCTCCTGAAAAATGTGTGTGCCTAGTAGCCGAATAACTGAAGTACATGTTTTTCTGTGCATCTCTCAGTGGAATGAAATAAATAAGGTCTTCAAAACTAGAAGGCCTGCGTCTGTGTGATGAGTCAGAGCTTTGTGGTCTCCACGTCCTACGTCAGAATCAAATGCGATATAGGTCGCAGCAGAGTGATCCTCAGCGCTATTCAACAGTTTGCACCATTTTATGCAAGATTTAGCCTTTGAGCCTAAAAGAGCTGCGTCCGGACTGGCCTACTTTCCCTACGATAATCCAGTCCATTTTCCAACACTAAATTATTTCTCCTTGTGTGTCATCTGTTCTTGAGAATAGCTAGTGAAAATTGAACAAGCAAGGGGCCATGAGATTCAAGCTGAACAAGAAAACCAAGTTAACCACATTTACACAGTGAAGACACATTTAAATTGGCTGTCAAAAAGCCTCAAGAACGAGCCTGTAAGAAAAAGTGTGTCTAGGATTTATCTACGAGAAGACTCCTGGGGGAATGTTTTAAAGCCTTTAATGTCATATAGCACCTTGGCTTTATATGTCAGGAGACATTGTATCTAATGGATTTTGAATTGATATTGTCGTCATAGTAACGGACGTTCAGAGGGTTTTTTTTTTGTGCTTGTAGAAAAGCTGTTAGATTAACTTGAACCCGAGATCGGTTCTGTGTACCTTAATGAAAACTACATTAACTGGTATTAATCAGTATTTTTAATATGGATATTTACTGTTTCTACAGGCAGCCTTTTCTGGCAAAAATAAATAAATGAGGGAAAGTAGCCAGCGATTTGGTGGTCGCTGGCTAAGGGGACATTTTGTGTGGACCCTAGTGGCAAAAAATGGAATAATGCAGCTTTAAGAGAAACACTGTTCTTAGCTCAGGGATATCTATAACATGCATGAAAGCGTGTCACGTTTTCTTTTTCCAGCAATGTGAATCTATCTATTCATTATAATTGGACCAAATCAACTGGGAGTTGAAGCTAAATCCAACATAAGCTAGTCAATTGAATTGTCTGTCATCGGCTTCAGATCGAACCCAGTTATTTTAAACTCTTAATTTATCGCTCACAAATGTTTGTTCAACATTTCATGCTATCACTTCATGTTATCACCACTGACATGCTGTCGTGAATGTGGACTTCATAGAAAGTTGCCTGTATATGGTACACATGTGAGGACACTACTCATTCATTATGAGAAACAATGGCGGGCTGTGTTCTCCTCTCTACTCCACCAAAACAGTGTGCTGTTTGGAGACCGGGTGGGGGTCAGGCCTCAGTATGCTAGATACTTTTTCGTGATAATGCTCCATTTAACGTTCCTGATCTCAATGGCTGTGTTCCCTTCTTCAATCCAGCGGGTCACACTGAGTCACAAGGCCAGCCAGCGATGACAATGGCATGTTTGTGCACAGGCTGAGCTATGGGAAGGCTGCCTGATGCGAAGGGATAAGATGGCACAAGGTGGACACTGATGTACACGCAAATGTGAGTACACGTGTGAGTCTTTGGATATCTGTCTGTTCAGATCTTTTGCTGCTGGTGCTTACAGATATTTTTCTGCTTTCACACTTATATACGCTATGTCACTTCGATCAAAACCATCTAAGTTAGTACTATAAGCAGTCTAATCTTCCTTCAAACACGTAATATTCATTTGGGTCATGACAGATAAGATAAACGCTTTCTACAGTGGAAGGAAATTGTTGGTAACGGATACGTTCAGGCTTCTACAACCCACAGACATTATCTGCAGTTGGTTATTTGATAACTGGAACAGGAAAAGGAGAAATAACTACTGCAGCACATGCAACAGCCATCAAACTACGTAGATACTTAAAGGAATAAGAGCAAAACATCTAACATATTGCAGTAGGAAGGGTTGGCCCTGCAGAGACTTTGCAAGGTTTACACCAAATGATGAAATCACCATCCGAAAAGGCCACACCTATATTTTAATTAAATTATGTATAATCTTGCTTTATTGCCAAGCCCCAAACTGATGCCAGCCAACAACTGAACAGTTCTATGTTTACAGGATGAATGTGTGGGTAGGGGAGAGATATGACAAAATGGCACCTGTTCAAACAGGGAAGGGCAATTATACTGCATGTTAAACACAGGAAATCAGAATTGATTTATCTACAAGACCACAGCAGTGGACTGTAGAGGTCACTGACATGCACCACCAGCCTCACTCCAATTTCGGGTATTTTCTCGGAAAGCTGGCCTGCACGCCCTCATCAAAACAAGCTAATTGTTGTGCTATAAACTTTATGTTGTATCCCAGAAAGCCTGTAGTATTCACAGAAAACATGCAGGCATATACGTGCGTCCACACATGCATGCAACCACTCCTTTCATTCTTTCGGTATAGACCAACCTCCCTCACCAGTATGTAGTAGGCCATACACTCCCCCATCATCCACCCCCCTCCCTCCCTCTCTTCCACCTCCTTGTTGTCATATGACCGCTGTTATGTGTGTGCAATGGAACACAACGTTGCTCTGTTAGTCCCTTCTGCTCTGCCCTCTCAGATTTGAGTGCTGTAAGTAAGGCCCTCTCACTCGCCGGCCTCATGAAAACAGACGGGCCCCTGTATGTGACTAACAGCAAAGATTAGAAAGAAGGGCAAAGAGAAAGAGAGGGATGAATTGAGCTCCCAAAAAAAGATAACTTACTCATTCACAGAGCCCCGCCCTGAGATTTTGTTTGATTCAGCTGACAGCTTTCCTCACTGATGCTTTACTGTCAAGTCCTTCATTAGTCCTCTCTACATCTGGGTCTGTCGAAAAGACTTTGCTGCCAAACAGTGTCTCCTAGTCGTTTGTGTGGACATGACTTTTGTCCCAGTACCTGGCAAGGATTAAATACCCAAAACAAACACAAATGCTGAGCCAGCTGAAACAGAGTGATGCCCTGTCTGAATATACAGAGTGACAAAGCAACTGAGAGATCTGAACTTTATGGATACGTAGTTCTTTCATGGTTTTATAGGGGTATTTCATCGCCTCTGCAAGATCAATTTCTATGTTAATTCTCACCTCAACTCAAACATGTTTAAGACTTGTGTCTTAATTCTGGTACTCCCTCTCCAGGAAAAAAGTGACATCTTACATTAATCATTTTATTAAGTAGGCTGCCGAGGGAACTAGGTTTGGCCCCCTTGGTACTTAAGTGTAATAGAGCTGAGTTTAATTGTCCAAGTCGACTGTGTGCTCACCTAAAAGGTGTACGATGGCTAAAAGTGTGACATTGGCCTCCTCAGAGCTGCTAACCTCAACAGCCACTGTCACTTTAAACCAAAGTCTGTCCCCGCTGTCCCCTGCCATTATGTCACCCACTGGAGTGGATGTAGCGAGTAACAAAGGAGGTGGAAGGAGGTCAACACAGCATAGGTTTTGTCACACTATAGCTCTTGTTTTTACGTGCATAAAGGCGGCTTGAGTGGCAGCATGCTGCATATTACCATTGACACAAAAGGGAACAAAAACATCAGCTGTTGATCAGCTGTTCCATGCTTAATTTATGTAATGTGTATTCCAATGTTTTAAGAATTCATGTTGAGGTTTGTGTAGTTGGCTTAACAAAACCACTTGTATTTTGAAATTGTATTTCTTCCAATATTATGTTTAATATTATGTTAAAACAGTCTGAATGAGGGGATGATGACATTTTGGAGTATGTACGCGTACATAAGTTTGTTTTTGTGTGTGTGTGTGTGTGTGTGTGTGTGTGTGTGTGTGTGTGTGTGTGTGTGTGTGTGTGTGTGTGTGTGTGTGTGTGTGTGTGTGTGTGTGCATGTAATTAACCTTTATATTCCCCAATGGACCTCGTCATCCATCATTTTAAGAACAAGGTCATTAGTGATCTCTGACCTTTTTTGACAGCTTGCAGAAGAAAACTGAAAATTCGTCAGAAATAATTCAGGTTGATTAAAGCTTGTCACAGTGGATGTGACCTTTGTTTGTCTTCTAGTGGTCGACAAGTTACTGAGACTGTAGTAGTTGATAGTGAGAGGAGAACAAGATCACAACTGAACAAAATCAACAAAGTCACTTTGAATCGTGGTTGAAAAACACAGAAGGTCTGACATCTGACATTCTGTCTTGACTACAAAATGTTGTTTGCATGCAAAACATGTATTGTTGTGCACGCAGTTCTTATTGGCTGCAATATTGTAGGCCACTGTCTTCCTCCAAGTCATTGACATGGAAGCAACATGACGTGCATCTTCTCTTGAGATGGCATCATGAAGAATTAAGTATCTGCACATTTCTGCAACCGCCCTAAATCACAACTCAGACCCCTTGAAGTTTTAATGAAACCAATACTGTTCTGATTGCACTGACAACAATACATCACTTTACTGCGCTTTCAGTCATCTATACTTGAATCACATGGATGTTAATTTACTTGATTTAACAGGATTGGTAATTTGAGGTCAGAAAGAATTAAAGCATGTAATAGATGCATCTCAGCTAATTGTAAAGTTACACATCTTGAAAAATATGGTGCTTCAAAAACTGCTCATCTGAATTCCATAATGTCAAGCATTTTATCGATGAAGTAACAGTAAATTCAACTTGCAGCTACCCACAAAGCCTTATTCCAATCTGTCAGCATTACACCATGACAGCAATCAATATTCCTACCCAGTTTTTGCGTTTTATCACAAACCTCGATCAGACAACATTACACAGGTTCAGCAAAAGTATCAATCTATTCCTGATCCATTTTGGTATCAGTAGTGCTCAAGAGATAAGGGAATGGAGGAATTTATCCACCATCTTTGCCTTGATTCAGAGATGTCTCAGGTACTCGATGTGAGCTGCACAGCCAGCGGTTTTTTTTTCTGTCACATGCTCAGAAAAGCTCTGTCTTTCTACCGCCATGAATTTATCAGTCTTTCCCCCTCTCTTTCATCCAATCTGTTCTAAATCTTCTCTTTCCTCCATTCTCTCTCTTGCTCTCTGCTGCATCAACCTCCGCCCCTCTGCCCCATCTGCCTCCCTACTGTTAAACCCCCCAGCCCCACGACCCCTCCCTCCCTGCACTGGTTCTCTCTCTCTCTCTCTCTCTCTCCCTCTCTCATCTAACACAAACACATATACAGTACGCACAAATACACATGCTGTCCTGATGCTGCACAACCAATCCCAACCCCTATTGAAAAAAATACAGTAACACTCAAATATGACAGATTATTAAAACAGACAAAATATATCGAATCGTAGGGAACGTGCTCTGCTCTCTCCCCCTTTGCAACCATCTCGCCGTTAAGATTTTACATTCATAAACAGACACAGCTTAACCAAATAAATCCAAGCTGGAGATAATTAATAAATGGTGAGGTAAAAATTCCCCCCAAAGAACAGCAGACAGAAAGCTTCTACTCAAATCTTACAACGTTCCTGTGCTGCTGTCAAGCAAGCCATTGGCCGCTTATCCCAGTGCCTGCGAGCTCCGTGAGATTTGTACACCTCCCACTGCAAATACACATTCAATATCTCGTGAAGCCAGTTGTAAGTACTGAACACCTGATTGTGTGCTTTTACTCTCTCATTTACCCTCTTTCCATTTCTTTGCTTATGGCCTGGTCAGACACACATACACACACACACACACACACACACACACACACACACACACACACACACACACACACACACACACACACACACACACACACACACACATCTCTGATGCATCCTTCTCTTGTCCTACATACAGTAATTACATAAACTGAGCATTCAGATAAAAAACAATCTATACGGATCGAGGATGATCTGGTGAGATGATGAGTCAAAAAGCAAGCATAAGATATAGCAGCGTACGATGGCACAGAGCTAGCAGGGTGGAGGAGGGGACTGGACAGGCTGCCTGCCTTGGTGCCATCTCTGAACATCACCTTCCCCATTTTATCAGGAAAACACACTCGCCCTCCACAGAATGACTGTAATAAAATGGCATCTTGCTCCTCCTCTGTGTCCAAAACCAGACCAGCCTTATGGTGATTACAAAAAAAAAAAAGATTTGTGTCTGTTTGAGAGTAGTCAGGCTTACCGTGTTCACAAGCCAGCATCCATTTACAAAAGGATACTGCAGACAAGCCCTTACAGGGAGAGAAAGGCTCTGTGCAATCCACCTTTAGTCCAGCTGCTTCATCTTCAAATCTTCCTCATATTCACAGGGTCACACACACACTCAAGCACATCTGTCTCTCTCTCTCTGTGTTTCAGCACCCCTCTTTCTCTGTCTTATTAACGTCTGCGTTCTATATCCTCTCTTGTTTGCTCCAAGGCAGTTGAGACACTGCAGCGATGGGGGTGGAGGGCGTGTATATATGTGTGCGTGTGTTTGAGTGTGTCAGAGACAGAGAGGCAGAGAGAGGGAGTGCAGGACAGAAATAGAGGGAGGAGTCAGCAGGGATAGAGAGAGAGAAGGGGGAAATGGTCAGGATTAAATCAGGAGAGTAAGAGAGAGAGGGAGAGAAAACAGGATTTGATGGGGTAGCTACAGCACCCAGTGTATCTTTATTTATTTGATATGCTATAATATACATTGGCCATTAAGGTATCTGAGCCCTCTCCGGCTGGAATGGAGGTGATACAGTCAGTAGACCTGTTTCTTGAGGTATTATATGCTTGCTGGCAGGCCAGCAGCAGGATTGGTTGGGATTTCATTGATGACTGCAAAAACATACAAGATAGGGAGAGAGGGAGGAGGAGGAGGAGGAGGAGGAGGAGGAGGAGGAGGAGGAGGAGGAGGAGGAGGGGACTGGAGAGGAGAGGAAGAGAGGGGAGGGGAGAAATGACGACAAAGGAATGGGAGGGGGATTGGACGATGGTGTAATGTGCTGTTTCCGTGCCAACTGTTTCTGTGACAGTGGGACCACTTCCTTTATTGCTATTGGCTATAACCAAGAATTGATAGAGGCTTGGGCAAATGAGGCAGCATGTGATGGGGTGTGAATGGTTGTTTTGTTTTTTTATTATTATTATTTCGACCACTTCTTGTTCATCTCTGGGAACAACCCAAAAAAATGAACGTGTTTTGTTTCACTGCAGCCACAGAGAACTCACGCACGCATGAACACATGGAAACATAATGATCGCAACGCTGGAGCACGATGTGAATTATTGCTTTGTCATTATGGATGCCACCAGTGTGTAAAAAGACTCCTCCCTTCCTCCTGACACACACAAACATACTGTACAACAGGGGGGGGGAAATCCCCGGATCAGGTTGCTCAGGGTGTGTAGTATAATGAAAAATTGCCTGGACATCAACCCTGGTGTCATGAACTGTGAGATAATTAATGGGCTATAGGCCAAAGCAAGCGCACATCTGGTGGGGGTGAGCAACTTTGCCTCTCCCTGACCTTTCATCCGGCCCTTTTAATCTGGTCTGGCAGGCAGATGGTGTAATTGTCCCCATTCTTTCTCCCTGTCACTTTCTCCCTCACTGTGATCATCAATTACCTTAAACAGACGCTCAGTCTCAACATACAGGTCGCTTCCTCTTTAGTGGCCATTTCATATTGCAGAAATGCATCAGCTCTCAGTTTCAGTTTGGGAAGTGAACTCTCTAAACTTCCCAAAAATTTGTTACAGAAACCTGCAGACAATAGTGCATAATGTAAGTCAGGTGCATGAAACTTCCATCTGCCACAAAACCACACTGAGACGTCCCTATCCATTTCAGTCATATTAAAACACAGAAAATGTCACGTACAAAATAGCCTTTGTTCTAAACTAGGTTGTTTCCACTCATTGACAAACCTGTGACGCTCCACCTGACCACATCAGACAGATGATAAGTCCCCGGGTGCGATAGAAACATTACGTATGTTATGATGTTCTTGAATATAAAATGCGTCAATCGGTCCTGAATGAGAAGATCTATTAGGCTGATAGGAATATAAAGTAAGGGTCAGTCAAGTTCCTGATGGTCACAGTCGATGATAATATGACATTTTGCCATTTAAAAACCACTTTACCTCCTAAAAGGTTCACAAAACTTCTTGGCATTTTTGGGAGCTAGCTCACCGGCTTATTTTGGTCAAACTATTACCTGAAAAATGCTATTGTCCACTGAAGAACACTTTTGTAACGATCAGAGGCTTCCTTCTTCACTATAGAATGACTCAATGTGAGAAAAACATTGGTAGCAACTAGCCTCACAATTAAGAGTCTAGTGGCAACCTATCAAGCAACATTTACCTTCTGATATTTGCTTTAATGATAAATGTGTTCAGTCTTTGCTTCCTTCACTTAAGAGCTATTTCTAAAATAACATTTATGTGTCATTTGGTGACAAAAAAATGATACATGCCTTTATATTTTTCACATTTAGACTACTTTCTAAACTCCCCTTCCTGTTTGCAAAGCTGTAGCAGCTGTTCTCCGAATGAAGAACAAAACATCCTATCACCCAGCGTTAAGCAGTTCTACACTGGTTTCCTGTTAGTTTTAGAATTGATTTCAACATTTCACTATGAAAGCACAGCAGGCTTTGTCAGACTTGACACCTCAAGAGCTGCAGTACAGCTCGGTCCTCTGGGAGAGCTCGGTTTGTAACAGAAGGTGACTGAGCTCCCACAAGGTCCAGCCATAAAAAGTGTTTTCTGTAAAACATGTCTATTAAATCCCTTCAAAAGTTTTGTTTTACAGAAAACCATTTTTATTGTATTTGTTTGAGTGTGCTTCTTGTTCTTCTTATTAGTGGACAGAATTTTTTGTAATCCCTTCACTGAATTTTTCTTTAGTTTCTCAAGGTGTTCTCTGCCAGTGCCTAATGACCCTTTCAACATTTTTTCATCCCTTTCACTCCCCATAAACCTCACTATCCCTTTTTGTCTCTCCCAGATTGTCTCTGTGCCTCTCCCAGCTTCCTGTCTCCCTAATCCTTAATCCTGTGGAAATCGGTCAGGCAGAATGAGCCAGCTTTGATCAGGCTCTCATATCAGGCGTGCTAACAGTGTCAGCACACCCGGATCCCACAGAACCCTGGAGCCCAGGGGGAGAGCTTCAAACAGCCGTTCACCCCCTGACTCTGCTTGAGAGGAAGCGGAAAGGGAGGCTGCAGAGTTCCAGACTCAACTGCAAGCTACAGATTCTGTCATCAGGCTCTCTTTCTTTTAATTTAGCAAAACATCATGATTTAACACCATTTATCTGTGATGGCACCTTTGCTTTCGGATTGACTTTTTCTGCATGAGCTAAACTTGCTGTGGGAAAAGAGATCAGCAGCCAGTCTATCACCATCTGAAGCTGAGAGCAATGTTCAGCATAGGGATGTGAAAGTCACCTCTGCTTTTGTCAGTGGTGTCCTTGACAGTAAGCATGCAATCTGTGTTATTGGTGTTTTGGTATTGTGATAAACAGCAAGGGATGATACCTGCCTGAGTGGGAGGCCTGTCACAAAACACATGGTGAACTTTGTGGTGCACAAATGCATCATGCAGGAAATTGAGCTCTCATTAAGGGTCAGCATTGCAGATGATCCAACAAGGTCTGAACAAAATACACAAACAGATTTGTGCCAAAGTGATTTGTGCTTGTGCCCACATTTTAATCCAAACATCCTACCCTGAAGACCTTATGTGGAATGCAATACAATAACTGAAACAGACCTGCTGCTTTAACTTCAGGTAAGTGTTTGACGGTGGTAGTATAAGAGAAAGTAACAATGCAAATATTGGAGTAACCAATTACTGCAATCTCTTAGTAGTTCAATCTCTCTAAAAATGTGCACACAGTCTGTATAGGTAGTGCAGATATTCTTAGTGGAAAAGTTATCTTGCTAAAGAGTAATTCACTATTCGTACTTGCAGAACCAAAAGAAACGGTACATAATGGTTTTTGCTACTCACAATCACATGACCTGGAAGTTGGAACTCTCTGCAGATCTACAACAATACTGACAGCGCACTCAGTCTCCCCATTAAATCAGTTAAGATGTGTTGGCTAATCAGGTAGACAACTCAAGCATCTAGCGGGGCCAGTCAGGCTACAGTGCAACATTTAGTTTGTTTAATGAGCTACATTCCTCAGCTGAAGACGACAGAGGGCAAACTCTTTGATACATCTGTGTTCATGATTCTGGTCTACAAAATGTACATTTTGCAAACAAGACATCGTCCTACATCGAAGTAACCGATGTGGTACCTGCATCATTAACAGCACCAAATAGTGGTTCATAAAAAGATGAAAATGGGAACATGGCAAGGAGAGTACATTTCTGTAAGTGGAAATAAACTGTCGAAGGATGCACCTACTCTTGCCCCTCTGTGGCTCTTGTCCACCTTTCTCAAAGTAAAGGCTGACATCTAACGGTCAAACTGAGGTACTACACTGTTAAGAGGGAGGATTTTGTATTTGAATGCATTTTTGGGGTATTGAGCAAAAGGTATTTTTAAGTTAAAAAAAAAATCAGATTTATATCAATTTGAAATTAAATCGTTTTGATGTTTTAAGCCAAATAACGATCAATTCAACTTCAAATTAAGAATTAATTTAACTGAATTTGAAAGTGAAAGACACAGTAGGCCCAATTTGTGCCAAATGTAGTATCCAAATTGTTCCGTTGCTCATGTATTTACTTAGTAATGGTCCGTTGCTCATGTATTTACTTAGTAATGGTTACACCTCTGTGCTAATCTTGAGTACTCACAGAATAGTGTGCAAGCCAATGTACTCATATCTCAGCGCTTTATTTATACATAACACTTAACACCTTTCTGTAGCCATTACAGTGGGTACGGAAAGTATTCAGACCCCTTTAAATTTTTCACTCTTTGTTTCATTGCAGCCATTTGCTAAAATCGAAAAAGTTCATTTTTTTTTCGCATTAATGTACACTCAGCAACCCATCTTGACAGAAAAAAACAGAAATGTAGAAATTTTTTCAAATTTATTAAAAAAGAAAAACTGAAATATCACATGGTCATAAGTATTCAGACCCTTTGCTGTGACACTCATATTTAACTCACATGCTGTCCATTTCTTCTGATCCTCCTTGAGATGGTTCTACTCCTTCATTGGAGTCCAGCTGTGTTTAATTAAACTGATTGGACTTGATTAGGAAAGGCACACACCTGTCTATATAAGACCTTACAGCTCACAGTGCATGTCAGAACAAATGAGAATCATGAGGTCGAAGGAACTGCCCAAGGAGCTCAGAGACAGAATTGTGGCAAGGCACAGATCTGGCCAAGGTTACAAAAGAATTTCTGCAGCACTCAAGGTTCCTAAGAGCACAGTGGCCTCCATAATCCTTAAATGGAAGAAGTATGGGATGACCAGAACTCTTCCTAGACCTGGCCGTCCAGCCAAACTGAGCAATCGTGGGAGAAGAGCCTTGGTGAGAGAGGTAAAGAAGAACCCAAAGATCACTGTGGCTGAGCTCCAGAGATGCAGTAGGGAGATGGGAGAAAGTTCCACAAAGTCAACTATCACTGCAGCCCTCCACCAGTCGGGGCTTTATGGCAGAGTGGCCCGACGGAAGCCTCTCCTCAGTGCAAGACATATGAAAGCCTGCATAGAGTTTGCCAAAAAACACATGGAGGACTCCCAAACTATGAGAAATAAGATTCTCTGGTCTGATGAGACCAAGATTGAACTTTTGGCGTTAATTCTAAGCGGTATGTGTGGAGAAAACCAGGCACTGCTCATCACCTGCCCAATACAATCCCAACAGTGAAACATGGTGGTGGCAGCATCATGCTATGGGGGTGTTTTTCAGCTGCAGGGACAGGACGACTGGTTGCAATTGAAGGAAAGATGAATGCGGCCAAGTACAGAGATATCCTGGAAGAAAACCTCCTCCAGAGTGCTCAGGACCTCAGACTGGGCCGAAGGTTCACCTTCCAACAAGACAATGACCCGAAGCACACAGCTAAAATAACAAAGGAGTGGCTTCGGAACAAGTCTGTGACCATTCTTGACTGGCCCAGCCAGAGCCCTGACCTAAACCCAATTGAGCATCTCTGGAGAGACCTGAAAATGGCTGTCCACCAACGTTCACCATCCAACCTGACAGAACTGGAGAGGATCTGCAAGGAAGAATGGCAGAGGATCCCCAAATCCAGGTGTGAGAAACTTGTTGCATCATTCCCAAGAAGACTCATGGCTGTACTAGCTCAAAAGGGTGCTTCTACTCAATACTGAGCAAAGGGTCTGAATACTTATGACCATGTGATATTTCAGTTTTTCTTTTTTAATAAATTTGAAAAAATTTCTACATTTCTGTTTTTTTCTGTCAAGATGGGTTGCTGAGTGTACATTAATGCGAAAAAAAATAACTTTTTCGATTTTAGCAAATGGCTGCAATGAAACAAAGGGTGAAAATTTTAAAGGGGTCTGAATACTTCCCGTACCCACTGTATGTAGCTGGCGTCAATATGAAGCAAATTAAGTTTTAAAAATGAATGGCAGACATTTAAAGCCTATGATTTAAACATGGTGTCAGGAATCAAAAATGAATTAACAATATTTACAATAGCCCTTATTTTTATTTGGACAGTTGGAGCAACACTACCAAACTTGTTTTTCTACAATATCAAACCTCTGGTCTTCAATATTTTGCACAGACTATTAGTTGATGTCCACATGTGTGGCTGCCTGTCATCTAACTGTTCTATAAACAGCTTTTGGATCCAACTAAGTTTTGTGTTCACAGACACAATAAATACTCCCCCCTGGCATTTTTTATATTAGTCCTTCTTGACGAGTTGTGACTTCTAATAATATAAATAAGGACTTTTTATTATATTTTTCTTGATAATCAACAGAGAACTGTGTTCTTCTCATATGATCTACTTACCGAACAACATGGTTATCATGTGCACTAAATTACATCATTTAGACGTCCTGTCATATCTTAAGTTAGTATTAACTTACGTAGTTGTTTCAAATGCCCCTGTTCAAAACCCCCAGAACATTTAGCTGTTGTTTGGCTTTAGTCTCCGAGAGATGGACACTAAGTAAAACTCATTTCGTTTTGCGTCACAAGGTAGCTTAGTGCAGCTCTGTTGATGCTGCAGAAAGAAAAACCTTATTTGCCCTTGAATGAATAAACCTTTTGGTCAGTGCTGCAGCGCGTCTTGTGAATATTAGGTTTTGTTGCAGAGAACAGAATGCACATAATCTGTAAGAAAATCAGCTCTTTGCAGGCTTTGGTAATCCCCACACTCTTTTGCTACAGGGAATCCCGTTGACCCCATTCTAAACCCTAATGCCATCTTTATCTACAGGAAAGACACTGTCTGGTCTGGCATCAGCTAAGCTCTTATAGGAAAGTTTCCTATTGTCAAGCATGATGATTAATTCCACTGGGCTCGAATCAGTGTGTAAAACGTACCTCAGATCAATACACATATTTAACAGTGGAGATGGTGGAAAGGAAAAAACAAGGCTTTCCTGTGCTTTTTCTTTGTGGTTTTAACTTAATCAGGACGGGAAATTAAAAGCTTTGCAATGCTACGCCTGCAGCAGTTTACTGGGTGACTTTCAGTGAGGCGAAAATTGTTGCCATTGATTTATAGCATGCTCATGGGTTCACATGGATGGTTAGTTTTACTGAACAATCAGAATACACATTTACAGTAAGCTGTGTCTACACCACACATGGCTATAGAAATCAGGTTCTTCATTTGTCTGGCCTTTGTAATATAAACAATGTCCTTTTGACCAACTCTACAGGCTCATACTACAGTACAGTCAAGCACACATCACTGTGACCTTAGGCCTCTTTTTTTAATATAACGTCTTTGTTTTTGTTTAACACGCTAAAGTAAGTTGCTATTGAAAGATGGACATTGAACGGAACCAGTGTGAGCTCAAACAGAGGACCCGTATGTTGCTGATGAACTCTTTACACACTTTGTATTTAAGAATATGTATCCTTCCTTTTCTTGTTCCATCAATCCATGCATGCATCTGAGCATCAGTTTGTGTATTTATTCATCCAATGCAAGATATTTCAAAAGCTACTTTCCCCATGACCTTTTGTCCAATGCCATTTTACATCAAAATGTCCCCCTGACCAACCATGGAAATGTATCCCAGAACAGATGAGTTCCATAAGATTTGCTGTAGATATTCTAGTCCCCAGAGAATGAATCCTAATGTTGGATATCTTGATTGGTTCTCTAAAAAAATGAATCCTGATTTTAATGACCATTGATTAGGCTCCTTGAACAGACCAAGACAAACATTCAAGAGCCATGCTAAGAGCTCATTTAGGTGATAATGCTCATTATGGAGACAATGCAGACTATTGCACAATTTTTGACATTTTGAAACAATGATTGATCTATATAAAAGGTCAGAGGATCATGCCAATCCATCCCCATAGTTCACTATAAATCCACAATGTTAACCTCATGGTGGTACTAGAGGAAACATCCGGGGGTTAATTGAAGTCAGGAGACTTCCCTGAAGGCCACGGATGCCTGTACAAGCTTAAATGGCAATCCATCCAGCGGAGGTTGAGATTTATGAGTTTGGACAACAGCTGAAACTGACTGATGACTTACGTTGGCATCCCTTGAGCCTCTAGCGTGGTTTAAACACATTTTATGTTGTTTGTTCCATTCAACAGTTTTATATCGAGGGCTGTATATTGTAGCCTCTTGTGGTGCTAGTCAGGCTTTAGTACAATTGGCAAAACTGGGGAATCATCATGTTTGTTCACACAAAAAATCTCAAGGGTGATGAAAGTTTCATGAAGAAGAATGATAATCTATTTTAGACATGTACGAAATGGCAACAATAAGGACCTACCTTTTCACTGAGGATTTTTAGATATATGTAAATGCAATTATATTCAAGCCAGCACAGATTGAATGCAGTGATTGCCTATAAGAACTCTCACCGAAAACTCCCTCACCCTGTGAGAGCTTTACAAGGACATCTGGAAAAATTGGGGAATCTAGTAAGCATAAAATCTGTTCCTATTACAGGTTTGCCAAAATTGATTTGAGGGCCCTCTTGGGATCTGTCTACAGTTGAAATATGTCTCTTCTGCAAAACCTGTTTCTATTCATCATCTGCTGAATCCTAAATGATAGAGAGTTCATTTGTTTTGAAAGCCACCATTGGATCCAGCATTTTTGTAATTACATTGATCCGCCTAAGGGGGCGCCACAACATATATTTGCTAATGAAAACATGAAAAAGAAATAAATGAGTAAGGCCCAACCTACTTTCAGGACATTCTAATTTATTTAAATTTCGAAACACACCGTAACGTTTTATATTTAGTTGATGTTTTCGTCAAACTGTGTTTTATTATGTATTATAGCCTAATGTATATCTGATATATGTCTTTTGGCCATATGGGCCTTCAGACCCTAAAGCAAAATGTATGTAAAATAAACTGTAACAGGTAATTCTGAAAACCATTTATGTGACAGAAGCCATTGGGCGAATCTGTCTTTGCCAGAATAATATTAAAAGGCCTGAAGCAAATTTAGGATTAATCTATTACATTACATAATGTAATGTAATGTAATGTATTACAGTTTTTCATTCTATATACACCTTATAAAAACACTTGTAATTCGTTTATTAAAATGTTGTTTCTGTAACACTTTTCTCAAGTTATTTAAATGAGTCTAATCCCGAGTGGCTGTGCGTTTATCACTATTCTGTCAATTAACCAAAAAAAAAAAAAAAACCAAATCAAAATCAAAATCTAATTATTCAGCAATTATTTAAATATCTATAACCACGAATTGCATTGTATAATCGACTTGATGCTCGCGGCTCCAGCGGTAGGTGTATATGATAGGCTGCACTGCTGCCAGCTGAAGGGAAACCATTGGCAGCATTGCTCAGTGTACAAAAGCGTTTCAGTGCACGTCCTACTTGTAAAGCGCTACAGCAGGGCGATTTTGCGCGTTCCCGTGACTCGCCATAGAAAACAAAGCTGAACGTCTTCCATAACAGCTAGGGGTGCAGACTGGAGGAATATCTGAACGCATCCTGGACACATCGTGCTGAATATGGATCTACAGTGGGTGTAGCATCGTTGGAGACCGAGCCTTGTCGGCTGGGGGGGTGACGGCAGGACATTAGCGAAACTGACAAAAAATAACATCAGTGGGGTTGTTTTGGTTTTTTTTGTCTCGGGGTGCTTTGTCTTGTCCAACCTAACGAGACCAAACCATCATTCCCATTTCAATTTTGCAAAGATATCCAGCTGGTGCCTGCTAGCTGCCGCACGGGGACGTATCGTCATGTCGTCGCCTTAAAGTAGCTGCTTGGACGTTTTGGATTGTGAAGGATTAGCAGAAAACATCCCCGAGGTCCCATCGGGTTGTCACCGGGACCTGAATCTGTGTGAGCCACAGTCGCGGAACCCACTGCTCTCGGCGATATGGCGGAGCAGGGCTACTCATCCTGGTGAGTGCGCACAGGCGTCGCGCTACCGATTAGCAGCTAGCGTTAGCCACCGTGCGCTAGCTGCTGCTGCTGCTGCTCAGCCCGGTGATATAGGTCACTAAACCGATGCACTGTGTTCATGACAATCCACGGAAATACCCTCCACTCAAAGTCCATCTGATGCATGCATCGCCGTGCAGAGAGTACAATGTCACTTGTTATTTGTTCCCCCTGCAGCTCTGATATTGCTAACAGGCTGGTTAGCTAGCCGCGGCTAATCATGCTAACGCTGCCCAGCTTCGGTCTGTTCCAATGGTGCTACGGGGCTAGCTGCCTAGCTAGCGGCTTGATCAGCTTACTGGGTTAGCCAGCTGGTGAATGACTCGATCGCTAACATTATAAGCGCCTGCTTTCTGGGGGTTGTAAGGACACTGCATGACAGTGGGGGGGACACGTTATTGAACATTAGCATTAGATGTGTACATGAGTGGTAGCCGGGTCGGTGGCTAGCATTCGTCGTCGATCCGCTGCACACAATAACAAAGGTTCTGCCGCGGAAGCTAAGCTAAGCTAACTGGCATCGCAGTCATGTCCCAAAATCTCAGTTACAGGGTGAGGTTGGCATTGTGACACACGACAGGTTGTCATACATCTTATATGTCAGGTAAACACTTAAAACAAGGTTAATGTTATAGTTGTGTTTCGGTGGTGTGTAGGAATAAATGAAACGAAGCCACACACAGATGAGGTGATGCCCCATGAATGAATATGTCCCCACTTTAGTGAGGCCTAGTTATTAAAATAGGATAAATTATGCCTGTTTGATAGCAGGTTAAAAGTTAGCACAATGATTAGAGCAGCATCTTCTGATGTCTGAATGGTCCAAACCAGTAACTCTCCAATAGCAGACCAGGTTCACTGAATGGTAGAGGTACACAGAAATGCTGTGTTTGTATCTTATGGGTTCAGCTGAATCTCATTTAATGTCACATTGTCATTACTTCCTTAAAATGCCAGTCTTATTTCAAGTCTTTCCACATCAATTGTGTGCCCTTTTTCTTTCTTTTTTATTGGTTTCAGGTCAGGGAACCGAAGCTTTTCTGCTATTGAGCTGCTAACACTGTGACTTTTGTATTTTATCAAATTTATGCTGGCTTTCGTCATTGTAGTTTTCATTAACATACTGCCATACAGCTGCATTGTTATGGAAACTGCCTACAGAAGAAAAAGCCCAACCACTGCTGAATTTTCACTTTGGTGTAATATTAGGGCAACAATGTCTCGTTAACGCATACTATCACATTTTGTATCTGCATGAATGCAAAGTGGTTGCGGTTCTTTTGAAAAATACCATCTTTGGGTTTACATTTCCCCCCTTATCTCCATTAATATTAACTTAGTAATGTTGATTTGGGGGTTATGCTTTTTGAGAGGCTTAGTGTATTGTCTGAGGTGGGTTACTAGGAAACATTTACTGTGTGACAGCCTCATAGACACTAACTAAATCTTCTGTTTTAAATGCAATTTGAAGAACGAAACTAATGAATTATTTTATTGCCAATAACGTGATGAAAATCCGTCTACACAGACGATTCAGGGAATTTATGGTCAATCAATTTTGCCTCAAAGGCATGGAAAATTTTAGTAAAATATTGGCAAAAATGTGTATAAACCCTGAGAGATGAGTGAAGATGACGAAACAGCGGGAGTATATATATTTATGCTGGAAATTTGTTTTTTCTGTCTAACGAAACTGATAAGTCGCACTTGCTTTTACCAATGCAGTGTGCAAAGACTCAGTCAATGCAGTAAAATGATCGCCCAACTTTTTGCAACATACATTCATCCGCAATCTTAGAACAGTTTCACATGAGTGGTTGCATTTTTATCTTAAGTCCTTAAATTAAATTAATTTCAAAGGCATTAGGTTGTGAGTGAGTATGTGTATTTAAAGGAGCTATATGCGACATTGAGAGCATTAATATAGTAACAAACAACTATAGCTATGTGAAGATGTAGTGGAGTAATGTCTACCTGAGCAGAGAATGGAGTCACTCTCCATCTGCGTGTGTTGTTTTCCGAGATACTCCGGGCCGGCTGCACATGCTTCTAGTGCATGTTCATGCATCTGAGTAGCCCCACTGACTAACTTTTCATTGCTCTCATTTGAAGTTTATAGCTAATAATGCCGCCCGACCAACATAGTCGTTGTAAAAGTCTCGTTCCCACCCTCAGGTTTCCCCTCAGGTAAACAATGTTGGCTCTTCAAGCACTTTTGTCGTAGTTTGTCCTGCAGTGCTGCTAGAACAGTTGGCTACGAGCCGCTGGCTCAGGTGTTGCCATGTCGGGAGCCGCTGAGTGGCTTTCAAAATGCTCCCAATCTTAATTATGTACTTTCAAGACTGTAAAGCTGCACATTTTCAAATGATATTGTTCTCATAACCATCAGTATGCAGGAATGTAAGATCCTTGAAACACAGTGTAAAGCGTGGTTGTAATTCAGGTTGAAAAATGTTAATGCCGTTGCACCTTTTTATTTATCTGTACCATTACATCTTACTCTATCACTTCCGTATTACATTACCTGTTCAGTAGGTGGTCTTTTACTTCATACATCAGTGAGGTAAAATAACTGAAAGTTACATGATGCTCTGCTTTATTTTTCCTGTTTTTAAATGAACAGATGGCAGTTTTTATATCAGGCTCATCCAGTTGCACAGATCATGCTGTCCTCAGCAAACATAAGTCGTTTGGAAATGTTACCTCGGCCAGTTGTGTCATTTTTTTTTTTGTTACACATCTTGAGTCATTGAACGCAACTCTCACTTAAGTTCTGCTTTAAGAGCATAAAAAAATTAAATAATGCATTTTTTGAAACATTACATTAAGCGATCAGGGTCATAAATAATCTAATTTGTTCTAGTAGTGGTACTTTACTGAAGCAGGTTTTAGAAGATACAGAACAATAATGACATTGCATGTGCAAGCATTTGAATTGGATGCTGTGCTTGCAGAATTTGCACGTCTCGTTTCCACAATTAGTTTTATTTTTATCAATCACTGCCTGGATGAACAGCTAATAAGTAAACCGCAGCTACCCAAGCTTGTAGTTTTTGTAGGTGTCTTTTTTGAGAGCTTGCAAGTTGCAGTTTAATGACATGTTCAACAGCCTTCACAGCTGCAGGTAGCTTTCTTGCAGCTTTCCAAAACATCCGTAGGTGACTTTATGTTAGTTGTTTTGTTATAGTTTCGCTTCCTCATTTTCAGTTTTGCAGCATGTTGGGTACCTTGTGTGAGTAAGAGCAGACCTACGCACTCCTCCTATAGTGTTGGGCTCTACTTTATTTATCCAGGTAAATGTCAAATGCAGTGTGCCACTTTTCTTTGGATTTGTATCTGGGAAACATTGATTAGCCTCAACACTTATTGGTGCCATAGAATACTTTTTTTTACTCTGTTAATTTGGAGGGAAAGAAGAAATTATCTTGAATAATAAACCATTATGTTTTGCCTAAACATTTCATTAACAACTTTTGCTGCAGCCATTGTTTTTTTTGCCAAATTGTGCTTTTGCTTTATTTTAGTTTCTTAGTTGAATGCTTTATTGAACGTCTAAAGGGTCCAGTCTATATTATCTTCAGGGCCGGATGTGAGAGTGTGATTATGTTGCAAGTGCACATAACAAATGTTCCAGAAAGGTTTATATTATGACTGAGAAAGACAGGACTTTTCTATTGGGGAGAGGGAAGGAAAATGATAAGCATTACAGATAAGTCAAAAATCAAATGTGAATATTATGCGACCGGTTATGTTCCACTATGTTGGGTGTCTGTAAACATGGACACATTCGCACATGTTTTTTGTTAAGGAAGCAGACAACACTTCTTTGTAACACATCGGTAAACAAAGGAATCAGCTTGCTCCATGACTGAACTCTCTCTGTTGATTTAAGAACTGAGACCAAAGAGAGAAAAGGGTCATATAGTGAAACCACTCTGCCCACACTGCAAGATTTCATCTCCAATATGAACAACCACATCAATCAAACTGAAGGTCTGAATATAGCCTGGATATATGTTCAGTGTTTCCTAGGTTATAGGAATATAAAATATAGTTCTAAATTTGGTCTACAACATGACAAAAATTATTAAAAATACCCACAAGAAGAAGCTGTAACCAGCAATGTTATTGTTACTTGATACAAGACTTGCATGGTTGATTGTTTATCAGCTAATTGATACATTGATTGTTTTAGCACCAGTGTTTCACAGTTTATTCTGTAGATTGTATGGACGATTGATTTGTAAGCATTGCTGTCCATTTGTGGAGAAATTCTTTTGATGTTCAGTAACTCAAGTGATCCTTATTTTTATTTTTTTTATCGTCACAAGCAAAAGCTAAGCATGTTACCTGCTAAACTCCTCACTGCACCTTGTATTTACTGCCTTGCAAAAATGTTTTAAAAGCTAATCGTGGTTCTTGCAATAGTGCAAGGTCATTAGCGAATGTGTCAATTTATTTTGCCATCAACAACAATGTTTTTTTTTAATTTTCAGTCCCACACACAGCCCTGTATTAGACATGGGGAGTTTTGAAGAATTTTCTTTTGTTTTTGCTGTTTGGCATTAGTCATTACTGTTATTACTTCAACCTACATAAATACCGATAACATGGCTTCGTCCCCATCTGTTGAACCAACATATCTGAGGATATTCTCCAGAATGTACAACACAGCTTATAAAGATTTGTCAAAAATGTTATCTGAAATATTGTTGTTTAATATTGATATCAAATAATATAAAAATGCTATCATAAAAATAATAACTGCGACTATCCCTGCAGATCCATACTGCCGACATTGTCTAAGTAGTAGACCAGCAGTGTTTTGTTTTTTTTCTTTCTCTTTGGCCTTTCGATTAATGAATTAAAAAAAAATCTATCATCAAGAAACATGGTTATTGAGACCTTATCCTGAAATCCCATTATAAAGACAATCCACGGTACAATGTAGTTCAGGCTCGGCCTTTCTAGACAAAGTTGGTGATGTTGAACTTGAAAATATTGACTTCAGCACATTTAAACAACGACTATATATAATTAACAGAAATGTTTAGGATTAGTGAGCGACGGCAGTTTTTCAAAATGAGAATCTGTGGTACACCAAAAAAGACAAATGGCAGCAAGCACTGTCACATACTCCCCTTTAGTTCTTCTCTCTGGTATATTTTAACTAAATAGACACAACTAATGCTGCTGTGTTCTGCTAAGAGCACACATTGATCTGTTTGAATCTGACAGATTACTGAACACCTGTTGCCTGCATTTTGAACAGAAGCTCCATTTAAGATTAGCTTCAGAATTTCAAAGCCTAAATAGTTGTGATTAGGACATATAGTGGTCCAAATTATCTTGAGTTCTAAGGCTCAGGCTTTCCCTCAATGTGTCCATGTGTTCACAAAAATAAATTACAAAATGATTAAATTTGGACCTCAGTCTTGAAATTGTGACCAGCAGCTAATTTAGATATATATTCTCCCTAAGTTTTCTAGGACGATCATTCTCCGTGGGCATACTTGTGCCTCTGAGATGAGATGCCAAACCCTTGCATGCCTTCATGTCATTCTTCTCTATCCATTTCTACGTTGAGACCTTATCAACACAGAAGGGTGTAAACACACACCAGAGCAGCAATGTGGCGGATGTGTACTTAAAAAAAAAAAAAAAAAAAAAAAAAAAAAGGCAAAAAGGTCAACGTTGATCACAAATTACATTCTTGTACCTGAAGGATGCAGCCCATTACATCCATAATTGGATGAGAAAGTGGAGGCAGATAAATGTTAATTCCCAATAGGAGGTCCAGCAGCAACTCCAACCAGTGGCCACTGTAAACTGGAGTGAATAATAGTGCATGTTAAGTTAATATATGCAGAACTTTGCAGTCTGTGTAATGAATCTCCATGTGTAATCTGGTGAGAGCTAAGTAAGATATTGTTGTTGTTTTTTTTTTTTTTTTTTAAATATCCATGCCTCACAGGGCAGCATTCGTAAAAGTCTTTATTTTAGCATGGTGACCTGGCCCTTAATGGTAAAGGCATGCATGCAACTGGCTTGATGGAGGTCGGTATTGGAATTGTGTTATTGAAAACCTAGTCTGTCAGTGAACAAGGACGTCTTATGGCACTTTGGGCTGCCATCCAGCCCTCAACAGTCCGGGATTGTATTTAGTTTTTAAATGTTCCATTCATCTATCTCACCCATGTTCTACAGGCTGCTGTGCGCAGAATTCAGACGAAACCAGTTCGATGCTAGAATATGAATTAGTGTGTGTGTGTGTGTGTGTGTGTGTGTGTGTGTGTGTGTGTGTGTGTGTGTGTGTGTGTGTGTGTGTGTGTGTGTGTGTGTGTGTGTGTGTGTGTGTGTGTGTGTGTGTGTGTGTGTGTGTGTGTGTGTGTGTGTGTGTGTGTGTGTGTGTGTGTGTGTGTGTGACATTTAACCTGCTTAGTACTTACTACAAAAAAAAACAACAACACATGCGTGGTGTCATATTTGGGTCAAGTATAACGGCCTAGTTGTAATGTGACGAATCTGGTTAGAGGATGCCGGCTGAGTGTGTTTTTCAGTCATTTCAAAGAGACCTGTATTGGATAAAACAACCCCAGGGCATGATGCAGTATCATCCCAGTGTCCCTTTTCCACAGTGAACTACATGTTACCCCCCTCCCTTCCTTAGACACCCTGTAGTTATTCCTTTACTACTGAATGAATGAAAGGAGACAGGAGATTCTTGCTCCCCCCCCCCCCCCCCCCTCAGTATCACAATGAAATCTGAATTCCTGCGTCACATACGCACCAGAATGAAAAAAATATTTGGAGCACTGAGTCTTTTTATGCAAGGGCTGTTGTCTCTGTCAGTGCTTGAAAGAAAACTGGAAATGCAGCCCAGCGATACTCCGAACTGAAGTAGTATTCACTGCATGCCAGCAGGAAACGGCTGAGTTAAGTTGCAGGTCCTGGTATTTCCACACATGAGAAAAACTCCCTTTTTTATAACCTTGTTAGACGATAGTATCCAAATGAAGTAACTTTTTCGGACCAAACCAAAATGCATTTACTCTCGAGTCCTGTTCAGACCATGATGGTGTGAACCCTACATGTTCATGCTCCATAACCATATTTTGTATTTGGTTATTGTACTTTTCCTTGTGTAAGTTTTTTTTTTTTTGTACAGTTCCATCTTACCTGCACTGATGATTAAGTAGAGATCCAGTTCCGTTCTTATCAATGTAATTTAAACATTACACCATGTTGCATTCCTTTAAGTTTTGCTGGCAGTGCATGATACCGTATGTTTCAGAGGAAAAACATTTATATTGACTGTGTGATGCTGCACTATAACCAAGTTGAATAGCAGTAGAGTGAGATATTTTAGCCATCTAAAATTTGACCCACGGCTCACTGCTTACTACAGATGTTGAGTTAACTCAGTGGTGGTTTTTTTTTTTTTTATCTTGTAGTGTAACAAGTATCCTGTTAAGTGTCATTTAGTCAAACGTGGCACGGGTCAACTTGTGAATGTTGTTACTTTTTGCTAATGTGGTTTTCCTGTGTGAAGCATCTGTCATCATGATGTGAAAGACTTCCCCTCTATCACTTTGCACCCTCTGTAGCGTTGGCTCTCTTTGTATCATCTATTATTCTCAATATAATAAATACTCAATTATTTATTATACAGTGAGCAGGAAATTTTGCAATAAAACATCACTTATGTAGCTATACAGAACTATAACCTCAAACTATACAGAATTTTTAAGCGTGATATGGATGTGAGAGCTTAAAAAATCTGCTAAGGATCGCTCAAACTATGTAATTCTAACACTATAACCTCAAACATATATTTTTCAATACAATAAATCTGCAAACTAATACTGGCTGATGTAGCTTGTTGGACAAGTCCAATTTTGTATAAGATATGATGAATTTCTAATTGGCTTGTTTTGCGTTATGTGATCAGTTCTTTTGATCAGGCTTCATAAAGACCACTGTACAAACTACTTAGAATGAATATCGGTCGATAACGATTAATGGCTGATCGATTGGAGCACCCCCTTTATTTTTAGGGCACAATAATGAAATTTAGACCCTTTTAAATAAATTGGTTGAAGTTAAATGTAGAGCACTAGGTTGCAAAATATTGTCAATTTAACACACAGCCCATGATTGTTTATTTCCAAAAATAAAATGGTATCGGTGTTATAGCCAGCCATGTGGATCTGCTGATGGCAAATAAATGTCAGCGTTTGATGCATTGGTGCTTTTAAAGACCCTGATGAAATCTCGGAGTTAAGATGGTGATGACATGCCACCCTTGTGTTTCCCAGATCATTGATGTAGGATAGGTTTGGCGCTTAAATGCAGCATCAGTTTGCAAACTAGAAGCCTGATTCCACATGAAAATAAATACATTTTAGGGTAAGTTAGATGTGTAATCTTTTTTTTTTGAGAGCCAAGCAAATCTGTTTGTTTGACTGATTAACAGATATTAAAATAAGCTGTAGCAGTAGATGGTACACTTGGTCTCTCCCGGACCAGAATTAAGATGCCCCCATCTTCATTCTGAAGTGATACTCTGTTTAACAGCATCCCTTGGCCAAGGACTTGCATTATGATGTCCTCCTTCAGCTCCTGTTTATTTAGTTTAGTCTTTCTCCCAAAACACAATAACAGATTGCAAGGGGATGATGTAGGTCAAGAGGAATTTAGATTATTTTTGGCTGGACCGCAGCAAGGCCAGGCCAGCCCTTTAACGCGAAAGTCTGTCACAGACTGACTGAGTCACTAAGTGAGTGATGCATTTTCCCCATCGGCCATTGCTCCTTCAAAACGAATAGGCGTGAATAGACAATGTTTCCACTGGTAATGTCTTTGCATCTGCGATCAATCATCTGATCCTCTTCCTCAATATTGCTGTGTGACCCTTTTTGTTTCCAGAGCTGCCAACTCTCATGCACAAGCCTTGAGACTCAAGCAATTACAATTTCTGCACCCTGGATATGTACGTACATATGTGTCACAACTCTCATGCAGACGCATATCAATGTGCTGAAAAAACAGAGCCTGATTAGCCTACTCACTAGGTGTGTGGTAATTAAATGGCCAGGCTCGCTCGGAGCATCTGGGATCAGTAAGAGCGCATTATAGGCTGGTGCATTAGAGGCTGTTACAATAATGGTCAATCACATTCATCACTCTTAAACCCCGTTAATTACAGACACACTGACAGTTTGGGAATCCTGTACAGTTTTTCTCAGGGGAAACTTATTGTTGTCTGGATCGGGAATTATCTTTAAAGTTTTTAGTTTTAAACCCGACAATCTCTGCCTTCAGATGGCTGTAAAGAGGGTAACGCGTGTAAAGGAAAGGCCACTGACTTTCAGGACAGACAGACCCTTATTTTAACTAGCTGGCATTAATGCTATTACAGCCGTTTGAGAAGTCTGCACAATATGTTGTAGAATAATTATACATATTACCAAACTATTTAGCCACAGTCACCGAAATAGGACAACAACACTTTAGATGAGTATTCCTGAATAGAACAGGGCAAAATATCATACCTCAATAATGATATATCACAATATAGCATGCTTTCTGGTAATAGTCTATATAGAATAACCAATTAATAAAGCCTATTTGTATATACTATTTTGTGAATTATATACTTGACAAATTAAAAGTATTTTCTCATTTAATTAAGAATTTGCTAAATTAACAAAGTGAACAGTATTTTGAGCTATACATTGACTATGTTTTCATGCATGCACACAGTTATTAGATTAAGACAACAGTTTGACAAATAGTTTCATTTAAATACACTGGACTATATACGTAAGCAGAATTATTGGGTGTAGGCACGCAGGAGTTGAACAATGAAGATTAATAAATGAAGAAAATCCTGCACACTGCAGTTGGAAACATCTACTGAACTTTTATTGTAACAAACATTTTGGTTCAAAGTGGACCTTTTACACAATCTTTATTATGCAGAGATATTCCTGCCCTGAGCTGAATGTACAATTGTATTCTGAGGTAATTGAGCTCAAAGGGACAGTTCACCCTAAAATCAAAAATGCATACCTCTTACCTATACTGCTATTTATCAATCTAGACAGTTTGGTATGAGTTGCCTAGTTTTGGAGTTATCGGCCTTAGAGATGTCTGCTTCTCTCCGATGCAATGTGAAACCTTTACATGCGTCTATGGAGCAGAACCGGTAGATGTTGGATCTTGGTCAGAGCAGCTGACCGATGCTACGCAGTGATTGGCCAGTCTGCGTTCAAGGGGCGGACTTTGTGATGGGTTAATTGGCTTATGCATTTCAGCCTGTTCAGGCATTTTATTTTGTTATGGTACTTTATATCTTTGTGATGTTTCAGGACACGGTCTTGTTAGTTTTTCTTTAAGTATCCTACAACCCATACATTCCTCTTTATATCGTTTAATACTGATAACATTTATACTGTAAATAAGTAGCTACGCTTTAAAAAGAGCAGGGTGATGTACAATATAAATAAATAAAACAATATTCATTAACGTATTTGCACCTCCTTTTGTGTGAAATATAAAAATAGATTTCTCCTTGCGTGATTAAAACAGTGTACTTTCTTCTTTTTTTTTCTTATATGCTGTTTTTGAATTAATTGAATTGCATGTCTCTTAATGTTTTTATTTTAAACCAAAGCTATTTATGCTTATTTTCCAAACTATGGATGAGTCATATGCTCCCAAATTACATCAATAGGCCTAATTAAAATTTAGAAGGCCATGTTGTTGTTGTGAGAAGAGACCCCTTTTCCTTTGTAGAGAGTTTCCAATGTGCCTAGGACCGTATGGGTCACATTTGCCTCATTGATTTTCATAATCGATCGCTTGTTTTTTTTTTTTAAACTAAATTTGCAATTCTTATTTTAGGCACACTGATCTCAGGGGGAATAAAATATCTCCGGCTCAGCATTATCTTGAAGTGTGCGGTATAATAATAATTAAGCCTTTATTAGTCCCACAATGGGGAAATTCGGTTCTCTGCATTTGACCCATCCCGGAGGAGCAGTGGGCTGCAATGAAGCGCCCGGTATCTGTGTGTTGTTTGATATGTTATCACATTGTATTTGGTGTTCTTGTAGATATTCACTGAAAAATATATTAAATTCTTCTAGTTTTATAATTTGAAGGTAGCCCCAGGTAATAACTTGACTTACTTTGTTTAGGGCTCTGTTGTTCTGGTGCGCCACAGTCGACATTTAGGTGCATTGTCATGAATGATAAATGTTTATATTTAGGTCTTTGAAACTTATGTAATTGATTTGAAGGATAAAAGGAAGTCTGAGTGCATCAGATGGGGACTGAACTCAAACCACATATGTGTTTTCACTCACCTGAGCTTGTAATAAATAATCAATATGGTCAAAAATGAAAAATGCCAAAACTCTCATAACTATAATCATCAATATCAAGTTGCAGTCAGCTAACTGGTTGCAACTTGCAGTGTGTAAAAGATTCCAGTTAGCACTAACAAAAGGAGGAAGCAGTAGATTAACAAAGGCTTGAATCCTTGCAGGCACAGTGCCAGTTGTGTATTTAAGGCAGATTTTTTATTCTTATCTATTTTTCTGTTCATGTGACGTTTATGGAAGTTACAACTTTTGTTTAGTAGAAAACTAATCATTATCGTTACAGTTAATCAATGTAATGTAAATGATAGATAATGTATTTAGGAAGCGCTTTTCAACAAAACAAAGAACCTTTACAAAGGGAATTAATGAGTCACAATACAAAGACGGTTGTTTTAGAAACCTTTTTTTTCCAGCAGAAACACTGTGTGTACTTTTGTCTCCAGTATTACAGTAAAGGTAATGTTTTTTTTTTTTACCAGTTTCATTTTAATAAACGTTTGTATTCTCTGTCCTCTTTAGGGCGTACTCCCTAGTTGACTCCAGCCAGGTGTCCACCTTCCTCATCTCCATCCTTCTCATCGTCTATGGCAGCTTCAGGTGAGTGTCACTTAATAAACAATTACTTCAGCTGTGAAGAGGGTAGTCAACAGAGACTCATCGAGAATGTCTTGTTTGACACAGGAGCAAGGACCTATAGCCTAAAGTATGATTTCTTAAATAACAGTATCTATATACAAAACTCAGTCAGAGGACTGTAACTCTTTCTGCACCACATAACAAACACCCTTGTATGTTTTCATTTGCTTTTGCACCACAGCATCAAGACTAGGTTTTTTTTTTTTTTTTGGGGGGGGGGTTTAAACCTAGGCTATAAGAATCTGAAGAAAATATGTTTGTTATGGTGAATATCATAACGTATAATACATAATATGTAAATGTTGAATCTGTTTAATTACCATGCAGTTGATATACAGACCCGTTCAGCAGGGTTCAGTATTTTTTAAGTGAGTGAAAAACACTTGTTGCAGCAGTGTTGGACTCTTTCATAGTTGATGTTTTACGAGGGAATATGATATTGTTGCATTTAGTCCATTGAAAGCATCTACAGTCCTGCACCTAATGGTGGTTTGATTGCTTTAGATGCAGAAGGATATTGATCAAAACACATTTATTTGGGGAGAATGTTATGACCAAGTATATAGCGTCATTCTCAGGCTTCATTGAAGGGCAGGTTCGCATGTTGTGCTCATCCATCTGTTATTCATAAGATCCAGAATCGATCAGGCGTTGGCTCTCGAATAAACTATATCTCCAAATATACGGAGGCTATTGATGCAAACTGTGCTCTCTACTATCCGAATAGAATGAGGTAGAGACAAGAGTACCAATATGATGCTCCAACCTCACTTCATGTATACAGGCCATGTAGTACTGCAGGAGAAAAACAGCTCAGACTAAAAATGGTCGGGGCACTTTATGGTGGATTGTAATTATTATTTGTAAGTCTCAACTGATCAGGTCAGGCTGCGCTGACGTCATTCTGGTCTGGCGCTGTTGCTGTCAGGAGCTGTCCATGCGTTTCCATCCCTCTGATTTTAAGCACTTTCATTTTGTCCGCAAAAATACGAAACCGCTGTTAATTCAGAAAAGATGAAGGAAAATATGTTTTTACACATAGATGAGGCGAAGAGGTTGGTGTACGCATAAAAACTAGAAGTAACACCTCACAGTTTTATGCATCCGCCAACCAGTCATGCTGCAGTTTATATCCACGTCTGTCTCAAATGTCATCATTTTCACTTCATCATAGGATCCGATTAGACATTTGTGTGATAATAAGTCATAATTACCATGTCAATTACCAAGTTATAAAAATGTTGTTGTTATGTTTTTTGAGGTCAGAGTTGACCTTTGACCACAAAATTATAATCAATTCAATCTTGAGTGCAAGCGCAAAATTTTAAGAATTTCACTCAAGGTGTTTCCATCGTTACTTAGATTGCATTCACAAGAATGGACCGGAACAAACCTTTAGCCACGGGTGTCGCTGGCGCAGCGTTATTACAAAATGTGTCCTCTCATCATCTCACATAAATTTGCAAATCTGTTACAATTTACATTACATTTGAATGGAAATCTGACCATAGTGACGTTTAAGGATTCTACTCTGCACTGTGAGATGTTTACAGTATTGGACGCATTATTTTTATTTGTCGGTGCAGGAGAAGCAAAAGTGTAACTGGTAACATTGATGGTCCGTTCTAATCAGGTGTCTCTGTAAGCCTTGACAGAGTGACAGCCAGCCAGCATGCACGATACCAGGACCGTGAAACTTAAATGCCTAAATACAATTTAGCTATCATTCATTTAATTATTGACTCGTGTTTTTCCTACTGTGACATGTCAACATGTCTTCAGTTAAAAAGGGATACCCCTGTGAGAAGGGAATACGATGGAGAATAAAGAAATACATTTGATTTTTGTGCATAAAAACAGTAATTTAAAAAAAAATGTTTGATTTTTTACCACTAATGTAATGACTATGTTCTGAATAGTTAATGTCAAATATGAAAAGGGGGAAAAAACACACAAGGAAATGGAAATATTTTGTGGGGTGACGTGAGACGTGTTCATGTTTCGTAGTAGAGCCTCAGTTCAGCTTAAGTTTTCGGGCCTCCCACTTTGCAATATTTAGCCATCTTTTCAACATTACACCCGAACCTACTTCCTTTTTTGACAAACTGATTGAACACTAAATGCTACACTCAACATAAAAGTGTTTGTTTCCAAACTCTTGCGAAGAAAGATTGAGTCGTCTTCCATTGTGACAGAAAAATGTATATCTTAAGAGCTATTGCTTTTCAGGAGTCGTAGTCATCACTAATTCGTTCAGCATAAAATAAGTATTTTTAAGTCTCCTTCACCGCCTCATATGAACAGTTTACACGCTTTATAGATTCTGATTACTTGTGTCTGAGTCTAACAAACTATCTTTCTTTCCCTCCCTCCTTGCAGATCATTAAACATGGATTGTGAGAGCCAGGAGAAGGACAAAGACGGTAACCCCACATCAACAGGTGCTTTCAATAACAACAACACAAATAACAGTGAGTGTCTGTATCCTCCAGACCTTGCCATATGAGACAAAGGTGTTTCTTGAATTCACAAGTAATCCCTTATCATGTTTTGTGATGCAGGTATTCAGACTATAGACTCCACACAGGCCCTGTTCCTGCCCATAGGAGCCTCTGTGTCTCTGCTAGTCATGTTCTTCTTCTTTGACTCGGTACAGGTGGTCTTCACCATCTGCACTGCAGGTGAGCACCGCTCTGGAACAAAACACAAAACAGCGGTAGAAATACTTTAATAAGACTTTCAAGTTTCTGTTCAGTACTTAAACACTGGGGCAGGCCTCTTAACCGTGATGATTATTGAAACTCAAAAGTCTGTTGGCTGCCTCGTTAAACTGACAGAAAACGACTGGTATCAGCAGTTCGAGTTGTGTTAAGCCTCTGGTTTCACTGCTCTACTTTGTTCTTCTCCTCAGTTCTTGCAACAATTGCATTTGCATTCCTCTTGTTGCCAATGTGCCAGTATCTGACCAGACCCTGCTCCCCGCAGAACAAGTAAGGAAATCATATGGATTCTGTTTGTCTTTAAATCATGTCCGTTGTCGCTCAAAGTGCTTCAAGTTCTGTTTTGCATGTCTTTTATAAATATTTCTAAAGATCTGTGCCTCAGCATATTCGTAAATCCGCTTCCTGTCAATTAAAACTGTAACTCTCTGCAAGGCTTAA